>NC_088718.1:23155842-23502009 GCF_963576615.1 Watersipora subatra | reverse complement strand
CTATTGCTTATTCTACCACAGAGAATTACCTATATATTTCTATTGCTTATTCTACTACAGAGAATTACCTGTATATTTCTATTGCTTATTCTATCACAGAGAATTACCTGTATATTTCTATTGTTTATCTTACCAGAGAATTACCTGTATATTTCTATTGCTTATTCTACTACAGAGAATTACCTGTATATTTCTATTGCTTATTCTATCACAGAGAATTACCTGTATATTTCTATTGTTTATCTTACCAGAGAATTACCTGTATATTTCTATTGCTTATTCTACTACAGAGAATTACCTGTATATTTCTATTGCTTATTCTACTACAGAGAATTACCTGTATATTTCTATTGCTTATTCTACTACAGAGAATTACCTGTATATTTCTATTGCTTATTCTATCACAGAGAATTACCTGTATATTTCTATTGCTTATTCTACTACAGAGAATTACCTGTATATTTCTATTGCTTATTCTACTACAGAGAATTACCTGTATATTTCTATTGCTTATTCTACCACAGAGAATTACCTATATATTTCTATTGCTTATTCTACCACAGAGAATTACCTGTATATTTCTATTGCTTATTCTACTACAGAGAATTACCTGTATATTTCTATTGCTTATTCTACCACAGAGAATTACCTGTATATTTCTATTGCTTATTCTACCACAGAGAATTACCTGTATATTTCTATTGCTTATTCTACTACAGAGAATTACCTGTATATTTCTATTGCTTATTCTACTACAGAGAATTACCTGTATATTTCTATTGCTTATTCTATCACAGAGAATTACCTGTATATTTCTATTGCTTATTCTACCACAGACTCGATGTATTGCCGAGCACCTTTTTAACACAAATCTCTAGAGTGAAATGACTTCAAATAAACCCTTTCTACTGATTATTACTCTATTGATTTTGTTTTACTCATAAGTTTCTGTTTTGTAGTTTTACATAGATTTAGATGTTTGCTTTAATGATATATGCATTTTTATCATTGTTCTTGGGCTTTACAGCAAATCAAACACCATACAATGCATTCTTACAATACATTCTTACAGTTTCAACATGTGAAGGAAATATCAAAAAGGACTAACTTCTTAGGTTTAAATGTTCGCCTGTCGATAAAGTAGTTAAATCGAATAAAGATGGCCAACTCTTAGATATACTAGCCACGATCCTGATTATTATACCATTCACTGATCTATACTGAAAGTTAATCATATATTTTCTGCGATTACAGTTTATTTCAAAAAATTTAAATATATGTTTATTTATTTAAATTCATAAATTAAAGCGATATATTTGAAGTTTGATAATTTTGAAACTTCGTGTGACGATAACAACATACATACGTACCATCAAACACGCCTATTTGTGTCAGAATTAAAAAGATGCAATCAGCTCCAATAAGTTATATTTGTAAACTTAAGATACATTTGCCTGTCAGCTGTCAGAACTCATGTGAAAATTCAGCTACTTTAGAATCGTTCACTCTTGCTAAATATAAATTTTCCACACAGTTGGCAATTAAAACTGTTTTTGAACATTCATTTCCAAATCATAAAAAAATGCTAACCTATCAAATCAGGAAGTCAAATCAGAATGATTTAACTTCAACACTGTAGATATCATATCCTAGTGTAAATATCATATCCTACTGTAGGTATCATATCCTACTGTAGACATCATATCCTAGTGTAGATATCATATCCTAGTGTAGATATCATATCCTATTGTAGATATCATATCCTCATGTAGATATCATATCCTCGTGTAGGTATCATATCCTACTGTAGATATCATATCCTACTGTAGATATCATATCCTACTGTAAATATCATATCCTAGTGTAGATATCATATCCTAGAGTAGATATCATATCCTAGTGTAGATATCATATCCTAGTGTAGATATCATATCCTACTGTATATATCATATCCTACTGTAGATATCATATCCTAGTGTAGATATCATATCCTAGTCTAGATATCATATCCTAGTGTAGATATCATATCTTACTGTAGATATCATATCCTACTGTAGATATCATATCCTACTGTAGATATCATATCCTACTGTAGATATCGTATCCTACTGTAGATATCATATCCTACTGTAAATATCATATCCTAGTGTAGATATCATATCTTAATGTAGATATCATATTTTACTGGAACATATATCCTAGTATAAAGCAAATGAGAGCAAATGAAAAGGTCGACATAAACTCACTCATAGATAGTCACATACTAACCAGTCTGTGAATCTGTATGGCTGGCTGAGCAAAGAAGGGCTTGACCAATGGGATGAGGTGACAGTGAATGTCGGCTGTGCACCAAAGAGTCGCTAGCTTGGAGACACATTGCGCCACCCCGTAACGTATCCACTGGTTGGGGTGAGACAGTAGAGGGGTGATACTTACTAGAAATTTGCATATAACAGATTTTTCCATGAGGGGCATCGTGAAGAGCGCCCTCAGTGCATGTAGACATTTGGTTATCACAAACTCCTCAGTGTCGGTCAAGGACTGTAAGTTAAGTAAATACACTTGACACATTTTTTCTGGCTCACGGGAAGGTGGGGTATGCATTACTAAATGCAACAACTTTTATATCGTGATTATGATGGTTAATTTAACAGACATTAGAACCACTTGATATCTCAAGTCTGATAATATCGTATTTGTGAGCCATCAAGGATTCCTTTGACATAGTATGCAACTCGGAATATTTGCGTGGAAAAAATCTGTATTTTTTAATCATTGTTACACAATCCACATCGATAAAATTGGAGTTATCTTCTACATGCCCCTTTTAACAATATGAAATAATGATGAAAATTACTGTATAAATTACAAGTTGACTCACCGATGAAGCCAATAAAAACATTTTAGCCATTCACCAAACACCTTATTCTATAATAAGTACTCAGCTATCATAGCCTACAAATATTAACTATAACTACCTACAATGCATCCCCGCCATACGATTTTAATTAGTCCCGATGTTGGCATCGTAAGGTGAAAATGTCTTATAGAAGGGTATAGAAACCCATAGTACTTACTTGATGCAAACACCCTTTGGTAACGAGAGTGTTTGCATCCTCGAACCTCAAAATTTTATATACGTACTGTACATATTAAAAATTAGTAACAAAACAGTATGTTAACCTTATTAACTATAGTTGTTACAGCAACTTCAGTGTATTTAGTGGTTATAATCTGCTTATGATTATGGTTACGATTCTTACCTCCTTCTTTAACGTCTTTATCAATCTTAAGACCCATGGCTACTGAATTAAAGTTATATACGACGTTATATACGAATAATGAATTAAAGTTTAGAATAAATATTATATTGAACGCTAAAATGCACAATAAATTTTCACCTTTGCTCGCTTTTTATTAATTGTCGTTTCACTCATGCAACATCGAGAGTGTGCAAGCATTGCATCTCTTTCAGGCGTAGTGGGAGTGATTTTGGTGATTAGCATATTGGCATCTTCATTATTCTAACGTATTCAGCACACCGACCGCCAAATTTTAATTTCGTTTCGGATCTAATTCATTTTGCTGATGTCATATGGGGAACCAATTGCTGTAACGAGTGGACGAAAAAACAACGTGTTTCACATCGTAAGGTAAAAATACTGTAAAACAGAGACGTTGTAGCCCGGGGGTACACTGTATAACTATTTCAGGTTTTAATCATGAATCGAAAGGCATACAAATACTAAATACCACCAAAGTTTACCCGATGTGGTTATCTTGTACCATAAACAAATGAAAACTACTGCCATTCTTCTACAAGTGCCTATACACATACCACTAATAACACATCGCTATATAGGTTGGTGGTCCCTAAAGTTTATGTACTGTATATACTAGCATGTTAGACTGCTTCAAAACTACAAACCATGATCGAACTAGTATGTTGACTCATACACTAATAAATTTAATCTCAAATACCAAATGGTATGGCGCAATAACTCGGATCCTCCAGCAATAAAACTTAGACTTTTACCAAATATTTACTATAATAAGAGCCGTGTCCGTGCATCGGTCTGTCCGGAGAGCCGCTGAGCGTTAGGAACTTTAGGAAAAAGATTGCTTCAAGTGGGAATCGAACCCTGGGCATCAGATTCCATGAATAACACGCTACAACTGAACCACTCGGGCAACTTACAACTTCACAGGATGATTCTTCGTATACTGATTACTCATGACGATCCTTCATGATGCATGAGACTAGTAAGTGTACTAGTAAGTGTACTAGTAAGGCTAATTGCGACAAACTAAACTAAACTATGTTTCAGCTGTATGTCGAATACTATGAAACATATTCACATCTAAGTAGGCACATGGTGCCTACTCATACACATGGCGCCTACTCATACATATGGTGCCTACTCATACATATGGTGCCTACTCATACATAAGGTGCCTACTCATACATATGGTGCCTACTCATACATATGGTGCCTACTCATACATATGCTCTCTTCATTTTTTTTGAGCAATTAAAGTGACAACCATGTAAAACTAGTTTGTTTTACAATATTAACCCATACCATGTTGTTATAATGATATTAACCCATACCATGTTGTTATAATGATATTAACCCATACCATACTGTTATAATGATATTAGCCCATACCATGTTGTTATAATGATATTAACCCATACCATGTTGTTATAATGATATTAACCCATACCATACTGTTATAATGATATTAACCCATACCATGTTGTTATAATGATATTAACCCATACCATGTTGTTATAATGATATTAACCCATACCATGCTGTTATAATGATATTAACCCATACCATACTGTTATAATGATATTAACACATACCATGTTGTTATAATGATATTAACACATACCATACTGTTATAATGATATTAACCCATATCATACTGTTATAATGATATTAACCCATACCATACTGTTATAATGATATTAACCCATACCATGTTGTTATAATGATATTAACACATACCATGTTGTTATAATGATATTAACCCATACCATGTTATTATAATGATATTAACACATACCATGTTGTTATAATGATATCAATTTAGAATATATGTTTTAGGAACGTA
Organism: Watersipora subatra; assembly: GCF_963576615.1. Taxonomy (NCBI): domain Eukaryota; kingdom Metazoa; phylum Bryozoa; class Gymnolaemata; order Cheilostomatida; family Watersiporidae; genus Watersipora; species Watersipora subatra. The sequence goes on along the minus strand of NC_088718.1, from coordinate 23,496,885 downwards.
AGTAGAAAGGAAGAAAGACAAACAAACATCATTCGTAGTTTTTATTCATTATTTCTTTGTTCTTTTTTTCTTTCTATGCTTCTTTTTTACTATGTAGTAATAAAATTCTAACACGCATTCCTTACAGGTTTTAGTCACTATTGGGATCTAAAATTTATAGAAATATTATGTCTGGCTTTTTAGGGAAGGTTTAAAAAACATTAGGACAAAGATTAGGTAAAACTAGCTTCTACATATGAAACCGCTTCCGGAAGTGAACTTCCAAAATCAATTTGGTCCAGAAGCTGTTTTGTAAGAAGAAGATTCTGTAGTGTAAGTAGATCTCGGGGCCAGTAAAACTTGATTTCATACCAGATTTGCTAGCCTAAATGAGTTTTTAGAGACGTGCTGAGCCAAAGGGATAAACTGCTCAATAAAAAATATGCGTTTAAAATTCACAACACAATGTGCTCTTTCTCTAGAATTATCCATCTTGGCTCGGACAGTCGTTCTATTACTAACATTAGCTCTAAGGCAGAACATGTGAAAGACCATTAGCTCTAAAAGAGAACATGTGAAAGACTATTAGCTCTAGAAGAGAACATGTGAAAGACTATTAGCTCTAGAAGGAAACATGTGAAAGACCATTAGCTCTAGAAGAGAACATGTGAAAGACCATTAGCTCTAAAAGAGAACATGTGAAAGATTATTAGCTCTAGAAGAGAACATGTGAAAGACCATTAGCTCTAAAAGGGAACATGTGAAAGACCATTAGCTCTAAAAGAGAACATGTGAAAGAATATTAGCTTTAGAAGAGAACATGTGAAAGACTGAAAGAAATTCATTGCATCCTGAATTTGGTTTAGTAATCGGGAAAGGAAAGAAGTATCTAGTGAAAGTTTCTGGCTGACTAAATATGAAGCAAGATAAATTATGGAATAAATGGAATAGTTAATACTGAAGACTGAGAGCATACCTGTTCAATGAGAGGCTTGAGCACGAGAGTGCTCTGCCAGCCGATATAAGACATGATGCTGTCGACACAGAGAAAGAACTCAGCCCTCAGCTGCCAGTCTTTCTTGTCATTCAAATAGGTTATCATATGGGAAAGGATGACATCACTAGCTGCAAGCACATAGACCCAGAGGCTTGGAAAACAAACCCCTGGCACACACTAGCAGGTGTCACCGTGTCACATGACTTACAAAAAGAACTTTCAAAAAGGTTACAGTTGTCAAAGCTTTCTCTTCTAGCAAAAAACAAACTATGACAACAGTTAATACAGTATCCGCTTGATTGGTTGATGTCGCAGTCACTAAACAAATCATCAACGAACCGGATTGAGATGAGTTAGAAGGCGCCTTCTGTGACTAGCTTTACTAACTCACACAAGCACCTACATCAGTTGTCAGTGTCTCTATTTAAATGAACAGAATCCTACCTTTTTGTTTACCAAATATGACAGCGAGTCCGGCGACACTATGCCGTAACATGGCTCTCTTGACAGAGTTATCAGAATCACTGAGCAGAGAGACAGCTTTGGCTTGTACAAGATCATGCAGAGTCTGCATCTCCACCTCAAAACTCACCTTAAACCAAGATAAATAATTTCCTCTACAACTGGAGTTGACTAGTACACTTCTTAATTAGCATGGAACAAGAACTGAGCACACATTTTTGTCGTGTTCAGTTTTGCATAGACTCTCGTTCAGAGATTCTGTGATCCGAGTATCGATATCGGCAACAATATGGAGGTTAAATATCTAAATCGGTTTCAACGGCGTTTTAAACTGTAGATACATGCAGCAAATCTACTAGTGATCACGATAGTAGCATCTTAGCCAACCGGACTGACAAACATCATCAACTGCCAGTTGTTATCTCTCAGCTATTAACATCTTACGATTCTGGTCTTAGCAAATTACTGTTGTTCCTACATTAGCAGGTATGCGATAAAACCGGAGAACTATTTTTTTGTTTTAGTAAGAATTTAAATGTGCCGATATTGCTATTTGCAATAATTAAAAGTAATGCAGGGTAATACATTTGTTTACTCCCATTATGAAACTTAATCGATTAAAGGTGTTGTTTAACAATTAAATACATGTATATTCATTTTATGTACATTTTTGTAATAAAACTAATCAACCATATAAACTCAAACATAAAATATCTAGATAAAATGAGTTCATAGAAAGGATCAAAATCAGCAGCTCTTGTATTGTATCTTCAGTTTAGTACATTCGTAATTATCACCTCTTTAGCCATACAGCGGCTGATGTGCCATCTTCTAATGGCTTAAACAATTTTAATGCACTGTAAACTAGTATTTACTCTTGTTACACCTAATATATATATATATATATATATATATATATATATGTATATATATATACGTGTATATGATTAGATATTGCTGATTATTCAGCAATATCTAATGCAACCTGTACCTGATTGTCAACACAATATTACTAGTCTCATGCATGTCAGCTGAAATAGCTTGCATGAATCAACCTGTACCGGATTGTCAAGACAATATTAATGAAGACTCAAACATTTCAATTTTAACAGCATATGAATCAGTGAATCAATCTTAGCCTGAAAACATTATTGAAGATAAAGGCATGTAGAAATAACACTATATGTAAAGCAACCTGTACCTGATTGTCAGTCTGAGGTGAGTTGAGATATTTGACAGCTGTGCTTGCTAGAGCAGCGATATTCTCAGCAAGGGCCACCCTCACTTCCTGCAAGCATAGCTAAGCAACATAAGACATGAACCAGCGTCAATGACCTCTAGGCGCTAGGAAAAGAAATCAAGAAAGAAAAAGCAGGTGAGGAGACATAAAAACGCACCACGCTGTTATGGGTGGTCAGATTGTTCATCGCCGGCAGAATGTAGTCTGGAAATATGTTAGCTTCATTCTTCGGCACATAATTGACATTAGCAAGGGCCAAGGTTACTGTTCGTATAGCTTCAGCTTTCACTCGAGAAATCGGATCCTCCAATAGATTCATCTGTGGGCAGAAAGAATGTGAATTTTTTAAAATGCAGCTGAGATAAGTTAGACAGCAATAACTAAAGATGATGCATGATATTTCTACTTGTACTCGGACCCTTTTGTGATTCTTTTAATTTCCATAAAACAAAATGTGCCGGCAATTAGAAACCAACAGCAACTGTTAGCAGGCTTGTAATCTGATTGTAATCTGATTGTAATCAGGATTGTAATCTGATTGTAATCAGGATTGTAATCAGGATTGAGCTGGTTGATGACTCACAGCCAGTGATGCAAAAGAAGGAGCTGAGTGATGTGATGAAAAGAGCAATAATAGCAACACAATGTTACTGTGATAGAAAATACTAAAGGTTGACTTGCAACAAAATTCAAATTACAGTTATTTGGTATGAAAAGGTTCACCATGTCTTACTCTGCTGTGTTGTAGGTGCAAAATATGTGGAAACGTGATTACGAGCGGTTAAAAGCTAAAAAACGAACAGTTAATCGTCGCCATCACAAAAACGCCGTAGATTAGAATCCCTTCCCAAAACGGCTCAAATGAGTCTTAATTGAACAAGATGGCTTCTGTTTACACTTTCATGCAACCTCATTCGTCAAAATATTTTCACAAATATACTTCACGCATTCAATAAAACCATGTCTATTGTTCTTACGCGTCTATTTCATCACCATAGTAATGCTGTCTTTTTGAGCACAGATATCTCAAAACCCACTGTAAAAACTCGTTTAATTTTTTAACCTTACCTCGAAGGAGTGCATATCATCCTGTGATAAACATCACGAGCCAGTTGGTCACCTGTAATGGTCGAAAAATGCTGCAGAAATTATTCGCGCTGTTTGGCAGGAAGTATGGGTCACATGATCAGATTACGGCTAGACGATTAGACCAAGCCGAAACGAAACTGTAAAGTAGCGAGAATCTATAATTGATACGGGCTTTTCGGTAAAACCCCGAAGTGTTTATCATAAACTAGTGTTACGAGAAGTTTTATATTGAGCCTTTTATTGGCCTTTCAATTCACGTGAGAACATTACGTGTCAAAACAATAACCAAATGGATTGATTACGTCAGAGAAATAAACTGATTCCGGTCTATGGCGGATTCGTAATGGCGGCGATTAACTGTTCGTTTTTGAGCTTTCAAGAGCTTGTAATCACATTCCCACATATTTTGCACCTACAACACAGCAGAGTAAGACATGGTGAACATTTTGATACCAAATAACTGTAATGTGAATTTTGTTGCAAGTCAACCTTTAATACTTAACACTTCTATAAGAACAGCCCCGCATCAATAACACGACTCATTTAAAATTTACTAGTGACCTTGAAAGACTTTTCAAATTAGTACCACGGAAAAGATCTGTTAACTGGTGCACAATGGTAAAGCATTGAAAAAATGCAGGAAATAGAAAAATTGAAAGCTTTGATAGCAAGAGGTAAGGAGTCTCTAGCGGAAGACATACGATGCGCTCACCATATGAGGGATTATTCTGTCAAGGACCAGGTCAGAGGGCAGGTAGTCGGTGAACTCTAGCAACAGCTTGAGAGCCGTCAGTTTTGTCTCACAGAACTAAAAGCATGAGTATGTCTGCATTTGCACAACGTAAACAATAGCCAGCATTGACATGGGAGAAGATACGTGCTAAGCAATGTTCTACGGCTGTTTATGTCCCTAAGTTTGGAGTTATCATCTATTATACAAAAATACTTCGACTTACGAGCTTAATGCGTTCTGAGACTGAGCTCGTATGTCAATTTACTCGCATGTTGGTGCAATTTATATATATATATAGAACAATTAAATATATATTGATTGGTTTCCATACTAAAAAAAATGCAAATAAAACACTCAAAACAAGATATTGTAACAGAAAGAACATGTTGGTTATTGTCCTAACTTACCACATGCTTTCAAAAAGCAACAAATAAAAAATAATGCAAGGAAATGTGATTAATTAAAATGTAAAATTAAATACATACAATAGCAGCTAACGCTAGCATTTGCCAGAGAGAGAGAGATAAGTTATCCTTCATTACAACAGTTGACTTTGATAAATTTGGATTTTATCAGTCTTAAAAGACAAACTTGAAAGCAAACCTAAAAGCAAACATTCATTTTTAACTTTACGTAATTAAAATTTCTTCGGCGTTCATAGTTTGAAGTTTCCCGCTAGTTAGCTAATTGTTCCTTTGTTTCGTTCTCACGACCAGCCGGCCGTTTTAAGAGAAACCTATCTAGGAACGTTTGCCTTTGTCACCTTTTCAACATGTTGCGATTAGGACGAACAGAGGTGTCGTCACAAAGGGTTAATGCATGACCACTAGCCAACTTGTCCGAATGTCTATTTTTATAGTCTTGATAGATAACACCAGCCTTTTTACATAGCATTATTTCAGTTACGCTGTCACCGGCCAATTATTTGTCTTTTATCCAAAGCCTGAGCAGTCTCTCCATCAGCGGTCGGGAAGATCGCTGCGCCGTTTAGAAACTATGGTTAGTCCCTTTGCAAACTAAATGCACTGAATATAATCCTTCTGTTTGATAATTGTGGATGTATTTTTGTCATATTGCTGAGCTAGCTCAATCATGCATACACATTTCGCATATTTTTCAATAATTTTCCGTTTAATATCAACTGTTATCATTCGCTTTTTCTTTGCATTATCTTTCATTTTACTGGCAATCTTTCGGTCTACGCGCAGTACTGTTAATTCACATAATTCTGCACTGAAAATCGCGCACAAAAAACACGGTACAAAAGTATAACCTAAGCAGTTGAAAAATACAGAGTGATGCTGTTTTCATAAAACACCTCCGACATACTTGACAACTGACTCACGTGCTCGTATCTCAAACATGGCTTGTATGTTAGTGCTAAAACTTGCTTAAAAGCTGGCTGGTATCTCAAGTTTCTCGTGCGTTGGGGCCAGGCCTGTATTCACTAGTTGCAAGTTGGGGCGACTAATGTTAGGTGACTAGTTATGAACACCTGGGGGTGTGAAGGGGGGCGGTGTAAGGCCCCAACAGGTTTCTCTTATGTAGGGCCTCAGCCGGGCCTCTCATGTGAAGTTTTAAAAAATGTTATCGGAAAGCATCAACATTTTTCTATTTTTTGAGATTTGTTTTGTTTTAGGTGATGTGACTGACGAGACGTTTTTAAATTAAAATAGGCAAAACTTGACCACAGTTGCAACGCTCAGAAAAAAGACATCTTTTTCTTTTGAGAGTTTTAACAAAGATCAATTTTGCCGATTTTGTATTAAGTTCATACGGAGGTTTCCACGCTTTCGATGGAACATGGCCAAGCGGATGTTTGGTAAAGCTTGATATTTTGCAAACCTTTATAATAGTCGTTAACAAGAATATTTTGCCGCTGATGATGATAATAACGACGCCTAAGAACTACTAAAAGTTGATGTTTGTCTCTATGGTTTGGAATAGTGATATTCTACAGCGATAAAAACTGTCTTCATAGCCGTTGGTCAAATAACGTTTCGAATAAATGATGTTGAGGTCGAGTTATCTGAAGCAATTTATCATTGCGTGGGAACGGACCAAACAAATCCATTCGAGTTAACCTTGTGTTTGAGATGAAATGTTACATTTTATCCGAGGGCGAGTTATCCGAGTTTGACTGTACTTAGCCGCAGAAAGTTCCTAAAAAGTTGGGGCGGCTCAGCCGGCCAGCCGCCCCAGGGAATACGGGCCTGATTGGGGCATTTGTAAGTTGAAGTATTACTGTAGAATGCTTCCAGCAACGCGCAATGGAGAGAGCAATTACCTCATTGATTAGCGGATGCCCAGTAGACAACAACAATAAAAGAATGTTTAGCATTCACCGACCATATTTGTTGTGGTTACTTATAGTGGCCTATAAATATTAACTATTTACAGTGATGGTTTACAACTTTTTCTGAGAATATAAAAATGAGAAACAAGAAAGGCGCAGTGAATAGTGCCTTATCTCATATCGCCAAAAGAAAGGAATGACAAGATTTGTAAGAATGGATCTGAATTAGAATAAGATTTTTAAATCATACAAACATTGTGTGCATCAATAACAGGATAACTCCAAGGTAACTGATAAGGTGAAAATTTGTGTGCTTGGTGGAGGTTACCTTAAGCTCTCGGATAGAAGAGGTTATTATCTCGAGAATAATAACGAGCGGTTCGTAGTCACCATCTTGGCCCCTCGTTACTCCTGTGTTTTTCATGACGTTGGCGAGGTCTTTCCTCACCCTGAAACAGATTAATGGATTTCACACAACCATCCAAGTCTCACTCATTTTCTATACCAAGTCTCTAAAGATTCGCTAGAGGTGTTAGAGCAATCCGGAGCTGCAGGAAATGGTATTACTTATTTTATTTGTTCGGAACATGGGATACAGCATATTAAAAATTTAGAGACGTCATCACTCGGTATTAAAAGCTGTCTTCTTACGAAGTTCGACAGTTGTTCATATTCAGTTGCTGGAGTCAGAGAGCAGAATTAAATAATCTTGCTTAAGACTGAAAAAACACTTGCCTTGAAATTTGATTTCAAATTCATCATTTTAAGGATTAGGATGACAGGATTGCCTCAAATATGCCTCAAATGAGCAAACTGATCAGCTGTTTTATCAGATAAAGTAGTTATGTTACTCAAAGAAGTTTCTAATCAGTTTGAACATGTTAATATATAAATAAAGGTTTTAAACACTCCCTCACTGTCCTGAGGCAGCTACCTTAGAACTAGAGAGTCAGTTGGAAACGCTCCCTCACTGTCCTGAGGCAGCTACCTTAGAACTAGAGTCAGTTGGAAACACTCCCTCACTGTCCTGAGGCAGCTACCTTAGAACTAGAGAGTCAGTTGGAAACACTCCCTCACTGTCCTGAGGCAGCTACCTTAGAACTAGAGAGTCAGCTGGAAACACTCTCTTACTGTCCTGAGGCAACTACCTTAGAACTAGAGAGTCAGTTGGAAACACTCCCTCACTGTCCTGAGGCAGCTACTTTAGAACTAGATAGTCAGTTGGAAATACTCCCTCACTGTCCTGAGGCAGCTACTTTAGAACTAGAAAATCAGTTAGAAACACTCCCTCACTGTCCTGAGGCAACTACCTTAGAACTAGAGAGTCAGTTGGAAACACTTCCTCACCGTCCTGAGGCAGTTACTTTAGAACTAGATAGTCAGTTGGAAACACTCCCTCACTGTCCTGAGGCAACTACTTTAGAACTAGAAAGTCAGTTAGAAACACTCCCTCACTGTCCTGAGGCAACTACCTTAGAACTAGAGTCAGTTGGAAACACTCTCTTACTGTCCTGAGGCAACTACCTTAGAACTAGAGAGTCAGTTGGAAACACTCCCTCACTGTCCTGAGGCAGCTACTTTAGAACTAAAGAGTCAGTTAGAAACACTCCCTCACTGTCCTGAGGCAACTACCTTAGAACTAGAGAGTCAGTTGGAAACACTCCCTCACCGTCCTGAGGCAGCTACCTTAGAACTAGAGAGTCAGTTGGAAACACTTCCTCACCGTCCTGAGGCAGCTACCTTAGAACTAGAGAGTCAGTTGGAAACACTTCCTCGCTGTCCTGAGGCAGCTATCTTAGAACTAGAGAGTCAGTTGGAAACACTTCCTCGCTGTCCTGAGGCAGCTACTTTAGAACTCGAGCAATTCAAGTGAAGCAAGTTTATAGGTGCAGATCATCTCTGCTGTATCAGTCAGTTTATTGACATACAATAAACAGATTCACACTCGGACGAAATTTATTATACGAAAATTATCATAGTAGGCCTACATACTATACATACGCACATACTATATATACATACTAAACATACATACTAAACACACATACTATACATACATACTATACATACATATTATACATACATATACTATATACATACTAGTAGATACATACTAGTGCTGGGCACGAGTACTTCTTGGTCAACGGGTTTAGACCCGTCCCCTTCTGTTCGGGTTTTTCGAGTATCGGGTAGCTAGTAGTGCTAGGCTCGGATATTTCTTTGCCTACGGGTTTTTCGGGTATCGGGTTTATTGATATGGATTTTATGTTTAAATTTTCTAAACAGATATATCTGTTTAGATATAAAATTTCTATTCAAATTTACAAAGCAATTATATTTCTTTTCAATTTATTTATCATTTTTCACAGTTTTTATTGACTGACATTCGTACTCGCAGCGTTAACAGGTGGATTGTTAAACAGTCAAGATAGTCTGGGGCTACAGGGCATTTTCGTGTCAACAGGTGGCAGAAGATAGGGTCTATGGTAGCTTAATACTTAAGCATGTTCTATGTACCTCTGACTTTTTGTAGATGGTGCTCCAAATATCATAAAAAAAATTTACATTATCGGCTTTTTCCGTTAGTAAGGCTTGTTGGCTTAGTAAAACTTGGTTATAATGAATTATGTAATCCATCATAGCTAGCTATGGTAATCAATTTAAACAGAGTTATTAAATTTTCACCGCTACTATCAACGCTGATAGCTGTTTCTAACAAGGCGAAAGCGGAAACAGACTAAGGACCTATGTGTTATCGGTGATAGCGAACACGTGCCGTATTAAAAATGGCATAGATTTGTTTATGAAGCCGATTTGGCTAATTGCGCAAATAAAATGTGATGTAAGTATTTCTTCTCACCTTTTAATGACAAGTAATCACTGCTTGACTACAATATTTCTAGTAGGCATAGTAAATAAGGTATGATATATTTTATTCTATCTATTAAATTAAAGACTCGTTAAACTCCATTGTCATGCCTCCTTAGCAAAAATGACACAGAGATGCCCTGTGGTCCCAGAGGATGCAATAGACCGAGTTTTTGTCCACACTACCCGACGGATCCGTGTACCAAAACCCGAACTTGAAAGTCAAAACCCGAACCCGAAGAACCGGAAAACCCGAAATCTCTATTACCCGATACTCGAGAGAAGATAAACCCGCGAGTTCAACGAGTATTACGACCCGTGCCCAGCACTAATACATACTATACATACATATATATATATATATATACTATAATACATACATATACAGAATCGTAAAGAGTATTCTGGAACGATCTTGTTTTTTCATAACTTGACAAAGGAAATGAGTTGGAAATCACATTTGTCAATGCATGGAATTCTAATTTGACACAGACACTTGGTGTACAGAGCAAACAGTTTGTCCCGACCTGTACCCGACCCCTTCTGCTAACAGAACCATTATATTGCTTACTTATTAATCCTTTCATCGGGAGAGTAAGTTGTTAGCCTGTAGTTCTGTACATAAACTTTCAAGTATGTGTAAAAATAGGCTGGAAACGCTTTGCCCTGCTGTTGAATAAGGTACTCCTCAGAGGTGAGTCTATGGCCTGGTTCATTCTTCATCATACTCCGTAGCATCTCCTGAAGAGAGGCAAAAGCAGTTGATAGTGGATAGTAGATACACAGTTGATGAAAGACAGCCATTCCATATATTGACTCAACAACCATCTTGATATGTCTGTCAAGGCTGTCGTTCCATATATTGACTCAACACCCACCGTGATATGTCTGTCAAGGCTGTCGTTTCGCATATTGACTCAACACCCACCTTGATATGTTTGTCAAGGCTACGGTTTCATATATTGACTAAACAACCACTTTGATATGTCTGTCAAGGCTGTCGTTTCATATATTGACTCAATACCCACCTTGATATGTCTGTCAAGGCTGCCGTTTTATATATTGACTCAACACCCACCTTGATATGTCTGTCAAAACTGTCGTTTCATATGTTAACTCAACAACCACCTTGATTTGTCTGTCGAGGCTGCCGTTTCGCATATTGATTCAACACCCACCGTGATATGTCTGTCAAGGCTACGGTTTCATAAATTGACTAAACTACCACTTTGATATGTCTGTCAAGGCTGTCGTTTCATATATTGACTCAACATCCACCTTGATATGTCTGTCAAGGCTGCCATTTCATATATTGACTCAACACCCACCGTGATATGTCTGTCAAGGCTGTCGTTTCGCATATTGACTCAACACCCACCTTGATATGTCTGTCAAGGCTGTCGTTTCATTTATTGACTCAACAACCACCTTGATTTGTCTGTCAAGGCTGTCGTTTCGTATATTGACTCAACAACCACCTTGATATGTCTGTCAAGGCTGTCGTTTCGTATATTGACTCAACAACCACCTTGATATGTCTGTCAAGGCTGTCGTTTCATATATTGACTCAACACCCACCTTGATATGTCTGTCAAGGCTGTCGTTTCGCATATTGACTCAACACCCACCTTGATATGTCTCTCAAAGCTGCCGTTTTATATATTGACTCAACAACCACCTTGATATGTCTGTCAAGGCAACCGTTTCATATATTGACTCAACACCCATCGTGATATTCTTTTCAAGGCTGTCGTTTCGCATATTAACTCAGCACCCACCTTGATATGTCTGTCAAGGCTGTCGTTTCATATATTTACTCAACAACCACCTTGATATGTCTGCCAAGGCTGCCGTTTCATATATTGACTCAACACCCACCTTGATATGTCTGTCAAGGCTGCCGTTTCATATACTGACTCAAACACCCACCTTGATATGTCTGTCAGAAATTGTCTCTAGTATTTTCCAAGTGCTGTACTCGCCATTTCTGTAGCTGAGCAGTTGTGAGAGGTTGAATGGCACCTTACCATCGGAGAAGAGCTCAATGAGAACACAACTGAGAAAAACAGCAAAAATGAAATACTGTAAACTCTTGATGGTGAAGCATCAAAGAGTCTACATACAAACTATACACACAACTACAGTCTCGGAAATAACGTAACAGGAAAAACTACTATTTATTATTTTTATATTACATTAATTTATTGTTTTCACATTTCTTATTACTGTAACTCAATAGCTGTCTTGTTATGCGCAATTATCTATACCATTTAAAATTTGTAGATTCACAGGCCAAGAAGCCAATTAAACGAACAACACTGCATTGTCACCAGAAAACTTGATCAAAACTACCACAGTCGTAACATATAAAGAAGGTTCTGGAACAAGTTAAATTTGTACAAGTAGATTTGATTTATTTAGTTAAGTCCACAGCACCTACAAAAAAAATTTTCTCACACATCTAGCATAGCCAAAGAGACAAGCCTTACAAATTGAGCTCAATCAATCACAATTTTCAAATCAGCACAGTTTGTTTTCCCTCCATAAAAATAATGCGAATATTAAAGCCATACGCGAGTGAAAAGACATCCATGGCATGTGTCAGCTCTTCCTTAGGCCTAGTGGTAAAGATGTCACATTGGTCTGATCCAACGCCGTCTGACTTGAACCTCTCCGGGGCTATGTAACAGGTGCGCCTCCTCGATGTATCAAAGAAGTAGTTATAATCTGATGGGTTGTTCTGCAAAAGAACGATTCCTACGAGTCAGATAACGGTAACCGATACGCTCGAAGTATAATAACAGGTTTCCACAGTGGCGCATCTGAAAAAGCTTTAGTGCTTTAAGTTCATTCACAAAATGCTTTACTGTAAATGGCATTTTTTGATGCAAAAAATACACCTGATTGTAATAAAGGAAGACTGACATTCCAATCTTTAATTGAAAAAGAGCTGGGTCAGTCTGTCCGAATCCACTCTTATAGGTTAGGAAAAAGATTACATCGTACGGTATTCAGTCTTATACTGTAATGAGAGCTGTGTACAGTATTCAGTCTTCTACTGTAATGAGAGCTGTGTACAGTATTCAGTCTTCTACTGTAATGAGAGCTGTGTACAGTATTCAGTCTTCTACTGTGATGAGAGATGTGTACAGTATTCAGTCTTCTACTGTAATGAGAGCTGTGTACAGTATTCAGTCTTCTACTGTAATGAGAGCTGTGTACAGTATTCAGTCTTCTACTGTAATGAGAGCTGTGTACAGTATTCAGTCTTCTACTGTAATGAGAGCTGTGTACAGTATTCAGTCTTCTACTGTAATGAGAGATGTGTACAGTATTCAGTCTTCTACTGTAATGATAGCTGTGTACAGTATTCAGTCTTCTACTGTAATGAGAGATGTGTACAGTATTCAGTCTTCTACTGTAATGAGAGCTGTGTACAGTATTCAGTCTTCTACTGTAATGAGAGCTGTGTGCAGTATTCAGTCTTCTACTGTAATGAGGGCTGTGGCCGCGTTATGAAAAAACATATCTTTCAATTAGATTCACGCTCATGACTTTCGGCTTGGTGCACTGACACTTTACTACCTGCACCAATCAACCGCCTTGTGACACTGACACTGTACCATCTGCACCAATCAACAGCCTTGTGACATTTCAGAATAATTATGCAGTTCGTTAATACAGTAGGGTGTTCCTACAACGAAAATAATCTGTTTTAGGAACGCTTATGTTATGAGAACAGTAAAATACATGTAAATTGCCTAATCCGTTCCAAGCTCTTTCCAAACTCACCCCTTTGACCATGCAAAAAGAAAAAAAATTGACAACACTTTTAATTTGTGGGCTGTACCGTAACTCCAGTATTATTGGTTTGCTTCAACAACCTTTTTTATGATCAATCTCACTGGTTTTATAGACCATGATTGCGATAATTTTACAAGTTGATAGGGACTGCACATCTTTGACGTTCATTCACAACGATTTGCTTATTTTTTTCTAAACAGCAAAGTCTAATCTGCAAAGTAAAACTAATAACAAATGTTTTGTACGTTTACATTAAGGCAAAACAACAAAATATTTTTACGATAAAAAGTGGTTCTACCTGTTTGTCATCTATCACTATCCAGGGGTCAAGGTTAGGATAAAGATAATTTTTAACGATACTCCAACTCATGATATTAAAACTGGTAGGCCGACAATGTAAGACCTGCACCAATCAATCACCTTTGTATTTATGAACAATTGCGCAGCTATCCTATTATCATTTTGGCGACACATTTAACGATTTATTACGACAAACTAGAATTTTGCGAAAGTTATGAATAATGCTATACACGCAGCGTTTTTGCTTCCACAAGTGCGGCGAAATAAACTAACATTCAAATCAAATTTGAAAACGCTCCCGGCTTGACACTTTACGTTATATGGAACTGTTTACATAGTAGGAAGCAAAAACTTCCCATGAAGTTTTTTACATTATCTGGAAATTAGGTTATCTGGGATATACGTTATAGGAGCGTCTACTGCACAGCCGAGAATCTCTCACAGTATTTAGGACTGTCAGGGTACTAGTACTTATTTTTAACTATCCATCAACATATGTACTCTCCTCCGTGGTACATATCACAACCCACAAGGTAAATGAAGGCCGCATTAAAAGGCTTTCATAATAACACTCTGACGAGTTGAAGAAGTGTTTACCAAAGTTTTATTTGGTAAATTTTCAAAAGGATAAATTTTTATTAGCATTTGACAATTACAACTAAAATTCAAGAAATGCTATAAACCCCCAAGTATACCAAATTTATAAGTTGAAAATGAGTAAAATATTTTCAAATAGTCATAAGTAAAAATTTAAATTAGCAAATAATCAAATTACAGTAGGTATTCTATTTGTGAAGAAATCAACATAGCTATTATTTTTAATTCATCTCATGTGGATGAGTACAATGAGAGCGAGAAAAATTGATTATTAAAAGGTGACTGAAAGAAATGACTACATGTATTAGAGATGATCACAAGTGAACTATTAGACGTGATGGGGCAACAATAGGGTAATACCATTGTGTACATGCCATGGCTTGTCTAGAATTTATAGCAAGCTTCAAGCGCACCTCTTACATGTATTTCCTATGCACTACAGCTGGGAAGACATCGATCCAAACCTGGGCTACATTATCCCTTTTGCTTCAACATATTGGAATAGTTGAGACCAGCCTATATAATTGCCTCTATGGAACGTAGGTCGAGCGGTGTTTTAAGAGGTCAACAGGTAAGTCCTTGCATGCTATTAACACCTTGAACCCTGGGTTTTGATTTACCTTTCTTCAGGTTTAGCTAGGACTAGGAAATTTTGGTCATTTCGTCCTTAACAACTAACATAGGGGGAATTCCGAAGTTTTAAGTTGATTGGACTGCGAGTTTGCGAGATTTCGCCCAAACACGGAAGGCGTTTCAAACTGACTGAGAAATTAAAGATGGCTGCTGACAGAACACTAGTTTCTAATTACACACCGATTGAAATTCTTGGTAATGAAGGATCTTATCAGACTCAGGCTACTGCAATTCTTATCAGACTCAGTCTACTGCAATTCTTATCAGACTCAGTCTACTGCAGTTCTTATCAGACTCAGTCTACTGCAGTTCTTATCAGACTCGGTTTACTGCAATATACACATTCTTATCAGACTCAGTCTACTGCAATTCTTATCAGACTCAGTCTACTGCAATTCTTATCAGACTCGGTCTACTGCAATATACACATTCTTATCAGACTCGGTCTACTGCAGTTCTTATCAGACTCGGTCTACTGCAATTCTTATCAGACTCGGTCTACTGCAATATACACATTCTTATCAGACTCGGTCTACTGCAATATACACATTCTTATCAGACTCGGTCTACTGCAATATACACATTCTTATCAGACTCGGTCTACTGCAATATACACATTCTTATCAGACTCGGTCTACTGCAATATACACATTCTTATCAGACTCGGTTTACTGCAACCATTGTGTTCTTTAGGTACCTCTCAAGCATTATTCTTTTGAGAGATCGAGAAAGAGTGTAAAAAAAACTATTCTCTCGGACTTCTATTTTTCCATTGAATTCTACAAGTGTACAGCTTCATAATAATACCCAGTGCAAAAGGAATTGTGTGATTATGCGTGCTTTCAGAGTCGATGAAAAGTTGTTAATACAGTCTAGTATCAGGGAACCTGCATGTATACAAGACTAGGTCTAGTATCAGGGAACCCGCATGTATACAAGACTAGGTCTAGTATCAGGGAACCTGCATGTATACAAGACTAGGTCTAGTATCAGGGAACCCGCATGTATACAAGACTAGGTCTAGTATCAGGGAACAGTAGCATGTATACAAGACTAGGTCTAGTATCAGGGAACCTGCATGTATACAAGACTAGGTCTAGTATCAGGGAACCTGCATGTATACAAGACTAGGTCTAGTATCAGAGAACCCGCATGTATACAAGACTAGGTCTAGTATCAGGGAACCCGCATGTATACACGACTAGGTCTAGTATCAGGGAACAGTAGCATGTATACAAGACTAGGTCTAGTATCAGGGAACCTGCATGTATACAAGACTAGGTCTAGTATCAGGGAACCCGCATGTATACAAGACTAGGTCTAGTATCAGAGAACCCGCATGTATACAAGACTAGGTCCAGTATCAGAGAACCCACATGTATACAAGACTAGGTCTAGTATCAGGGAACCCGCATGTATACAAGACTAGGTCTAGTATCAGGGAACAGTAGCATGTATACAAGACTAGGTCTAGTATCAGGGAACCTGCATGTATACAAGACTAGGTCTAGTATCAGGGAACCTGCATGTATACAAGACTAGGTCTAGTATCAGAGAACCCGCATGTATACAAGACTAGGTCTAGTATCAGGGAACCTGCATGTATACACGACTAGGTCTAGTATCAGGGACCCGCATGTATACAAGACTAGGTCTAGTATCAGGGAACCCGCATGTATACAAGACTAGGTCTAGTATCAGGGAACCCGCATGTATACAAGACTAGGTCTAGTATCAGGGAACCTGCTTGTATACAAGACTAGGTCTAGTATCAGGGAACCTGCTTGTATACAAGACTAGGTCTAGTATCAGGGCACCTGCATGTATACAAGACTAGGTCTAGTATCAGGGAACCCGCATGTATACAATACTAGGTCTAGGATCAGGGGACTACTCTACTACTCGTATATACGCTAACGGCTAAAGTGTTGAAGATACAGAAGGGTTGTGCAATTCATTTATAGATAATGGGTAATGTAAGAGATTTATAGATAATGGGTACTGTAAGAGATTTATAAATAATAGGTACTGTAAGAGATTTATAGATAATAGGTACTGTAAGAGATTTATAAATAATAGGTACTGTAAGAGATTTATAGATAATAGGTACTGTAAGAGATTTATAGATAATAGGTACTGTAAGAGATTTATAGATAATGGGTAATGTAAGAGATTTATAGATAATGGGTAATGTAAGAGATTTATAGATAATGGGTACTGTAAGAGATTTATAGATAATGGGTACTGTAAGAGATTTATAGATAATGGGTAATGTAAGAGATTTATAGATAATGGGTACTGTAAGAGATTTATAGATAATGGGTACTGTAAGAGATTTATAGATAATGGGTACTGTAAGAGATTTATAGATAATGGGTACTGTAAGAGATTTATAGATAATAGGTACTGTAAGAGATTTATAGATAATAGGTACTGTAAGAGATTTATAGATAATGGGTAATGTAAGAGATTTATAGATAATGGGTAATGTAAGAGATTTATAGATAATGGGTACTGTAAGAGATTTATAGATAATGGGTACTGTAAGAGATTTATAGATAATGGGTAATGTAAGAGATTTATAGATAATGGGTACTGTAAGAGATTTATAGATAATGGGTACTGTAAGAGATTTATAAATAATGGGTACTGTAAGAGATTTATAGATAATGGGTACTGTAAGAGATTTATAGATAATGGGTAATGTAAGAGATTTATAGATAATGGGTACTGTAAGAGATTTATAGATAATGGGTACTGTAAGAGATTTATAGATAATGGGTACTGTAAGAGATTTATAGATAATGGGTAATGTAAGAGATTTATAGATAATAGGTACTGTAAGAGATTTATAGATAATGGGTAATGTAAGAGATTTATAGATAATGGGTAATGTAAGAGATTTATAAATAATAGGTACTGTAAGAGATTTATAGATAATGGGTACTGTAAGAGATTTATAGATAATGGGTACTGTAAGAGATTTATAGATAATGGGTACTGTAAGAGATTTATAGATAATGGGTAATGTAAGAGATTTATAGATAATGGGTAATGTAAGAGATTTATAAATAATAGGTACTGTAAGAGATTTATAGATAATAGGTACTGTAAGAGATTTATAGATAATGGGTAATGTAAGAGATTTATAAATAATGGGTACTGTAAGAGATTTATAGATAATAGGTACTGTAAGAGATTTATAGATAATGGGTACTGTAAGAGATTTATAGATAATGGGTAATGTAAGAGATTTATAGATAATGGGTAATGTAAGAGATTTATAAATAATGGGTACTGTAAGAGATTTATAGATAATGGGTACTGTAAGAGATTTATAGATAATGGGTAATGTAAGAGATTTATAAATAATGGGTAATGTAAGAGATTTATAGATAATGGGTACTGTAAGAGATTTATAGATAATGGGTAATGTAAGAGATTTATAAATAATGGGTAGTGTAAGAGATTTATAAATAATGGGTAGTGTAAGAGATTTATAGATAATAGGTACTGTAAGAGATTTATAGATAATGGGTACTGTAAGAGATTTATAGATAATGGGTACTGTAAGAGATTTATAGATAATGGGTACTGTAAGAGATTTATAGATAATGGGTAATGTAAGAGATTTATAGATAATAGGTACTGTAAGAGATTTATAGATAATGGGTAATGTAAGAGATTTATAGATAATGGGTAATGTAAGAGATTTATAAATAATAGGTACTGTAAGAGATTTATAGATAATGGGTACTGTAAGAGATTTATAGATAATGGGTACTGTAAGAGATTTATAGATAATGGGTACTGTAAGAGATTTATAAATAATGGGTAATGTAAGAGATTTATAGATAATGGGTACTGTAAGAGATTTATAGATAATGGGTAATGTAAGAGATTTATAGATAATGGGTAATGTAAGAGATTTATAGATAATGGGTAATGTAAGAGATTTATAAATAATGGGTAGTGTAAGAGATTTATAAATAATGGGTAGTGTAAGAGATTTATAGATAATAGGTACTGTAAGAGATTTATAGATAATAGGTACTGTAAGAGATTTATAGATAATGGGTAGTGTAAGAGATTTATAGATAATGGGTAATGTAAGAGATTTATAAATAATGGGTAGTGTAAGAGATTTATAGATAATGGGTACTGTAAGAGATTTATAGATAATGGGTACTGTAAGAGATTTATAGATAATGGGTACTGTAAGAGATTTATAGATAATAGGTACTGTAAGAGATTTATAGATAATGGGTAATGTAAGAGATTTATAAATAATGGGTAGTGTAAGAGATTTATAGATAATGGGTACTGTAAGAGATTTATAGATAATGGGTAATGTAAGAGATTTATAGATAATGGGTACTGTAAGAGATTTATAGATAATGGGTACTGTAAGAGATTTATAGATAATAGGTACTGTAAGAGATTTATAAATAATGGGTACTGTAAGAGATTTATAGATAATGGGTACTGTAAGAGATTTATAGATAATGATATAGATAATTTTATCACACACCGATAAAATATATATGTTATTGATGCATTGTTTCTTAATGAACATGTGGGCCTAAATTGGTAGAAATAAAACAGATGCATCTGTGATTGGTTGAAATTCCATTCAATTTTTTTATTTTCAGCCTGCTAAATGTATCCAAGGTTGACTGTGCAATGATGACAACAAGGTTGCACTCCAGACTATAAGTAAAGTGAATAAAGATAGTCTCACTTGTAGCATACAAATTTAGCATACAAATGTAGCATAAACTCGTAGCGTACACATGTAGCGTATACCTGTAGCGTACACTTGTAACGTTAACTTGTAGCATACACTTGTAGCGTACACTTGTAAAATACACTTGTCGCATACACTCATAGTGTAAACCTGTAACATACATTTGCAGAGTACACCTGTAGCGTATACCTGTAACCCACACTTTTAACGTACACTTGTTGCATACACTTGTAGCATACACCTGTAACGCACATTTGTAGCGTACACTTGTAGCGTTCACTTGTAGCGTAAACATGAAAATTACTAGAATAAATTGAAACTGTCTACGAAACTTTATCAGCAATAGAATCGGTTAAAATCTTTTTGATAGTTCAACTCATGTTCTGAATGAACGTAAGTTGTCTTTATCTGTTGTCTTTTGTCATTAAACGGTTAAAGTGTAGCATTATTTCCGTTTATTATGTAGTATTATTTTTGTTGTTATTTTCCATTATAATTTGTGAAATTCAAATCGGTTGACCGACACACTAACGCTCGAGCACTGTGCAGCTGCTTTTACTCTTCGCTTAATCGGCATATTTGAGGATGTCTCACGGGACATCTGATGATGTCGCACGGCACATCTGGCGATGTCGCACGGCACATCTGACGATGTCGCACCGCACATCTGATGATGTCTCACGGCATATCTGATGATCTCTCACGGCACATTTGATGATGTTTCACGACACATATGACGATGTCTCACGACATCTGACGATGTCTCACGACATCTGACGATGTCTCATGGTATATCTGACAATGTCTCACCGCACACCTGACGATAAACGTCATTTGTCAGTAAACGTCATTTTGTCCCCAAGTACGGCGAGAGAGAAAACGACATCTTTAAATCGAACTCTGGGCCTCTTAATATGCTAATGAAATTTTAGAGCTTGCACTGGACTTGACGCTTTACATGATATGGATTTTTTACGCAATGCGAAGCAAAAGATTAACATAAATTCTCATGTTAAGTGAAATTTAAGTTATAGGTTTACAGTATGGGAGTGTCGAGTGTATATGGCATCCTGCAATGATTAAATATCATGCTTGTATTTCATAAAGGACCACGTTATAACATTGAATATCGCATAAAGTCGCAGAGATTTTGGGAACAAGTTACGAAAGCCTGAAAAACAAAAGCTTTGAGAAGTTGACTAACGAAATCTATTTACCCAAAACCACTCAAAAAGTTAATCACATCACATGGTTATGCGTTTCAATCTACCAAATCAATTTCTGTTTGATTGTGAAATTGGAATCCTACGAAGTTTTTATCGAGTGATGATACGCTTACTCAAGCACAAATAAGTTCTCAGGCTATAGTTGAAGTCATCAAGCAGTAAAATAGACCAAATCAACTGTCTTTAAATTCGCATGCAGTATGCAAAACAAGAACTTATTTGGCTGTTTTCATGTGTACATCAGGACTCATTACATCTTAATAGATAAATTTTAAAGAGAGTAAAGTACGTTTCTCCATAAAACTATTGAAAGACAGTTGATCTTGAATATTTCAGAAAGTCGACAATGTAAATGCAACATCGACTCAGTTAAGCACGAGTGCGGTCGAACATTGGTAAAACACAGCGTAACGAGTTGTCTGTCCTTCATTAAGTCAAAATGGTAGAGAAGGCAAGTCTTAATTTTGTGCTTAGTTTTCAGTAGCATATACATGTAATTATAGTTAATATATTCTAATTTTATGCTCGCTGTCAGTAGTTTTGGCTTGAGGTAATTAACTAATTACTAATGACTAGTAACTAATAACTAATTACTAATTACTGAATTGACTCTGAGTGACATGTAATACAGTCCAATGTCTACTTATCACTCCCGAAATATTATGATTAAAGAAAAAGTGCTTCACGCTAATGATAAAAACATTGAAGTATACGCTTGCATCAAGTGGATGACAAACTAAACTAAAGAAAAAAGGAATTTAACCTACTCAATCAGCGAAAAACTATATGAAATGTTTCATAAACAGTTACAATTAATCCTATTGGGTTTGGTACATATTACAAGGCTGGGTATCTGTGTCTACATATATATAATTGCCTGTGTAAAGCTCTATCCTCATCGTCAATCGCAAATTCATATCGGGCACAACTTACATGCTTATGAATAAAATTAAACAGAGATCATTATAATCAACTATTTCAGCCAATCGCAGATGCATCAACTACCTACTACAACTACCTATCAAATATCTCTACCAACGTAGGCCAACACATTTGTTTCAAAATGATGCATCAACAAGGCATCGCCCGCGTGTCACCAAAAGAAAGGCGATACAAAAGACTTATTTCATCGATGTCTGTAGCCATGCCTGAGAGTATCAAATTTCCAGCTTGACTGAAAATTTCTAAAAATATTTGATTCATTATCCAGTAGAATGTCCAACACACGATGATATATTTGCAAGCTGTATTGCCTGAGTGATGATATATTTGCAAGCTGTATTGCCTGAGTGATGGTATATTTGCAAGCTGTATCGCCTGAGTGATGATATATTTGCAAGCTGTATTGCCTGAGTGATGATGTATTTGCAAGCTGTATTGTCTGAGTGATGATCTATTTGCAAGCTGTATTGCCTGAGTGATGATATATTTGCAAGCTGTATTGCCTGAGTGAAGACAAATGAGCTCTTGAAACTCGAAATTAAAAAATAGAAAATCAACAAAAAAGATAAATTAGTAGAAGCTAAACTAAGTTGGGTCGTCTATTTCCTATCTTCCTCCAAGCCTACATACACTCTGTTTCTGTGCTTCGAATGGATGCCAAGTTTCATCCACTTTCAATCATAGAAACAGTAAAATCTGAACGGATTCATCGCCATTACGCGTCGCTAAATCTGTGTGAAATTTTATGCAGTGAAACTGCTATTCGAAGTCGCCGAAACGTTCACTGCAGATAAATTCAAATCAATAATATGTGGCTAAGCTCTTCCCAGTGAAGATAAAAATATTCAGTGCATTTCATTACGCCGCCATGTGAGTCTCTTATAAGTACTACTGCTAATGAGAAGTTGCTCATATGTTGATAACGAAATAATTACTTTTTTTATTCCATTACCTCATTTACTAAATAACTTACACAGATTCCCACTGCACTGGCGCTGACCTCTTCCTAGACTTAACTCTTCTAGCATATAAAAAGTTATTTACTAAAAACGACTGTAGTTCATGCGACCTGGAAGAAATTATGTTGCTGTTTTGTAATATAAAGGGCAGAAATAAGGAAAACCAAAAGAAAATTCTGATCAGGCATCCTCACTGAGTTAGTGCAACGAGTATACGAATCGTGAATTGAAAAGTGACCGTGACCCGTAAGCGAGGCTACTTTAACAAGTTCTGTTTGAAAGTGTACATCGCTGGTCTTGGAAAGCTCAATATCGTGCATCTCAAAATCGTTGAAATGGTAGGGTACGATTTCGTCAGTAGAGGTCAACTCCGAGTAAATTCGAAGCATGGAAACCCAGTAATAGCCAAAGAATCTTTAATATTATATGTGTAATCACCTCCAGTATTCATTGAAGAGTTATCTTGCTTTTTGGGCTTAGAAACAGATTAAATGAACAATAGTTTTGACATACAAAGCAGGTATTGAATCAAATCAACTCGAATTGCCAAGGTTTGACTATAACTTGACTATAACATGACTGACCATAACATTGCAGAGAAACTCAATGGGAAATGTAAAGAGAGTCACCCCTGATGGGAGTAAAGATCCTAGAGCTTCACACAAGACTTCTAAACTCATCGTCGAAAGTATTGACAAAGATGAAAACGTCAACATAGAAGAACAGCTTGAGCAGCCAGGAAAACATCAAAAAGCGGACAAAATACGACCAAAAACGACTGAGCCCCTAAAGCCTTTGGCAAGCACTTATAACAAACACCTCAAGGAACAAGTCAACATACTTCCTCTATCACAAATAAATGCTGCCGATCAGAGTATATCAAATGAAAAAGGAAATGATGATGAAGGTATGAGAATACATTGAAGATTACAGTTGTGTTTTAGAAACAAACAATATTAGTAAGACCCTAGTATTAACATTCTCTAGATATTATAGATCTCTAGGTGTTGCTATTCTTGTACTTATTGATGATTGCACCGGTGTATAGATATTATAGATCTCTAGGTGTTGCTATTCTTGTACTTATTGATGATTGTACCGGTGTATAGATATATTAACATTCTCTAGATATTATAGATCTCTAGGTGTTGCTATTCTTGTACTTATTGATGATTGTACCGGTATATAGATATTGTCACATTCTACATAACTTTTGTAGTCACCTTTACTCTCGACGTTGTAGTAAACTCAAAATATTGTTTTTTCATTTTAATCAAGACCTTAGTAAATATCAATAACTACTGAATGCCTGGCATCGCGCGAGTAATGCCAGAATAATGTAACAGAATAATTACCAAATAGATTTGAGTAATTTACCTAGAAAACTAGATCTTTTTTAAAAACTTTACTAAAACAATACCTGCTTGTTATACCTTGCTAGAGGTGAGTATCTTAACCGAAGTAATGACTATTTGCTTAATGGTTAAGTTTGCTGCCTATCGATCTGGAAGTCCCAAAATCAAATCCAGTGCCATGCGGGTTTTTCATTGTTAAACTTTAATTGTTATAACTGAACACCAGGTTTAACAAAAAGACAAACACTGATATTTTTATATATGGAGTGATATAATAATATACATAATGATAAAAAATAATGAATGATATTATTAGCTGCCTTGTTGTTTACGCTATGACAAGTGTAAATCTCCAGACATTTATAATATTTTCAGAGAGGTTCTCATTGAATATTATGATGTTCCCACCTAGCTTAGGTGTTTTAGCGCTGTTCAGAACTATTATATTAATATCTACATGTAGTTTTAGGTCTTCAATTAATATCATCTGATTAGGTAAAATTAGGTAGGGGAGAGTGGGGCACATTGCAACGCGGGGAACGTTGAACACTCTTCAAATTTCTTGCTTGTTCACATAATTTTAAATTCTCAACTCACTAACTAAAGAGTTTTCTAGGTCATCTTATGAGATATCCTAATTGCATGAAATAAAAAACCAGCAATTTAGGTGAGCCATGATTTTGTAAAATTTATTGATAATTTTTTGCCCTTTTATTTTTATATCCAAATTTAGAGAGTTGCATATTTTCTTTGTACATCATCCCATATTAACAAAAAAGGCAATGGAGGCAGCTATAGACGTGTTCTCTTCACAATTCAACCACCAACTTCACGATGTTACACCATTCTGAGTTGGGATGAAAATTTTGGTTACTCAGTGCCATGTGGGGCACGTTGAAACACAAAGGGTATGGGGCAAGTTGCAACACGTTTTAATGATAAGAATAGAGAGGCAAGTTGCAACATGTTGCAACTTGCCCCTCTATTCTTATAGAGGAAACAGCTCGAGTAGCATTGAAACTGCTGTTTGATACAAACCTTGATGACATAGCTAAAAGTTAATCCTCACGATGAACCCCTAAATTTCTGGACAATATTATGGTTGTTTATCTCTATAAAACTCCTTCAACATGCACAAACAGTTGCACAGAATAACATACTACAAATAGTATATTTATTTATTTGTCATCAAACTGTTTACTACTTTTTCAAGGGATGTTGAATAATTTATTTATCAAATACAAACTGAAGCAAAAAACTGTTTTGTGATTCACAACTTTCTTTAGTTGTGCTGTATGCTGATAAAAACTGATTTCCCTTAGCAAGGAAAACAGAGTTGTTTTCTCTTGCTATTGATTAAACCTGTTACTGTTTTTTATTTGTCTGTGTTTAACAAACTTAGGCATGCTACGAAAACATTTGCTTTTCTCTCTCTAATCACAGTTTTTGTCTGATTTATGTGGTTATATTCATATTTCTAGCAAGATACAAATTAATCCCATATTATAAGCACACATTTAAACCAATGCATACGGCATAAATATGTACTCTGTATGATATTGATCCATACTCTGTAATATGGGTAAGTACAGGTAAATGTTCAGATAAATGCATGCTACGTACGAAGTATGTACTTCGTATGATATTGATCCATACTCTGTAATATGGGTAAGTACAGATAAATGCATGCTACGTACGAAGTATGTACTCCGTATGATATTGATCCATACTCTGTAATATGGGTAAGTACAGATAAATGCATGCTACGTACAAAGTATGTACTCCGTATGATATTGATCCATACTCTGTAATATGGGTAAGTACAGATAAATGCATGCTACGTACGAAGTCATCTGAGATTTGAACAAACAATTAACATTTTTATTTAGTCTTTTATTAATATAAAAACAATAAATTTATTGCTTGAATAATTAAAAAAGATTCAACTGCACTTTGCACCAATTTCGAACACTGTGTCCAAAAGGTACTACATGTAGCTAGCTCGCTAGCTAGCCACGTAGCTAGCTAGCTCTTGGGCTAGCTGTTGATTCTACAATGACCTACATGTGTCTATGAGCCAGCTCTTGTAGTTCCAGCTCTTGCAGTTCCAGTTCTTGCAGTTTGCGAGATAAGAAACTTATATAGTACAGTCAACTTTTTCTATTACATTTTTGAGTTTTGTGAAATAATTAGCGTTTCTTCAGAAATAAGCTGCCATGCATTTGCTAAGAATTAGGAAGGATTAAAAATTAATTAATTTTGAGGAATCATGCATAACCCCGTGTGGCTTTTGAGCAAAAATGTCTTAGTATGGTAATTTGCTATTTAATGTCACAATCTACCGACATCTGTGGGTGTATTTAATATTGCTAATGTTGAGATGTGTTCAACCAGCGCTTGGCGCTTATACATAGTGTATATCAACTACTTCCTTTCTCATGCACACAGCTGATAGATAAATTCATTTGTAGGGCTTGACAGCACATTTCAAATTGAAAAGCGTATAGCAGTAGACCGAGGAACCTTTCAGCAAGATGTGCTGACCAATATCCCAGAGTTTGACGGACTCGATCAAACTAACTACACAAGAAAAACATCAGAGCAAGAAAGAGCACGATGCAGCAATATGATACTCGTTCCTCCTTCCAATCATCTGTATGAATACAGATGGCCCAAACCTTACACTCTCGTGTCGGGGCTCCTGTGTATAGTCCTTCCTTGCATAGGAATTATTGCTCTCTACTCCTCATGTGCCACACGACAAGCACTCAAAAAGGGACAGCTCGCATTGGCCATTGAAAGGTCAACCAACACCAAAGTAATTCTTATATACTCACTCGCAATAGGTGGTACCGCGGCCAGCGTCATCACATTAACAGTATTAGCAACTTGGACTTTAATGTTGACCTGATGGTAGCCTCCATTTTCAAATCCTAGTTAACCGAAATTAAATTTGTTTGAATGTACTGCATTTTTATATTTCTCCTGTAGGATTACCAATATATATTTCTCTACCTTTGTACATTTGATTTCTTAACCTAAATAATTGTACTAAATTAGTAAAGCAATTAAAGATGAGCAGATATGGAAATAGTCAACTACCTTGAGACAGTTACGCCAGCTAAAACCGACATAGTGGAGTGCCCAGCAACGCATTGCAAGCCTTTTACACATATATATCAAATCATGTGGTGTTTAACGATGTTCAGATCAACAGCATTATATATCATAGGTCACCAGCTAGAAACTCGTCAACACTCCACTGAATCAATGCATTACATCAATAGTTCAATTGGGAGCTTCCTGCAGTAACAAATCCTCTGTATAGAGGCCCATATGATATTTAACACGCTCGTGAGGTCACATGTCAACTTTCAGCCAAAAAATAAATGAACTAAATTATTGCTATTCATAGAGTTGACAAATATTCTGATGTTTTTATAAAGAAACAAACCGATTTATAAATATGAAATCTCCTACAACTTTGCACTGAGGGCAATCATCAATTCAATGCTGCATGATGCTGGTGGACTTGAGATAACAAAACTTTGTAAAATGATGATGCTAGCACTGGGAGTTCACCCACTAGAAGAAAACCACAACAAGACGAGGAGAAAACTTGCACTAGAAATTGAAGGGCGTCAGTTACCAACTACAAGCCATCCTTTAGGAATTTGTTAAAATAATGAATGTGACAGATGCTCTGCAAAGCTTGAGAAAGTTTAAACATTTTTCCGAATATTTCTTGACTGCAAAGTTGAGAGACTGTCAAACACTAGTAGACAATGGTATTGAGAGACTGTCAAATACTAGTAGACAATGCTATTGAGACTGTCAAACACTAGTAGACAATGGTATTGAGAGACTGTCAAACACTAGTAGACAATGGTATTGAGAGACTGTCAAACACTAGTAGACAATGGTATTGAGAGACTGTCAAATACTAGTAGACAATGGTATTGAGACTGTCAAACACTAGTAGACAATGGTATTGAGAGACTATCAAACACTAGTAGACAATGGTATTGAGAGACTATCAAACACTAGTAGACAATGGTATTGAGAGACTGTCAAACACTAGCAGACAATGGTATTGAGAGACTATCAAACACTAGTAGGTAATGGTATTGAGAGACTGTCAAACACTAGTAGACAATGGTATTGAGACTGTCAAACACTAGTAGACAATGCTATTGAGACTGTCAAACACTAGTAGACAATGGTATTGAGAGACTATCAAATACTAGTAGACAATGGTATTGAGAGACTGTCAAACACTAGTAGATAATGGTATTGAGGGACTGTCAAACACTAGTAGACAATGGTATTGAGAGACTATCAAACACTAGTAGACAATGGTATTGAGAGACTGTCAAACACTAGTAGACAATGGTATTGAGAGACTGTCAAACACTAGCAGACAATGCTATTGAGACTGTCAAACACTAGTAGACAATGGTATTGAGAGACTATCAAATACTAGTAGACAATGGTATTGAGAGACTGTCAAACACTAGCAGACAATGGTATTGAGAGACTGTCAAACACTAGCAGACAATGGTATTGAGAGACTGTCAAACACTAGTAGGTAATGGTATTGCTTATGTTGAGAGTTGGATGCAATTTCTGAGCTAAAAACGTCGCTATGGGAGTTGTGCACTCATCATATTGTTCAGGCAACACTGGGCTCTTAACAAATCGGCACCAGATAAATGTGATGCTCATTACACTAATACAGAAAAGGCACTACTGCCAGAGCTGCCTTATAGTTTAATGTTGACATTCTAATGAGCACAGCTGTATTTTTGTAGTTGTTCTTGCTCGTTTCATACGCCGGTACTCTTTCTTTGATAAATATTTATTTTAAATCATTAACCCTCAATAGTCGTGCTGATTAGATACTACCGTAAAGCCTTTATTTGAAGGCCACCTTTATTTGAGCGGAACTATAGGGAAAGGGTTGAAAAATACAACATCACCCTTTATGAACACCACCTCTATTTGACCACCTCAAACTTGATTTTTATTAACCCACAATATTAAGTGATCATTTCAAACGTTTTTAACTACCGCACTGATAATGACTCGATTACATCAAAACAATTAACTCGTTCATTGTTTCATTGACCTACGTTTTCCAACTCCAAGTCTTTACAGTTGTTTCGTTAAAGTTTAAAAGCAACACCATACTAATAATTAATAACTGTATCAGGCTAATAGTAGTTCCTTGTTTAACACGGTCTTTGTACCTCAATGTATGTGAAAAAAATTTTGTTCATCTACAGTGAAATCTGTGCTACTACGTATTTTGAGGCTAACAGTTTGAGACTATTTTGATTACACGCAACTTTATTTGCACGAGAAGAGTAACTTGAATGGTGTAAACTTTTGCTCTGCTATAATAAAAATAGTTTGAATGCTAATTTTGACTAGCTCAGCTGTGTAGAAGAAGAGTTGAGGTCAGAAGACACCGTAGAAGGTATTGAACAGCCAGAAGCATATGAAATGGTTTCAGACGAAAGCAACAATCAGAAAGCAACTAGCGAAGCAAACGATGCTAATATTTTTGTTTCAAAACTGTTATTTTTTGTTTCTGAATGTAATATAAATATGGTTTGTTTATGTGACTCGATCTTGAATATATATTTATAGCATTTGATAGATTATTATATAACTTATAATAAGCTTTCAAGTTTATAGCACATTACTTGATAGCATCATTGCTGTTATTTCAACTCGGCTTACAAGGGATCAACACTCATAAATTCTCTTCTATCGGAGAGGAAAAAAGCCAATTTTGGCACACATATCAATAAATTCAATGAGCTCTTACGCAGCATTGTTAAAGGTTGACTTGCAACAAAATGTACATTACAGTTATTTGGTATCAAAAGGTTAACCATGTTTTACTCTGCTGTGCTGTGAGTGCAAAATATGTGGAAATGTGATTACAAGCTCCTAAAAGCTCAAAAATGAACAATTAATCGCGGCCATCACGGAAACGCCGTAGGTTGGAATCCCTTTATTTCGAAGATGTACTCAACTCGATGTCGTTATTGTTTTGACATGTGATGTTAACACGTGAGTTGAAAGACCAATAAAAGGCTCGATATAAAAAGTCTCTTAGCACTAGTTTATGACCAACACTTCGGGTACTACCGAAAAGCCAGCTTTGTTTCAGCTTGGTCTAATCATCTAGTTGTAATCTGACCATGTGACCCGTACTTCCTGCCTAATAGCGCGGACAAATTCTGCAGCATTTTTTCGGCACTCACAAGTGATCAAAAGGCTCCTCATGTTTATCAGAGGATGATATGCACTCTTTCAAACTAAGGTTGAAAAATTAAACTAAATTTTAGGCTCGGTTTTGAGATATCAGTGCTCAAAGTGACAGCATTACAATGATGAAGAAATAGACGCATAAGGACAATAGACATGGTTTTATTAAATTTATGAAGTATATTTGTGATAATATTTTGACGAATGAAGTTGCTTGAAAGTGTAAACAAAAGCCATCTCGTTCAACTATGTCCCATTTAAGCCGTTTTGGAAAGAGATTCTAATCTATGGCATTTTCGTGATAGCTGCGATTAACTGTTCATTTTCGAACTTTTAAGAGCTTGCAATCACATTTCCACATATTTTGCACCTACAACACAGCAGAATAAGACATACTGAACCTTTTGATACCAAATAACTGTAATGTGAATTTTGTTGCAAGTCAACCTATAAATATAGTTACAAAATTAAAACATGTTTTCAAATCTAGAATGAAATAAAAAACTTGCAAGCTCCAACAAATTTTTACACGGGCTATAATATCATCGTAGGTTAAGTGCAAGCAATTGATATCAACTGGTAGGAACATGTATCAGCTTTCCCATGCATATTTATTTAGAGATCTATGACAATTTGGAGGTAAGTTGGCACATTTATCTCATCCGAAAGAGTTAATGTAGCTCTGCCGAAGGAGAGTGCAAAATAGAGGCGGCACTAACTTTGCCCTCAAAAGGGTTAAATTTATCTTGAAAAACTCTGATGAGGTGTTTGAAAAATACAACGCCACCCTTTATTTGAACTACACCTTAAATAAAGCGCCACTATAGAGGATGAGTGGAAAATCAAAGCGCCATGGCGTTCAAATAAAGGTTTTACGGTATATTGGTGAATTTGCTATAGCAAAGCTAGCTATAAGCCCCTAGCAATACATTGGTGGCACATCGGTGGCAAATTATCAGGAGCAAATCAGACGATACTTAATGAGCTAGCAGCCGATCCGGCGTCAGATCATACATTCAATGATAAAAGTTTGACATCTCAGGCGTTTCACAATGCAGCTAAAATTTTAAAAAAGTAACAGTCGCGGTGAACGTCTCTTTCTCTCCCTCTCTCAAATAATGTGTTTCGATGATAAAGAATAGTGCGCAAGTGCTCTCAGACATGAAACAGATGACAGCTAGCAAGTGCTCTCAGACATGAAACAGATGACAGCTAGCAAGTGCTCTCAGACATGAAACAGATGACAGCTAGCAAGTGCTCTCAGACATGAAACAGATGACAGCTAGCAAGTGCTCTCAGACATGAAACAGATGACAGCTAGCAAGTGCTCTCAGACATGAAACAGATGACAGCTAGGTGTTTAAAAGTGAAACCAAATGAAAGGCAATTGATGACAGGTGGAAAGACGATGAAGACAGGAGATTGTTCAAAAACCCTTGCTGACAAGCACGCTTGTAATGAGTAAGTGACAGGCACTGGAAATGCTATTGTGAAAATGGCACCAGGTAATAAGTAAAAATCTCAATATATTTGCACCTGCTGATAGGTGACAAATTTATCTGACATCGGCGCCTGATGACAGGTGATGATTTCATCTGACATTAACTCCTAGTGACAGGTGATGTTGTCGTCTAACATTGGCACCTGGTGATAGGTGACAATTTCATCTGATAATGGTCTTTGAGCTAGCGGCTTACCTCTGGAAGATATGTAGGCTTGAAGACAGCAAAATCAGTGAGCAGCACCCAGTTCCAGCTGGTGATGCAAATGTTTTCTGACTTGATGTCTCCATGGCAGATCTATTAAAAAATTGAAAGCTATCATTGCCAGCACTTGAATATTTAAATGTCCATGTTCCAATAGCTTTTATGACATATGGCCACACAAATCATTTTTTGATCTACACAATATTTCATCATGACTGATTGAATATCACAAATTAGTCTGACACTACCTACGTAACCTGACACGACCTACATAACCTGACACTACCTACATAACCTGACACTACCTACATAACCTGACACTACCTACATAACCTGATACTACCTACATAACCTGACACTACCTACAAAACCTGACACTATCTACGTAACCTGACACTATCTACATAACCTGACACTACCTACATAACCTGACACTACCTACATAACCTGGCGATATGGGACAGTAATTGATGAGGTGCTGAGCCAAACAGACAACTGCATTTTTTAACTATAATATAGAAGACATTTCTCAACAAGATACTGTTTGTGAAACGATAAAGGGTTAATTAATTTATTGTTTTTTTGTTGTTTTAATTTGATATTTATTTTTCACGTAACTTGTTTTTTAAAAGAGCATCATATGCACTCTCCATTATTACTTGATTTCAGTGCTGGTATAAAACACTCGGTGTAGGAAATAAAAAATGTCTATAATATCTACAACCTTGTAAATAAATATCTTTATTTTTTGAGAGGTTCAAGAGTTAGAAAGAGTGTTTTTCATAAGCTCCTGTCTTCCCTGTCTTGCTGTGTTGTAGACACATTTACTAACAACAGACATAGCCAGTATGATAATATGCCACTAACTCACAACCTAGAATGGAATGAATTAGTATGATTCATAAATAGTCAAACCACGTGCTTGTAAAAGATAGTCTTCTAACTTCCGATTGGCCGGTAAAAGTTATACTTCACAGAATGCTTATCAAAGCGAAGCCATTTCTAACATTGAAATTTTCAAATTCTAGCTTTGGCCATTAATAGAACTATAAATTCAGTTTTAATGTCTTCTTAAGAAGATACACTATAATAAATCATATATTCAACCTAGCAAGCCGAGGACACCTGCAGACCAGACTCACGTTGTGCTTGTGGCATTGACTGAGGGCGGAGAGCAATTGAAATGCTATCCACTTCTTTTCGATAGTGGTAAGGAATGGCCTTGTGCTGATTCTGTCATAGAGGTTGTACTTTGTGTACTGTCTCACCAAAAAGCCTGCTTTTTCAGATACCTGCATCAACATGACAGTCGGTATCCACAGGTCTGAAATTACTGTAGGTATATAACAAAATTACTATGTAGTGATAGACAGCTGCATGCCAATGACAAAGATCTGCCTACCAGTGACAAGTACCTGCTGCCGATGACAGACACTATCTATACTCATGACATTTAATCATAGCTAGTTCTAAGTTTTCAAGAGACAGTGGAGCCGCTGAGGAAACGCACGACATATATAATGATTCGGCAAGGCAAACAAGCTTGGACAGTCAGACTCCATGACTATTATAGATTTTATGCTCACAACCAAAGACAAATGATGTAAAGCAGATGACAGCAGTTTTGGAGGCAGTATCCAGTGTTTGTTTTAAAAAAATCTGTCATGACACAAAGATGCTTACCAAAGGGTCACTACATTAGAAAATGTGTTAAAATATAGCCACGGACTGACACTACATCGCAAGCAAATAGACAATGATTCCATACAAGTTCATGATCGATCCCATCCAGAAAGTTTTGCTCCTGATAGAAAGTAAGCCTTAAAAAATCGATCCAAATGTTTCAAAAAGTTAGTTTCTCAAACCAATAAATATGGCATTGAAAAATCTCAAATAATAAATTTTTTTGTGAACGACAAATGTAAAAGGTAAAAAAGCAAAATAAAACAATCCTTTATCAGAATTCTTCAATCCACGTTACCAACCCTGACACAGCCATTACTTTGAGTGAGACGATGCATAGCTAACTAACAGAGGCTGATGGTATGAAACATGATGGCTGCCAAAGACCAACTGACAAATAGCTCAACCTTAAGTCTTAGCATTATTGATGTTTCCATATTTGAGAAGACCAATACAAGTTTGGTTATGGCCAGTGGCTAGCAGTACCAAGGACTAACAGATCTTGAAAAAGGGTCTGACTAGCGCTTATTCTTTCTGCAAAATAACTCACAGCTTGTTTCAATCTAACATGAGTCGATAACTCATCGCATAACCATGGCTTCACATGTCAACATTTTTCGGGACCAACACGCATGAAAAGAATACATGACACAGCGTTAGACGACGAAGTAATCAGACATGTTCTGCTGCTACGCTTTAAAGGCACTCGCTATTTCTAGTATTTTGGAAGGTCCCGTTCTCAGTCAATGTGTAGTACAGTAATACTTCAACTTACGAGTGCTCCAACGTACGAGAAACTTGAGATACGAGTCAGCTTTTAAGCAAGTTTCAGCACTAACATACGAGCCGTGTTTGAGATTTGAGCACGTGAGTCAGTTGCCAAGTATGCCGGAGGTGTTTTATGAGAACAGCATCACTCTGTATTTGTCAACTGCTCAGGTTATAGTTTTGTAGAGTTTTTTTGTGCGCGATTTTCAGTGCAGAATTATGTGAATTAAAAGTACTGTGCATAAACCGAAAGTTTATCAGTAAAATGAAAGATGAAATGCAAAGAAAAAGCAAATGATAACAATTGATATTAAACGGAAAATTATTGAAAAATATGCGAAATGTGTATGCGTGATTGAGCTACCTCAGCAATATGACAGAAATACATCCACAATTATCAAACAGAAGGATTATATTCAGGGCATTTAGTTCGCAAAAGGACTAACCATGGTTTCTAAACGGCGCAGCGATCTTCACGATCGCTGATGGAGAGACTGCCCAGGCGTTGGTAAAAGACAAATAATTGGCCGGTGACAGCGTAACTGAACGATGCTATGTGAAAAGGCCGGTGCTATCTATCAAAACTATAAACATTCGGACAAGTTGGCTAGTGGTCGTACATCAATCGTTTGTGACGACACCTGTGTTCATCCTAATCGCAACATGTTGAAAGGGTGACAAAGGCAAACGTCCTCAGATAGGTTTATCTTAAAACGACCAGCTAGTCGTGAAGGCGAAACAAAAGAAAATTAGCTAACCAGCAAGGAACTTCTAACTATGAACGCCGAAGAAATTTTAATTACGTTAAGTTAAAAATGAAAGTTTGCGTTTAGGTTTGCTTCTAAGTTTGTCTTTTAGGACTGATAAAATCCAAATTTATCAAAGTCAACTGTTACAATGAAGGATAACTCTCTATAACTCCCTAGGATATCTCCCTCTCTGGCAAATGCTAGCGTTAGCTGCTATTGTATGTATTTAATTTTACATTTTAACTAATCACATTTCCTTGCATTATTTTTTATTTGTTGTTTTTTAAAAGCCTGTGGCAAGTTAGGACAATAACCAACATGTTCTTTCTGTTACAATATCTTGTTTTGAGTGTTTTATTTGCATTTTTAGAGTATGGAAACTAGTCAATATATATTTAATAGTTCTATATATAAATATATTGCACCAACATGCGAGTAAATTAACATACGAGCTCAGTCTCGGAACGCATTAAGCTCGTAAGTCGAAGTATGACTGTACAAACAAAAACCATCATTGCGTATGGTAACTTTTTAAAAGAAAAACTCACAGATCAGAATAACGTAAGAGGGCTCTGCAAACAACAACACACAGGTTTCAGTACCTGAGTACCTGTCCAAACATATCAGTGTCCAACAATAGCCTCAGGTAATATCTTGTAATATTTAGCTTATCACTGCGGGCTTCAGTGAAGTACAGTCAAACATGGATAACTCGAACTTCAAGGGACCGAGCAAAAGTGTTCGAATTATCAGAGCGTTCAAGTTATCAGAGCACTGTCACAAGTCCATATATTTACTTATTTATTAGTAGATACATGTACATATACAAACTATAATATAAATCAAAAGCACAAATGGCTTGTTTCAAATTAAATGCTTCTAATGTAAAGTTTAAAACGTTTTCATGAAAAAGTATAGAGATTTTTCTATCACTTGAGATTGGTTTGTTGTTTGAGGTGATGTTATTGCCAGGACGTTTTTCAGATTGACATTGGCAAAACTTGATCGTTGTTGAAATGCTCAAAAGAAAAGACTTTTTTTTTTTGGGTTTTACCCACGATCAATTTTGCCGTTTTTTCTTGAAGTTTATGCAGATTACCTTACTTTACCTGGGATTCGTTAAGAGCAACACTCCGAGGCAGTTCAATTAGAAGTTTTACGAGGTTTTACGGTACATTCTATATCACTCACGCTTTTTTAATAGATACTTATTGAATGTACACACGTATTCTGTGTTTAGGTCAAACGATGAATAGTTTTTTGTAGCTCAGACAACGTATTACAACAATTTTAAGACGTTTTAAACATTCAACATTCCGACGTTGATTCAACACGGAAGCAACGTCGGAAAACTATTCATCACGGGCTAGCCGGGTCACGCACTCAAGGATTTTCGCCACGCACATACAAAACAACATGCGATTTTTGTTTTGTATGTGCGTGGCGAAAATCCTTGCACGCGTGACCCGGCTAGCCTGTGCTATTCATCGTATCGCAGTATAAATCAAATTTCACCAAACTTTTAGAAAAGTCGTTGACAAAAATATTTTGCCGATGGTGGTAATAACGACGCTTATGAATTACGAAAAGATGAAGTTTACCTCTATGGCTTTGAATAAAGTGATTTTCTAAAGCGATAACAACCGTTTCGGTAGCCGTTGGGCAAAAAAACAGTTCGAATTAACAGTGTTGAGTTCGAGTTATCTATAGCAATTTATCATTACGTGGGAACGGACCAAAGGAAATGTTCGAATTAACCATGTGTTCGAGCTATCCGTGGACGAGTTATCCATGTTTGACTGTACTTGAGTTCAACTAGAGTTCAACACAAGTAGAGAAGTAGGTGATGAGGACACTTAAAGGACAGTTACCTAACTTGGAAGAGCGCCAAGACCAGGGCCGGCTGACTAGCGGATCCCAAGTCAACGCTACGGCCGAGCAATGTCCTGGTACCGCAGGAACTCCGGCCACAAATGAGCCTACTCGGCGCACAGAGAAGGGATAGCCGAGATTACCAAACGACCGAAATGATCGATGGGTGGAGCCAAGCTAGAGACCTTGCATATAAAAGGAGGCCGGAAGAACCCCAAAGACAGATATTGCCAAATCTCTTGCATGCTGTTCCGTTGTAACGAGCGCACACTGATCACATGTATTTATATATATTTTAGATATACATCTTATTGCCTCGCACTCAGTGTCTTTAATTCTTGTGGAGCAGTAAAAGAGGACGCGCAGTTTCCTATATAGATGCGAAAAAGGGATGTAATGGAAGGTGATGTAAGAGGACTTCAAAGAACACCTGAGGCTTTGAAGAGAAAGATAATAAGAGCAAAGAATAGGTTAAATCAACATTTGAGAGCAGAGAGAGCTCCAAGCATGAATACTGTAATGATAATTGATAATTTATATTTGTGTATCACTAAGATGAGGTAGCAATAGCTTTACTTAATTACTACTGTAGAAAATATGTTTTTCTTACATATAATTCAAGCTTTGACAACAAGTATTTAAGTAGCTTTATAAAATGTGTTGGTTTAAATACTATATTTAATTAGGTGACGTATTAATCAATGTTTATTTGATTTTTTTAAATTAAACAAACTTCAATATGATCTTAGGATGTTTGTTCCAACGTACGACAGCTTGGACATTCGACGCACGCATTAACTTCCGTCGAGGTCTAACTGGAGCTGGATATTTTGATCATAAATTTACACAACGCTGCCTAGAAATTATATTTCATTCCTTTTCGTGCTAAGAATGAATGAAAATAAGCATATCTTACCACGCTGTATTGGAATGGTAAGCAGTTTGTGGCTCCAGATAATTTGTCTGTGATGTCTACAAGCAGTCAATATGGTATCTAGATAGCGATGGGGTAGTTAGTTTATATCTTTTTCTACTAAACTATAAAGTTACCGCTTATTAAAATTTTGAGAACAGTACAAGATATACAAAAAGATTATTATGTGTTATTTTTAACACTGACGGCACATCGTGAGCATGAAATGTGAACAATCACAAAGCAGCAAGAAATAAACTACACTAAAATGAAATCAAAGTAACTTGGATCTACACGGTTACATAGGATACATATATAGGATTACCGTATATATATATACTCATGTACAAGTCGATGTGTATTTTAAGATGAAAAATTGTATTATTATAGCTAATACTCATGTATAAGTCAACTCCAATATTCCAGAATATTCTGGAATAATTATATCAAATCTCAATTGATTATTGTTATTACAAAATAAAAATGACTCTTTTAAAACTTTATCAAAAAATTTTTCAGTTCATACAATAAATAGAGTAATTTGATGTGTTTCAAATGAGGTTTGGGATGACACGCTTGGAGTATTATATGACTGCACACTACAATACTACATGTGTTGCCTGTTCTCCATCAAGTGGCAGCTACTCCGTAGCTGGTAAACAAACAAGAAAACAATTACCCTAGGACACTTATATTTCGCTAGTATTTAGTTTCGTGAGTAGCTCACAGAGTAAAATTTCGAAGCAACTTAATTTCGCAGCTCTGATGAGTGCGAAAATATAGTGATGTGAAAATAAATGCAGTGGAACAAACATAATTAGATTCCTCAGGTTCAGTTCACCGATAAAAAAAGTTTCAATTTGCGACTAGTTTGTAATTGTGAACCGCAGGTAGAATGGTGTGGGCAAGGTCGATAATGCAATTTGATCGCTTGCTGCCATTTGTTTCTTGGACTATCAACAGGCCCGTTTTCACTGGGGCAGCTGGCCGGCTGAGCCGCCCCAACTTTTTGGGAATTTTTTTACGGTAAGTACAGTCCAACTCAGATAACTCGCCCTCAGATGAAATGTAACATTTCATCTCAAACACAAGATTAACTCAAACGGATTTGTTTGGTCCGTTCCAACGCAATGATAAATTCCTTCAGATAACTCGACCTCAACATCATTTATTCGAAAAGTTATTTGCCCAACGGCCATGGACACGGTTTTTATCGTTGTAGAATATCAATTCATTGCAAGCCATAGAGACAAACATCAACTTCTAGTAGTTCTTAGGCATCATTATTATCATCATCAGAGGCAAAATATTTTTGTTAACGACTTTTATGAAGGTTTGCAGAAGATTAAGTTTTATCAAACACCCACTTGGCCATGTCCCATCGAAAGCGTAAAAGCCACCGAATGAACTTAAAATAAAATCCGCAAAATTGATCTTTGTTAAAACACTCAGAAGAAAAAGATGTCTTTTTCTGAGCGTTTTAACTGCGGTCACGTTTTGCCTATTTTAATTTAAAAACGTCTCGCCAGTCACATCACTTAAAACAAAACAAATCTCAAAAAATTACAAGTTATTGAAGAGGTGTCAGTGGTGAATCCAAACCTTTCCAGAGCCATGCTGCTTGTATAGTACTGCGAGTGTCAGTGTGTCTTATTTTCTTTCAACACACGGTGCTCACTGCATTGATTGATGTCCCCAGCAAACGATAACGCTACTAATGGGTGTGCATTGACATCAAATTCCTATCATTATAAATCATTCTTAATGGAAAAATAATCATAATTAATTGCAAAATAATAACGTAATAAATTTTGACAGTCAAATTATTTTGTTGGTTTATATTTTAACGATGCTATAGTGGTCGTTAAAAACGTTAAAATAAATGTCGTTATAAAAATCCATTCTACAGTAACAATGAACAAAGCTATTTAGTTTCGCTTTTTCGCTCGTTTGTTATGATAGTTTAGTTTCGCACATGAAACTTTCGCGAGAGGATGACACCGTGAAAACGCGAAAGTTAGATGCCACGAATACATAAGTGTCCTAGGGTAGGTGCGTGAAGAGCTATTATATCTATGTCTATTATATCAAGTTATTTAGATGCTTCAGACTTGATTCGGAAATTACAATTCGCCTACTGTTTATCTAAACACATGTATATTACTTGTTTATCTAAACACATGTATATTACTTGTTTATCTAAACACATATATATTACTTGTTTATCTAAACACGTATATATTACTTGTTTATCTAAACACATGTATATTACTTGTTTATCTAAACACATGTATATTACTTGTTTAACTAAACACATGTATATTACTTGTTTATCTAAACACATGTGTATTACTTGTTTATCTAAACACATGTATATTACTTGTTCATCTAAACACATGTATATTACTTGTTCATGTAAACACATATACAGTGAAACATGGATAACTCGCCCTCGGATATATCGAACACATGGTTAACTCGAATGGATTTGCTTGGTCCGTTCCCACGCAATGATAAATGGCCTTATATAACTCGACCTCGGCACCGTTAACTCGAACAGTTTTTTGCCGAATTCACAAACGTGGTTTCCGTTCAATTTATTTCAAAGGAGTTTCCACTAGTCGCGGAGCTGAGACTACTCTGCTTTCTTAACGAAAGCGCTTTTTATACACCTATAGTGTACATATAATTTCCCCCGTACCGTATAATGGAACCGAAAAAGAAATCGTATAAAAATTATTAATAGGGTCGCTAAGACGTTTGCTTAGTTACGGCCAAGCTATCAACGTTAGAAGGTATTAGCGATAAAAATTTAATAAAGATAGACACAGCATGCAAAATATATATTGTAACAGTGATTATATGCGGATACATAAAGATAAAATGTCACAAATAGGTTCGTGGCTTGGCGTCCGCTACAACAGACATCCGCTTTACGACGGCATCACGCAAGCAAAGAAAAGCGTAGAAACCTTCTGAAAAACTTAAAGTACTCAAGGAAATCGAAGCAGGACAAAAGCTATCAGCATTATCAAAAAGAGAAAATCTTGCAAAAAGTACAGTGTCAACATGGATTAAACAAAAAGAAAGAATAAGATCGTTATGTGACCAAAGTTCATCAAGGCTAAGAGATCGTTCAACGTCGCACGATGATTTGGACGGTGTATTATTGACTTGGTTTAGACAAGAGCGTAGTGAAGGCGTACCTATCGACGGGCCAATTTTGTTAGAAAAGGCTAACAAGTTTTTACAGGATTTAAGAAAGGATACTACTGTTTCTTGTGGTTGGATCGACAGGCGGAAGAAAAGGCATTCTATTGGCAGTCAGATAAGTTGTTGGAGAGTCAGCTGCAGTTAATGTTGGAGAAGTGGAAAAGTGGAAAGAAGAGGTGCTTACTCCATTACTTCAAACCAGGGATTACGTGTTTGTCACAATTTCCATTTCCATAACATTTCCATAATTCATTTCCATATTATTTCCATAACATTTCCATAATTTATTTCCATATTATTTCCATTTCCATAACATTTCCATAATTCATTTCCATAGGTTTTTTCATTTCCATAACATTTCCATAATTTATTTCCATATTATTTCCATTTCCATAACATTTCCATAATTAATTTCCATATTATTTCCATTTCCATAACATTTCCATAATTTATTTCCATATTATTTCCATTTCCATAACATTTCCATAATTTATTTCCATATTATTTCCATTTCCATAACATTTCCATAATTCATTTCCATAGGTTTTTTCATTTCCATAACATTTCCATAATTTATTTCCATATTATTTCCATTTCCATAACATTTCCATAATTTATTTCCATATTATTTCCATTTCCATAATATTTCCCGAATTCATTTCCATATTATTTCCATTTCCATAACATTTCCATAATTCATTTCCATATTATTTCTATTTCCATAACATTTCCATATTTCTAAAATAAAATTTCCATATCCATTTCCATAAAATTATGGAAATATTTATGTTTATGGAAATGGATATGGAAAAGTAAACATTTCCATAATGTGTTTAGCGATCTTTGGTGTGTATGTATGAGTGCGCGCTTGCGTGTCAAATGAGCGTGTGTGTGTAATCGTCAACTCTTCCCGAACATGTGATTAATTTATACATAATATGAATATGATATTTGCTTGCTAATATACTTTATTTAGGGTCCAGGCAACATCAAAGCTGTATGCTACCATTGCCTATAACTAAGCCAGAGACGATTTGAGATAGTTTCTTTCAGACTCCCTTAATAGTTTCTGTAATACCACGGATGTTAGCTGGGTTTGTGTGTTACCATTGTCTGTACATGTAGCCAAGTCCAGAGACAATTTAAGTTAATTTCTTCCAGACCCCTTTAATAGTTTCTGTAATACCACTGATGTTAGCTGTTTGTGTATTACTATTGTCTATTCATGTAGCCTAGTCTATACGATATAACTTCCCTCTGTTTATATCTTGGATTACGTGTATGTTACAATTTCCATAATTCATTTCTATATTATTTCCATTTCCATAAAATTTCCATAATTCATTTCCATAATTTCCATATTATTTCCATTTTCATACCCTTTCCATAATTTATTTCCATATTATTTCCATTTCCATAATATTTCCATAATTCATCTCCATATTATTTCTATTTCCATAATTCATTTCCATATTTTTTTCCATTTCCATAACATTTTCATAATTTATTTCCATATTATTTCCATTTCCATAATTCATTTCCATATTTTTTCCATTTCCATAACATTTCCATAATTCATTTCCATATTATTTCTATTTCCATAACATTTCCATATTTC
This sequence comes from Watersipora subatra, assembly GCF_963576615.1. Classification (NCBI taxonomy): domain Eukaryota; kingdom Metazoa; phylum Bryozoa; class Gymnolaemata; order Cheilostomatida; family Watersiporidae; genus Watersipora; species Watersipora subatra. The sequence continues at coordinate 23,453,857 of NC_088718.1, read as the reverse complement.
TAAAATAAAATTTCCATATCCATTTCCATAAAATAATGGAAATATTTATGTTTATGGAAATGGATATGGAAAAGTAAACATTTCCATAATGTGTTTAGCGATCTTTGGTGTGTATGTATGAGTGCGCGCTTGCGTGTCAAATGAGCGTGTGTGTGTAATCGTCAACTCTTCCCGAACATGTGATTAATTTATACATAATATGAATATGATATTTGCTTGCTAATATACTTTATTTAGGGTCCAGGCAACATCAAAGCTGTATGCTACCATTGCCTATAACTAAGCCAGAGACGATTTGAGATAGTTTCTTTCAGACTCCCTTAATAGTTTCTGTAATACCACGGATGTTAGCTGGGTTTGTGTGTTACCATTGTCTGTACATGTAGCCAAGTCCAGAGACAATTTGAGTTAATTTCTTCCAGACCCCTTTAATAGTTTCTGTAATACCACTGATGTTAGCTGTTTGTGTATTACTATTGTCTATTCATGTAGCCTAGTCTATACGATATAACTTCCCTCTGTTTATATCTTGGATTACGTGTATGTTACAATTTCCATAATTCATTTCTATATTATTTCCATTTCCATAAAATTTCCATAATTCATTTCCATAATTTCCATATTATTTCCATTTTCATACCCTTTCCATAATTTATTTCCATATTATTTCCATTTCCATAATATTTCCATAATTCATCTCCATATTATTTCTATTTCCATAATTCATTTCCATATTTTTTTCCATTTCCATAACATTTTCATAATTTATTTCCATATTATTTCCATTTCCATAATTCATTTCCATATTTTTTCCATTTCCATAACATTTCCATAATTCATTTCCATATTATTTCTATTTCCATAACATTTCCATATTTCTAAAATAAAATTTCCATATCCATTTCCATAAAATAATGGAAATATTTATGTTTATGGAAATGGATATGGAAAAGTAAACATTTCCATAATATGTTTAGCAATCCCTGCTTCAAACGCACACTTATGATGACATATTCAATATGGATGAAACCGGGGTTGTTTTACAAGCTCATGGTCGACAAAACGTTGCACTTTAAAGGGGAGAAGTGTAGTGGAGGGAAGTTGTCAAAAGAAAGACTGACTGTGGCACTTTGCGCTAATATGTCGGGCACCGAGAAGGAAGTTTCTATTGTAATAGAAAAGTTCCAAAATCCCCGCTGTTTTAAAAATGTTACTAACCTTCCATGTCAGTATTACAACAATAAGAAGGCTTGGATGGTGATTGACATCTTTCAAACATAGGTAAGAGATTTTGATCGCCGGATGACCAGAAAAAACAGAAAAATGCTTCTCGTCATTGACAACTGTCCAGCCCACCCAACTATGAATGGGCTTATGTCAATCAGGCTTCTATTTACATCACCCAATACCACAAGCGTGCTGCAACCTATGGACCAAGGAATCATTCGAACTTTTAAATCTTACTATCGTCAGCAAGTTTTGCAATTCAATGTTGATTACATTGACACTCATGGAAAGAAGCCAGATGCTTCTATCAATGTTTTGCAAGCAATACGCTGGGTGGCCGTCTAAGGTGCCTAACAAATGTTTTAAAAATAGTGTTACTTTAGCTTAAATTCAAGTTTGGTTTTGCAGATGAGCTTTTAGTGATTGATGCAGACATTACTGTTGCTGAGCATTTGAGTGATGCAGAGATTGTGCAGTCCGTGACATATTGTGGTACTCTCGATGAGTCCGATAGAGAGGATCAGGCTGAGATTGTTGAACCTGATCCACCTACCTTGGCTGATGCAAACAACGCTTTAGATGTCCTCAGACGTTTTATAGATACGAGAGAGTGCAAGGACTATAATAACTGTTTAAAATCTATTTCTAAAATAAGTCACACTGTTGATCTTTGTCAAAAAAATACCTTGTCACAGACTACACTCAATAAGTTTTTTAAACGAAACAAATGATCAGATGTAAAGCATGCTTTTTTGCATTGGACATAAATGTTTACTTATGTCCAGTTTTAAAAATTATCAGAAAGAATAGATATTTTTCTATTGGGCTGAGATTTGTTTGCAGTTTTAGGTGATGTGACTGACAAGACATTTTAAGATTAAAATTGGCAAAATTGATCTCGAGAAAAACACTCAGAAGAAAAAATGTCTTCTGAGCGTTAAAACGGCGATTAGGTTTTGCCAAATTTAATCTGAAAAAGTTCTGGCAGTCACATCACCTAAAACAACACACAAATCTCAAGTGTAAAAAAATATCTATACTTTCTGATAAATACTTTAAAACTCTACATCAGATGCCCTTTAACTTACAACAAACAACCTATACTTTAGTTTTATATATACATGTAGTTTGTATATGTATCTACTGATAAATACATTGACTTGTGACTGTGCTCTGATAACTTGAACGCTCTGATAACTCAAACACTTTCGCTCGGTCCCGTGAAGTTTGAGTTATCCATGTTTCACTGCATATTACTTGTTTATCTAAACACATGTATATTACTTGTTTATCTAAACACATGTATATTACTTGTTTATCTAAACACATATATATTACTTGTTTATCTAAACACATATATATTACTTGCTTATCTAAACACATGTATATTACTTGTTTATCTAAACACATGTATATTACTTGTTTATCTAAACACATGTATATTACTTGTTTATCTAAACACATGTATATTACTTGTTTATCTAAACACATGCATATTACGTGTTTATCTAAACACATGTATATTACTTGTTTATCTAAACACATGTATATTACTGGTTTATCTAAACACATATATATTACTTGTTTATCTAAACACATGCATATTACTTGTTTATCTAAACACATGCATATTACGTGTTTATCTAAACACATGTGTACTACGTGTTTATCTAAACACATGTATATTACTTGTTTATCTAAACACATGTATATTACTGGTTTATCTAAACACATATATATTACTTGTTTATCTAAACACATGTATATTACGTGTTTATCTAAACACATATATATTACTTGTTTATCTAAACACATGTATATTACTTGTTTATCTAAACACATGTATATTACTTGTTTATCTAAACACATATATATTACTTGTTTATCTAAACACATATATATTACTTGTTTATCTAAACACATGTATATTACTTGTTTATCTAAACACATGTATATTACTTGTTTATCTAAACACATGTATATTACTTGTTTATCTAAACACATGTATATTACTTGTTTATCTAAACACATGTATATTACTTGTTTATCTAAACACATGTATATTACTTGTTCATCTAAACACATATATATTACTTGTTTATCTAAACACATGTATATTACTTGTTTATCTAAACACATGCATATTACGTGTTTATCTAAACACATGTGTATTACGTGTTTATCTAAACACATGTATATTACTTGTTTATCTAAACACATGCATATTACTTGTTTATCTAAACACATGCATATTACGTGTTTATCTAAACACATGTGTATTACGTGTTTATCTAAACACATGTATATTACTTGTTTATCTAAACACATGTATATTACTTGTTTATCTAAACACATGTGTATTACTTGTTTATCTAAACACATGTATATTACTTGTTTATCTAAACACATGCATATTACTTGTTTATCTAAACACATGTATATTACTTGTTTATCTAAACACATGTATATTACTTGTTTATCTAAACACATGTGTATTACTTGTTTATCTAAACACATGTATATTACTTGTTTATCTAAACACATGCATATTACTTGTTTATCTAAACACATGTATATTACTTGTTTATCTAAACACATGCATATTACGTGTTTATCTAAACACATGTGTATTACGTGTTTATCTAAACACATGTATATTACTTGTTTATCTAAACACATGTATATTACTTGTTTATCTAAACACATGTGTATTACTTGTTTATCTAAACACATGTATATTACTTGTTTATCTAAACACATGCATATTACTTGTTTATCTAAACACATGTATATTACTTGTTTATCTAAACACATGTATATTACTTGTTTATCTAAACACATGTGTATTACTTGTTTATCTAAACACATGTATATTACTTGTTTACCTAAACACATGTATATTACTTGTTTATCTAAACACATGTATATTACTTGTTTACCTAAACACATGCATATTACTTGTTTATCTAAACACATGTATATTACTTGTTTATCTAAACACATGCATATTACTTGTTTATCTAAACACATGTATATTACTTGTTTATCTAAACACATGTATATTACTTGTTTATCTAAACACATGTGTATTACTTGTTTATCTAAACACATGCATACTACGTGTTTATCTAAACACATGTGTATTACTTGTTTATCTAAACACATGTATATTACTTGTTTATCTAAACACATGTATATTACTTGTTTATCTAAACACATGTATATTACTTGTTTACCTAAACACATGTATATTACTTGTTTATCTAAACACATGTATATTACTTGTTTATCTAAACACATGTATATTACTTGTTTATCTAAACACATGTATATTACTTGTTTATCTAAACACATGTGTATTACTTGTTTATCTAAACACATGTATATTACTTGTTTATCTAAACACATGTATATTACTTGTTTATCTAAACACATGTGTATTACTTGTTTACCTAAACACATGTATATTACTTGTTTATCTAAACACATGTGTACTACGTGTTTATCTAAACACATGTATATTACTTGTTTATCTAAACACATGTATATTACTTGTTTATCTAAACACATGTATATTACTTGTTTATCTAAACACATGTATATTACATGTTTATCTAAACACATGTATATTACTTGTATTTAAACACATATATATTACTTGTTTATCTAAACACGTGTATATTACATGTTATCTAAACCCATGCATATTAATTTTTTAATTTTATAAATGTTCAGTGGCAGAACAGCAGAACAATGGCGGCTGCCATGTTATGACTGAGCATCCCATTCTAAGCTAGTTTACTGGTGGTATACATATCATACCAGTCTTTCTGTGAAATAACTTTGAAGGTTGACTTGCAACAAAATTCACATTACAGTTATTTGGTATTATAAGATTCACCATGTTTTACTCTGCTGTGTTGTGGGTGCAAAATATGTGGAAGTGCGATTACAAGCTCTTAAAAGTTCAAAAACAAACAGTTAATTGCCGCCAACACGAAACCGCCATAAATCGGAATCGGTTTATTTCTCTGACGTAGTCAATCCATTGGGTAATTGTTTTGACATGTGATGTTCTCACGTGAATTGAAAGGACAATAAAAGGTTCAATTTAAAACTTTTCATAACACTAGTTTATGACAAACACTTCGGGTTTTACCGAAAAGCCTGTATCAAATATAGATGCTCGCTACTTTACAGTTTTGTTTCAGTTTGGTCTAATCGTTTAGTCGTAATCTGATCATGTGACCCATACTTCCCGCCAAACAACGCAAATAAATTCTGCACCATTTTTTGAGTATCACAAGTGACCAACAGGCTCATCATGTTTAACAAAAGATGATATGCACTCCTTCGAGTTGATGTTGAAAATTTAAACAAATTTTTATGGTAGGTTTTGAGATATCATTGCTCAAAATGACAGCATTACCATGATGATGAAACAGACGCTTGAGGACAATAGACATAGTTTTGTTGACTGCGAGAAGTATATTTGTGAAAACATTTTGACGAATGAGGTTGCATGAAAGTGTAAACAGAAGCCATGGTGTTCAGCTACGTCCCATTTGAGCCATTTTGGAAAGAGATTCTAAACCAAGGCAGTTTCGTGATGGCGGCGATTAACGTTCGTTTTTGAGCTTTTCAAAGCTTGTAATCACATTACTACATATTTTGCACCTACAACACAGCAGAGTAAGACATGGTGAATTTCTTGATACCAAATAACTGTAATGTGAATTTTGTCGCACGTCAACCTTTAACAATCGTTATGCAATTTGTCAACAGTGCTAGTAATCCCAAGCAAACGCTTAAAGAATAGAGAAAGCATAATATTATTATGATTTATTAGTTATCTTGAGGTGTTGACTGATGTTCTGAAAAAAGAATCAAGGAGATTGACCCCCTAGAAGCTGAGATATAGACAGCCAAACACAGGTCTACCTAATAAAGAATCAGAGGAAAACCCTTCGAAAATCCCGAAAACTATGACGTATAAAATCGACTTAATGGTCATGTGCCGGAGTTGCGCACCCTTACCGACGTTACTTATAATGATTGTTTTGGCTACGAGATGTGAAACGCTTCTCGCGATAGTAAATAATTTACATACTAGCTCTGGTTTCTCAGGAAAATCATCCAAACATTGTGTGGTAAAGGCATTTGCCCACAACCCCTCGTCATGATTTTTTAAAGCAGAAGAGCAGATTTTGACTATTGTGCTTCAAATTTTAACTCGATCTCCACGGATATGCTCCGAAGATCATCTGTTCAACGAACGGCGCGTGTATAGTCTATATGCGATATCCGCGATTGCAGTTTTTTTAGAATACGAAATAGGAATGGGACTTTTTGTTCCTTCATCATTTTTCTACTGTGTATCTACTGCAGCATTCAGTTGATTTTCATGATTATCGTCACTATTAACAGACTGGAAGTTCACTACAGCCATAATCTTAAAAAGACTAACTTGACCGTGCTGCTCTTGCTATAAGAAAAGAAAACGATAACTTTTGCTTTGATTTTTCTATTGATCTATTATCTTATCTATGATTATTTTTTATGATTTATATAATATTCATAATGCATATTATACAAAATAATAATATAACTGCGTATAGAATAAATGATGTAACTAATATAATTTGTAGAAAATTCCAAATGATAACCGAGATTGATTTAATTGATTCTATTTATTAGCTATAGTTAAAAAATCTGAACAACGCTAAAGATGAGTCTGAATAGGGAAGCTAAGTAGGAGAACAACAAAACTGAGCTGAACTAGCAAGATAGCGAAATGTTGCGAAATAATAGATGCGTGTAATTATTTTATGCTAAAACTAATCTACACGTCAGAGGGACTGGTTCGGAATTCTAGGAGCGATGATTGTTAGGCCCAATTTGATTGTTCTATACTTCCAGGGATTAAACCAATTAAAACGCCGTGATTGTTATAGGAGAGCGCATTAGTTGGCTTAATTGACCAATGACACACAAGTCGATTTCATACGTCATATATTGATGATTACCAAAACACTTTTGTTTTTTGGTAGACCTGTGTTTGGCTGGCTATATCTCAGCTTCTGGTTGGTCAATCTCCTTGATTCTTTTTTTAGAACATCAGTCAACACCTCAAGATGAATAATAAAGCATAATAATATTATGCTTTCTCTATTCTTTAAGTAACCAATGTAATGACTCTTTGCCCAATTATTTCGCTGTATTTCGTGTAACTACATCGTTAGGATCGCCACCTCTAAATCTAAAGACCAGAGATTAAATCCGGATTTTTCATTACTAGATTTTAATATATACCACATAAGCATATGTGGTATATACATAGGCATATCTGGTGTATATATAAGCATATTTGGTATGTGGTATGTACATAAGCACATGTGGTATATACATAAGCATATTTGGTGTGTGGTATGTACATAAGCATATCTGGTATATACATAAGCATATTTGGTATGTGGTATGTACATAAGCATATCTGGTATATACATAAGCATATTTGGTGTGTGGTATGTACATAAGCATATGTGGTATGTACATAGGCATATGTGGCATGTGGTATGTACATAAGCATATGTAGTATGTACATAAGCATATGTGGTATGTACATAATCATATGTGGTATGTACATAAGCATATGTGGTATGTACATAAGCATACGTGGTATGTACATAATCATACGTGGTATGTACGTAAGCATATGTGGTATGTACATAAGCGGTATGTACATAAGCATATGTGGTATGTACATATAAGCATATGTGGTATGTACATAAGCATATGTGGTGTGTACATAAGCGTATGTGGTGTGTACATAAGCGTATGTGGTATGTACATGAGCGTATGTAGTATGTACATGAGCGTATGTAGTATGTACATGAGCGTATGTAGTATGTGTACATGAGCATATGTGGTGTGTACATAAGCATATGTGGAATCTCCTGCTGTAAAAAATGTGCTCAAAACTTATTCTAATACCCAAACTATCAAACTTCTGCCTGAAACAGAAGAGAAAAAGGCAACTCACGATTGACTTGAGCAGCATATTCCTTGAGTGATAGGGAGGGATCCTGTATAACAAAAACCTTTACAACGAGGGCTTTCCCTTCTTCTGTACTGACTTTAGCCACTTTTAAAAACCTGGTACTTCCCAGACTGCCAACAAATAGAGACAAAATTGACTTTCTTTAGCCAAAAGAATGCGTCTGCTCCAGTTTAAAAAGTTCTCATAATCTTAGGAGTTACAAGTTTATTAAAGAAAAAGAACTGTGACGATCACAAGATATAGAACACAAGATACACGGTTAAACATAAGCATCATTGGAAAAACTAGGAATGACTACATGCATATGAAAGACAATGTTATATACAGGAAGCCAGATCAGGTGTATTATAGAAATAATAACATTTACTAGCAGCATAATTACATTTAACATACATGAGAAACGAAGACAGGTTTTAACGTGAGATTAGGAGTAAATGAGACGCTGCCGCCTACCCCTGTTGTGTTATTATACATGACCTATTATTGTTTTCATATCATAATTCCATTTGAAAAATGAGACAAGTGTGATTATGCATCTATATATCAATTACATATCTATATATCAATTACATATCTATATATATCAATTACATATCTACATATCAAATACATATCTATATATCAATTACATATCTATATATCAATTACATATATATATCAAATACATATCTATACATCAATTACATATCAATAATAATCAATTGTAATGAAGAATACAAAAAGCTGACACAAGAAACACAGTACAATGTCGCCTCTTCAGCCTGTTACAGCTGGCTTCAATGCAGGTGTATATCTAAGAACAAAACTTATATGTTGCAGTCACTTTTTATAACAATGTCACTTAAAAGAAGATAAATAGAGCATTTTCTCATTTTTGAATCATATATGAGATTTGTGATCACGTGAATGTTTGGAAGAACAGATACTACCAACAGGCTTTGTTAAAATGGTACCCTCTATGAGACGGAAACGAAGCTTTCTGACTTGCACTCAACTCTTTAAGGAATACAACACATACAATGTACTTGTTACAGCTTTAGAGAAACGCTGCCGTCAGAGTATATTTAAAATAAAAAACATCAAATCATAAAAGAATGTATGTAGTTGAAGAAGCCATGATATCAAAATAGATAAGAGCTAGTGATGCCTTATATTACTAAATACTTGATGTTATCATTTTTAGTAAAATCTTGTGTAAATTTAGATTTGTTATAAACATTTCATACATATAAGTATCCCTTTGTAATAATCTATTATATCTTCTACCACCAGTATTTTGTACTCTTTAATTTTTGAAAAATGCCAGGCCATTTTATCTTTTACCATCTAAAATACAAACATGAATATTTCAACTTTACGTTTTTTTTAAGCTAGTTATTTTGCAAACATTAGACTCAGACAAAACATGTCCATTAAAGTATGCCAGTGCAATTAGTTGCATATTCTGAAACTAAACCTGTGGGTGGAATATAAAAAATCAAAATTTACATGTTATGCTTTAGCAGGGGATATTCTAATATGGACACTCAAAACATGCAAGTCACTTTTTGCAGCAAAACCAACAAAATTCACTTTGGCACATTTTACAAACATTTTCTCATGTCAAAGGTCAAAATCTTGCAAACAAGGGTGCTGTGAATGATAGGAGGTATTTTCACACCGCTACTATCTTCGTTTTCAGCGTCAAAATAACAGACTCATTCATTGGGCTCTAGTACAATTCCCTGCCAATTTTTTTATTACTTTTACCAACCAGATACACACAACAACAGAAACAAAAATAGGGCTATTTGTTAATATTGATGAATTAAGAAAAATTTTGATGAACTTTTACACAATATCCTTTTGACAGGTTTAGTAAGTAAACAATATACTAAATTATGTAAAGTAACAGACTCCATTTAAGACTCCGTAGTGATAGTTTGTGGAAAAAAAAAGAGTTTTTATGGTACCATCTACGTTCTACAGTGATAGAAACAAGTCTGGAGATGCTATAGAACAGAGTGGTATTTTAAAGTCCACACACAAGTTTCATGCTTGACTCTAGTTTAATACTAGGCAAACTATCACTGCATGCAAAACTTTCTAAAGATTCCAAATAAAACCGTAGTTTTGTGTTGAGATGGCCCGCACAAAGGTTACCTATAAATTAGCGTGAGGATGTTTACTCTACTATGCAATATAGCAATGAATAATGCAGGTTTGGATGAATAATAATAATTTAAAGGTTGACTTGCAAAAAAATTCACATTACAGTTATTTGGTATCAAAAGATTCACCATGTCTTACCCTGTTGTGTTGTAGGTGCCAAATATGTGAAAATGTGATTACAAGCTCTTAAAAGCTCAAAAATGAAAAGCTGCCATATTTTGGAATCTCTTTAATTCGATGACGTAACCACGAAATTTGGTTATCGTCTTGTCACGTATGTTTTCACGTGAATTGAAAGGCCAATACAAAGCTCAACATAAAACTTATCGTAGTACTAGTTTATGACAAACACTTCGGGTTTTAGCAAAGACCCCGTATTAAATATAGATGCTCGCTACTTTACAGTTTTGTTTCGGCATTATTCAATTGACAAGTCGTAATCTGATCATGTGAACTAATACTTCGCAAATAATTTTTGCAGCACTTTTCGATTATCACAGGTGAGAAACAGGCTCGTTATGATTATCAGACAATGATATGTACTCCTTCGAGCGAAGGTTAAAAAGTTTAACGATTTTTTACGGTAAGTTATAAAATATCAGTGCTAAAAGCGACAGCATTACAATGACGATAAAACAGACGCGTAAGAACAATAGACATAGTTTTATTGAATGCGTGAAGTATATTTGTGAAAATATTTCGACGAATAAGGTTGCAAGAAAGTGTAAACAAAAACCATCTCTCACAACTACGTCACATTTGAGCCGCTTTGAAAAGGGAATCCAAACTACAGCGGTCTCGTGTGGCTGCGATTAACTGTTCATTTTTTAGCTTTTAAGAGCTTGTAATCACATTCCCACATCTTTTGCACCTACAACACAACAGAGTAAGACATGGTGAATCTTTTCATATCAAATAACTGTAATGTGAATTTTGTTGCAAGTCAACCTTTAAAGGTTGACCTGCAACAAAAATTCACATTACCGTTATTTGATATGAAAAGATTCACCGTGTCTTACTCTGTTGTGTTGTAGGTGCAAAAGATGTGGGAATGTGATTACAAGCTCTTAAAAGCTAAAAAATGAACAGTTAATCGCAGCCACACGAGACCGCCCTAGTTTGGATTCTCTTTCCAAAACAGCTCAAATGTGACATAGTTGTGGTAGATGGTTTTTGTTTACACTTTCATGCAACCGTATTCGTCGAAATATTTTCACAAATATACTTCACGCATTCAATAAAACCATGTTTATTGTTCTTACGCGTCTGTTTATCATGATTGTAATGCTGTCACTTTCAGCACTGATATCTTATAACTTACCGTAAAAATTCATTTAATTTTTCAACCTTACCTCGAAGGAGTACATATCATTGTCTGATAATCATGACGAGCTTGTTGGTTACCTGTGATAATCGAAAAGTGCTGCAAAAATTATTTGCGAAGTATAGGATTACATGATCAGATTACGAATTGAGGATTAGATCAAGCTGAAACGAAACTGTAAAGTAGCGAGCATCTATAATTGATACAGGGTCTTCGGTGAAACCCGAAGTGTTTGTCATAAACTAGTGCTACGATAAGTTTTATATTGAGCTTTTTATTGACCTTTCAATTCACGTGAGAACATCACGCGACAAGACGATAACCAAACTGTAATAACTACGTCAGATAAATAAACAGATTCCAATCTACGGTGGCTTTTTGTTTTTGAGCTTTTAAGAGCTCGTAATCGCATTTCCACATATTTGGCACCTACAACACAACAGAGTAAAACATGGTGAATCTTTTGATACTAAATAACTGTAATGTGAATTTTGTTGCAATTCAACCTTTAAATATTCGAACAAATAAACCTTTTGAAAAGATTGGTGGACCTGAGAAGGGCCAATGGGTGTAATTAGTGATCTCAAGTCTCAATACGTGATGTGACCAATACTTGACTCTGGCCATGAGCTTGCAGCGCTTCCTCATGCTCCAAAACCAGCTTATCTAAGTGTTTCCAAATGACCGTGTGGCTACATGCCTTGATGATACCCTGGCTCAGAGATGTTTTTATGTTTGTCTTGTCCCCAACAAGTTGCTCCCTGATCATCCGCCATAAGTTTTCGATTGGGCTGAGGTCAGTTCGCTGGGCTGGCCAGGCGCTCCATTCCACTTTTACCGTTACCAATATTTCACCAACTTGCACAAAGGCAGAGTGCATTTTTATCCTAAAAGAACTGTAGGCCTCCATTGGCAAAGAGGTCTTAGACGCTCCTCAACATTTTATTTTCCAATATTTCAACATACCTGCTCCATTCATCATTCCTTCACAAACCTGGAGGACTCCAACTCCATCAGTGGTCATCTAGTCTCACACCATTACATATGTGAGGTGTTTCACTGTCAATTACAGTAAGCTATGGGCCGAGCAGGCAAAAGAGCTTTAGAAATGATGTTCCGTTGGCACCCCTTTCAGTTGCAATTTCTGCAGTGGTTTAGACTAATTTAGGTATGGAGATATCAAAACTGAAGAGTTGTCGCGGCTGCCATTTCCACTTCTATGAGAAATTTGATAAAAATGATATTTTAAGATGTATCTCCCCTGTAAATAGGATTCCATTCCATTGAAGCATCAGATTTGCAACTTATCATAATTATTTGGCAGGGATTTAGAATTTCAGTGGTAAAGTCAAAATTCATCCATCTATTTTTTAACATTCCATGTCCTACGATTGTTACACATCCATGTAAACTATATACATGTATACGTACATGCGTATATAATTGTAAGGTTTAATAGCTTTATTTACAAAAAAAATTAAAAACACTATAATTATGTTTTATAACCTGACACTGATGAATTATAGAAAATAATAAGATACAAAATAAGTGCATTCATAGTTTGAGCCTTGATATGACTTGTGTAGCCCACATACATGGCTCTCAAGAAATTAATTTGATAAACATTTACTAAGCACACAAGTCAAACATTTAGTCTCTGCCTAGAAAGGTACAAAAAATATTTTGTAAAGAGCCTGAAAGGCCTGTTTCCAATGGTGTATGCCTTCAAATTGTCTGCAAGGGCTACCAGATTCACAAAACATGCTATCAGAGACTGACTAACAGCAAAATTGAGCTTAGTAGGAGAAAACACAGTGAGGTGAGTGAGTACTTTTTTAAACTTGCGATACTTGACTACCACTCAAAAATTTAAGTTGAGATAACGGGACTTATTATTATTCTATAAAACAATTATTATGTAATTTAAGTACATAATTAATAATCATTCTCAAGATGGAAGGAATGCAAACATTGTAATCTGTACGAACCAGTAGTGGTGGCTACTGATCAAGATATTTGTATTCAGTTTGAAAAATAACTAAATTTCAATCCAGCAAGACATTAACCATTAGTCTTGCACTCATTTATCAAATGGACAAACCATGCATGTATTAACTCTAGTTTATTGGTCTAAGCTGACTAAGTGGTGATGATTCACTCACCTCACTCAATGTTGTCCTGGCATTCATTTAGCCACATGAAACGAGTTGGAAACCTGCTACTCATGACACACCTTGTCAAGATGGACATGAGCCACGAAGGAAAGTCACAAGATTCAATTCTGCTATCCACTTATACACATCAATACCTACATTTAAACATGTATGCATGATTTGTGAAAAGAAGGTGTGGTACTACTCACACAAATCAATACTTGCAAAGCTGTCCTTCTTGTGACCAAAACTGTGTCTGCTGGTATGTCCATCTATATCGTAAATTAACCTAAGATACGATTTCTTCAGTTGCTTTGACTATGATTAAGTAATTGATAAGCAGTGCCCTGGATTGTTTTGCAGACCAACTTGTACTAATATGGCACCAATGATTGGCATCATATCGCCCTACAAGCAACTATGGCCATTACAACAGATTTAACCTCCTAGTGACATCTTCAAGCATGGTTTCGCGTAAACAACTTGCTAATTTTGCAAGCGGTACACCTGTCTACATATGCAGATGGATTGAAGAATGCTGCTACCATCAAACTGGAAGAACGTGTACTTAGTACAACTTTGATGAAGATGTGGTTGTTTTAGAAATGGCCTCTCATAACAAGTGTTATGACAAGTATATCTGTGTAATGCTCGATACACAACCGCGTAATCGGTGAAATTGTTGATCAATCTGGCCTCAACAGAATCGATTAAGATTGTTCACTACTTACCTATGGTATCTTGAAACTTTTTAATGTAAGGGGACAAGCAGAGGGTTGTGCCTCTAACTGCAGTTTGTGGATATTACAGCTCAGGTTCCCAGAGAGCAGCTGAGTTAAAAACCTTCTCAAAGGACTAGTTCATATCTATAGCAGACATACAAACTGCCATAAATGCAGTGACTCCAAGCTATTGAGTATGTGAGGCCATCCTTGTGAATGCCATGGTGCTTATCAAAGTGCTGTCTGCCAGTGCTATCCCTTTAACATTCTGTCAACTTCCTGATTCCATTCTTGATGTGCTTATTGCTCATACTAAGAAGTACAAAGCTGCTTGTGTGGATTTGGTGATCAAAAACTTTTGCAAGAATATAGCTACTAAAGCTACTAAGCTCGGAGATCAACTTCCAATGTGAAAATCTCATAGGTTTGCAGGGTTTCTCTAGCTGTGATGCAGTTTCATCCTTTGCAGGCAAAAGGAGCTCCATTCTTGATGAGCCTTATCAGCAATCTGGCTCAGTTTTTCCCTGCTTTTGAAGGTCGATGATGACTCATTGCTTGTGCTCTGGTGGTGATTTACCTATCTTTAATGATTAACCCTTGCAAAAATACTCATGGTAAACCACAAGTTTGCGTTTTCTCTTAAAGGTTGACTTGCAACAAAATTCCCATTACAGTTATTTAGTACCAAAAGATTCACCATGTCTTACTCTGCTGTGTGCTAGGTGCAAAATATGTGGAAATATGATTACAAGCTCTTAAAATCTAGAAGACAAACAGTTAATAGCAGCCATCACGAAAACGCCGTAGTTTGGAGCCTTTTTATTTTGATGACGTCCTCAAAAATGACGTTCTCGTTTTTACATATTCCAAAAAAAATATATATCCAGGGCGATCCATTACACCCGCAGGCATTACATAAATATTCACTAAAGTAAAAAACGATACTGATTTAAATGAGCAATTTTATTATTATCCCTGTTTGTAATTTCAAAATTTTGAGGCAGTATTGTAGAATGGCTCGAAATATTTTGAAGGATATTATACTGGATGTGATGCGAGATAAAAGGCTCAGTGAAATGGCCAAGTCTAATTTGCATTAATAGTAGAATCGACTTTTTAAGTGAAACTTTTTTAACCATGAGCGTTAGTACCAAGTGGAGTAATGCATGTAGGCTACTGCACGCGAAAATCAACCGAAATTTAAAAATTGTCTTACCTAGCTTCAAATGTAACACGTGGAAGAGAAGGCAAGTAACGCTCTACTGGTAAAATTTCATATGGCGTTTTAGCAGTAATTTGGTTCCCCATTGAATTTTTGCTTTATACGATGCCGTCGTTTTTATGTTATTATTAGTATATATTACAACTCCAATCGAATAAAACATAGGAGGCGTTCAGTAAGTACAGATTCAATGACATCTTAGAGAATAACATAGAAAAAGCATTGTGCTTTGGATGAGAGAGGTTTGGCAAAGTCTATCGAATAAGACTCGTGAAACGGTATGTTGTGGCCAATTAGACATGGCTCTTCAGGCTGAGGCTAAGCAAAGGTCGTGCAGTTCCTAAAAGAAACATGTCCGACATTTAGTACAGCAGGTATAAAAATCGACTGACCTCTGATGTCGGCAACGTTATCGGCAAAGTCAGTTCGTTCGTCCTATGTATGTAGTTGTCATAAATACTGTTTGTATCAAGACTACACTTTTATAAATTAAATAATACGGTTCCATCGAGTTAGTAAGTTCTTCGCCTTTGATATACGGAGACAAACTGCTATAGAACTAAGGTAAGATTTGTTAAATGAAGTTCGTATTGGTAATTCTGAAGGGCGCAGTCAGAGTATAAAATACGACGTGGGAGAAACATTTCGCTCTGAATTTTAAATTCAGGTGCACTAGCTGCTCATGAAGATATTCCAAACTAATTGTGAACGCTTCTGTAAATACAAAATATTGTATTGATCTTCAAAATAACTCGTCTGGTGCTTGGTTTACTTAGTACGACAGTCAGTTTGGCTTTTCTGAGGGCTAGATCGCTGGCAGTTCGTGCGCCATGGGAGATCGTGTATAATAAAATAAGCACAATTGTTCCTAGATGTGGTTGAGTGGCTCAGTTGATAGTGTGTCTGACTGCTAAACGACATATCCGAATTTGATTCCTTTGCAAGGCAATATTTTTCCCAATTCTTTTAGTGTGTCCACGGACAGACTTATCTTATTATAGTAAAGATTTACTGTCAAATAAATGTTTGGTCTAGCTGATCAACTTCTTTTCTGGCCTAGGCTTGAAGCCAATAAGTTGTCTACTAAAAGTTCGCGAATTGTAGGCAATAGTATTTTCGAGAAAACTTACGAATTTCTTATTACCTGCATTTAGCTGCTTGAAATTTGTTGATAATCTGTGACTGCATAAGAACCAATGTTACAATGTAGCACTTGGTTAAAGCAAAATAATGTAAATGCTAGCCATATTACTTTTAGGTTTTGAAAATTTTAAACTCAAGGCTGCATAGCATGAGTTTATACCAGCGGTGATACGTTTATTTGTGTAGCCCAGTTATTTACTAAATTGCATGCAAACGTTAATGGTGCTAAGCAATTGGTTGCAATTTGAATTTGGTGTCAGAATTTAATAGATCATTTGAAAAAGCCGTCAGAGGTATTACTTTTCTGGCAGTTTTTGCTTAATACATTTAAATAATGGTTTATGGCTCTTATGTAACTCATTAAAAAAGTTTGTCATAGAATAAGTAGGTTTGCGTGTAAGCTGTTAAAGTTCAATATGTAATAGCCTATGGGTTTCATCAGAATTCTTTGGATGAATTTAATAGATGGAAACAGCATTAAACCATTATTGCTCCGGTGGTTATTATTATTGCTCCAGTGGTTTATTTCAATTCCAACACAAAAAACTATAATCATAGTCATTACAAGCTGCCTGTGGAAGTCATGTCAGTGAAGAAGGTTTGACATGCACTGAGATAACTTTTATGACAGGTCTAGGTTGCTGAAAGTGTCACCTTCCACAAGACAGCTTTATGCCCTATGCTCATAATACGGATATGTCAAGGTTATTCTCAAACAATTATAAACTTTATCAAAGAATGAGGCGATCAGTTGGTTAATCCTCTAATACTAACCGGCCTCCTTCTAGCATCAACTATCAACTTATTATAGTAATAATAGCAGATTTAATCACAGATCTATTGCTTTGCTTTGATAGCACTGCTGAGTCCTAACATCATCTTCACAAGTCATCTCTTTCAAGTAATTCAGAAGTACAAACTGCTGCTGATCTATTTGTCTGTTTGTATCATAATGTCCTATCAAAAGGCAAATTCTTTTCATAGTTAAAGATGCTGAATCGCTTTGTTTTTTTTGTCTGGATATGTATATATATATATATACTTATAGTGTATATATATACACTATATATATATATATACACCATATATACACACCTGTAGGTATTTGTAGGCCCTGTCCTGCTCTCAATATTGAATAAGTGGCGAAACTTCCTAGTAGTTGACTGATTCATTTTTCAACAAGAAGATAGTTCTGCAGCCAATTATACTGAACCCTTTGATTTTTTTTTACTGTCATCCACCTGCCAAAGGAATGTCGATATACACTGGTGTTTGAAGCTGCTGATGACCACTGTTGACCCGCTTAAGATAGAGTAGTTGTTTTGTTTCATTTTTAAACATTAAAATTTATGAAGCGATAGATTTGCTTTGCTTGCCAAGCATGTTCAATAGAAGACTTGTCTATACTAAGTTTATTCAGTAATCCGCTAGGTTTGTGGCAGGATTAGGTCAAAATTGGAATGGAGCAGGTGTTATAGGTAATCGGTATTGAGTAGGAGGATCCGCTCGCTCACTTTTGGTTTAGTAAAGATAACCAGTTTTTCAGAGCCGCTAATTCTCTTAAATTGCTCTAAATCCACACTGAAGATGAGTCTAAGGGACTAAGGCTTTCTGAGACTAAGACACTAAAATAAATTATTAGCCTTATTTAAATCAGTTTGATTTGAGTGTCTATTTCAATGATGCTATAGCTTCAGTCATCAGATGGTTGATTAAAACTATTGACTTATCGATCAATATCGTATTAAAATTGCCAACCAGCTAACCGAAAGTTTAAAAAAATCACCAACCACTCAGTTGAAAGTTGATTAAAGTTACTGATTAGCTACTAGTATATTGAATTCTTTATCTAACAAGTTAATAGATGTTTGCAAACTGCCTAAACCACAGTTCCAATTTTGCTTCAATTCCGGAACATTAGCAGAAAGGTTGAGTGAATGTTCCTTGAACTGAATATTGGACTTGTCTTGAACTTCAATAATTCCTTGAACTTCCTTAGGTATGACAACTTTGTAATTTTATGAAGCTATCTTTTATCATCGCTTGTTATATCATTATTGAACTACTGAATGCGAATTCTGTACACAAACATAAAAAGTTAGATAGGCAAAAACTTATTTCAAAACTGCCAAAGTTTCATCTTTTGTTATCACACATTTGGTAGAGGGATGACGAGATCAGTTGGATCAGTACTAAATAGACTACATTATTAGGATTCTAGAGTGCAAAACTGCTTAATTGACTTTGCTAGGCAGGATGCTTTATCGCCCTAATAACGCCCATGGTACAGTAAGAGAATGAAGCAGATTGACTCATCATCAGCATTGCTGCCTCCAGTCGATATCATTTAGCATTGAACGATGAAGGATGCGTTGCGTCATTAGTTTACGCATTGGCTTGGGTGAGGGTGGCTTACCACAGCTTCTATCTAATATTGTATTACGGTTATATTAATAGCCCAAGTTGATGATTTATAGCTATTAAATCCTCAGACTAACCCAATAATTCCATCCCTTGTGAGCTGACTGGGTGGCTCCTATGCTCTGCTCAGGTCATATGATGGTCAGGTCTGAACTCGCTCAAACACGACTGCTATCAAACATGACTGCCACCAAACATGACTGCCACCAAACATGACTGTCACCAAACATGACTGCCACCAAACATGACTGCCACCAAACATGACTGTCACCAAACATGTCTGCTGTCAAACATGGCTGCCACCAAACATGACTGCTATCAAACCTGACTGCCATCAAACCTGACTGCCACCAAACCTGACTGCCACCAAACATGACTGCCACCAAACATGACTGCCACCAAACATGACTGTCACCAAACATGACTGCCACCAAACATGACTGCTATCAAACCTGATTGCCACCAAACATGACTGCCACCAAACATGACTGCCACCAAACATGACTGCCACCAAACATGACTGCCACCAAACATGACTGTCACCAAACATGACTGCCACCAAACATGACTGCCACCAAACATGACTGCCATCAAACAGGACAGATGCTTTAGTCTTAAAACATGCCTCACAAATATATCCATGCTTGAAATAGAGGGATACTGTTTCCTGACCATTGAAATAGAGGGATACTGTTTCCTGACCATTGAAATAGAGGGATACTGTTTCCTGACCATTGAAATAGAGGGATACTGTTTCCTGACCATTGAAATAGAGGGATACTGTTTCCTGACCAGTCATTTTACACTTTGTTTCCATGATGAGGTTAATCCGCAAGTTTGGCTCATCCGCAAGATGAAACAGCACAAATCACCAAGTTGAGCGAGTTTTGTTATTCGGAAACTTTTCAAAATGTTTCATGCATGCGAAAAATGGGAATGGCATTTGCGAATGTTGCTTAAAAAAATTCCACGCAAGCTATTCCATTTAAAACATTTTCTACTATTTTGAAAAAGTGCTGCAAAGCTAGACATGAGTGCATCAATATGACCTCTGGCGTAGAATCATGTGTTCTTTTTAACTAATGACCCGCGCCAATCTCTGTGTCACACAGAGGCACGTGAATAGAGGTTTTATGGTATGTTTCCATTGTGCGGATGATGCAGATTTGGAGTTGTGTGCACATTGAGTTGATGGATTGTGAAAAACTTTCAAAGTTGTGGCGTGCCAGATAAATATTTGCAGCTCAAGTTTGAAAACTTGATAAAACCCTCTTGATGAAGCGAGGGGAATCAAGAAACGGGCGACGTTTGTACGACACCTTAAGAGCTGTTCTCTTGAACCCTAGAGCATCTTTGGTCGCATGTCATCATACAAATGTCCAGTCAGGGAAGCGGCTCGTGCAATGGTAACTTTTACGATCACTACCTTCCCGTGTATCACCGATGGCTATGAGCTTTACTTCTGCGTCTCTTTTGAATGTGAATCAGATTCTAGGAACCAAGTCGTCTATCCTACATTTTGATAACCAAGCTTGTACTCAGCAGTTTATTGATGCAGCTGTTGTAGTCAAATCTCTTGAGGAAGTCAAGCACTAGTTGGCACGAGATTCAACTGTTTACTCTAGCACATTTTGCCCGCAATTCTCTTTCTTTTGTTGTTGACCAATGTAATCCCATATGGGACAACTATTGATAACAAAGGACCAATACTGGTCGCATCCGTTTCATTTTAAAAGTTAGTTATTTGTGAGTCAAACTTGTACCGGTATAGAAATGAATCTTTTGCAACAGATAAATGAAACGTGAGTATGCACTAATGAACAGCTACCTTCTCACTTGAATAAATCATTTAAAGGTTTTTTGGTAATCACTGTGTGTCCGTGTTAATCCACACCATCACCTCATCTACGAGATGAAAACGGCAAAATCCTGCAAGTCAATGAGTTTTGGTCGCAAGTTTTACTGAATGTTACATGTTTGCTAAAGAAGAAAACGGAATTTCCGGACGATTCGCAAGAAGATGTCGTGCAAGCTATTCCATTTTAAACATTTTGTACGCTTCAGTCATTCTGATTTTGATTTGAGCAGTCTCAAGTGCGCCACTATGACCTCTTGT
Source organism: Watersipora subatra (assembly GCF_963576615.1). Lineage (NCBI taxonomy): Eukaryota > Metazoa > Bryozoa > Gymnolaemata > Cheilostomatida > Watersiporidae > Watersipora > Watersipora subatra. The sequence continues at coordinate 23,432,318 of NC_088718.1, read as the reverse complement.
ATACAACTCCTTACCTTTTTACCAAAGCGCCTGTGTTAATCTGCAACACGTATCCATTAAAATGCCTTAATGCGGGGCAACTCAACGCGCGCAACACTACAAATCCGTATCATGGAAACAGTAAATATTACAAGGAAAGAAAGTGCCATGCACTCCAATACGAGGCCACTCAGTGTGAGTATTGCTGCAACTTCAACTGCGTTTCTGTTGCACATCATATGTCTGTGGGTGCTTGGTTGAACTCTGGTTGTGACAGACCTCAACGTATTCCATTCTTTGCGTTGTTAGTCTTTGTACTGGCCTAACGCAGCTGTCAAGTGTTCAAATGCTTAGGCTTGGCGAGTTTAAAAAAAGATGCTGACCATATTTATCTGGCATCATTTGCATAAAAGTTATTTGTATATCACAGGAAGTAGACTCGACTAATCAAAAGGCATAGTCAGTTTAACTAGGCCATTTTATTGGTTATTTTTCACTTGAAAGATTTGCGGCTTACATCTTCTGGTAGTAGGAGAAAGATCTGATGTTCTGTAGCGATGTCCATTTTCTTTATAATCTAGACCTTGTTGGCTTTAAACTTTTTAATGCCATGAATTTTCCTTAGACTAACCTGACAGGTCCATACTATGATGATATCGTGAAGCTGCGCAGCTCCATTGAGCATGACACCTACTATCTCATGAGCATTGAACTTATCCGGATGATAATCTCATTGATATTGTTACAAAATGCTCTATTGGCAGTCTGCCAAATCATCTGAGGCTTATCAATTTTTAGTTAAATGTCAAAATATTCAAACTGTATTGAAAAGCTTTAGCTAGATCTAATTCTTATATTTATCGATATGAGGGGCATGAGCAGGAGAGACTGTCGATATTAGGCAGGTTGGTTGTTTATGGGCTATGTGATCTTACTAGTAGCGCTATAGCTGATACTCATAAGTCTGCTTTATCCTTAGCCGAGATGCGATCAGCGGTGTGTAAGCTTGTAAGATATCTCCTTTTATCGATTGATTTGTGAGGTAAGTGTGTCAAGCGAGTCGTATATCATATACATGTTTAGGATGTCCTTTTTGTCCAGGTTAACAGGAGCGTAGAGTGAACAAAACTTAATCTGGAACGTGGAAGGTTCTAGAAATGGGGCAATCGTGCAGAGACTAGGCATCTATTATTTACCAGTGGCGAGATGGCAGGCCCGAATGCTACAAACAACAGGATATGGAGGACATTCACACTCGGCTGCGCTTCTGCACCACACAATCAGTCAGCTTGCCAGAAGTGAGTTCTTTCATTTCTACATTGTTAGACTCATTTTAAATATATAGCTCCGAATAGCTGCTATCTGCTGTATTTTTGCCTAGTGCATTAACCAATCTCTCAAAAGGTAATTGATATTTACACGATTATCTTAGTGTGAGGTTTTGCTATGTCTGCGCTACGAGGCTAGGCTACTGCAAGCACTTGTTTAGAAATGCCAGATGTTTCTTCTGCATTATTTGCTAAAGGTGTTTGCATCATGATTGCTGGCATGTATCGCTTGTCAGTCTGTGACAACGTCTGGTTTGTCTTTCGTGTTGGCTTTACCATGGAACAGTAGGAAATGGGTTTTTGTAAAGTGAAAAAATTGCAAGAATGGTCATTCAGTTTCTGCTTTCTGGCTAACATTCGATAAGCAACTGTCCTCAAAGAAATCTGATCACCAAAAAATCTGCTACATTAAAAATTTGGTAAAACTACAACCACGACTGACATCATGCCAGCAAAAATCGACATAACTTAAATCAATTTAACTTGATCGATACATTTTGAAAGATCAAACTTGTCCAGCAAGTATCGGGCATATAAAAAATCAGCTCTTAAGAGATCGGCTCGATAGCGCCAAAAAACTAGCCGTGGCTTCGTAAAGCTATAAGTATGGCCGACAATATGCAGACACACAAGATTGCTTCATCTAGATTCTGTGCCACATTTGACACATCGTTTGACACATCGTTTGCACGGCCACTCTAGTTATTACTTTGACTTTTATCGATACACATAATGAGACTTTGATCTGTTGAAGTTACATGAACTGACTTTCAAATATCTTGACTTTATATATTACAAAAACCTCTCAAACGTGAGTCGTAGACAGTCGCTTAGTGTAATGGCTCACAGGTAGGCTGTTCTATCTCAATCGATATCAGGTAGGGGCCACTTCATGTTATGACCAGCACAAACAAGCTGATAAGTCTAGTTTACAAAAGGATTGTTACTATATTGGGTTTAAGATTTGGGTTATCTTTGGCTACTTTTGATGCCAGATTTATTAGTATCTAGTATCTATCGGTGTCGATATTACCTCATTACGTTCAACTAGAGTTGATGATTGGGAAGGCTACTGACCTGTTTTGTGTACACAACACGACCTGTTAAGATACAGTTCTATTCCTCCTACTGGTTACTCACCAGCTCCTTTCAATCCTAGCCACTTGTCTTCGGCTCTCTCTCTCAATCATGTATAGTGTGTTGGCCGAGGCAGGAAGGTGAAGGCCCGGTAATTACACTTGCAGTGTTTTGAGAAACCAGGGCTAATGTCTTGCTTTAATAATAAATAGTTGTAACTTGTTGTGAATTCTTTAAATTCCTTGTGATTGATGACTGATTGAACATATGAACAGAGTGACAGCTGCTGCAGTGCCATAACCTTCATATCTAATCACATTTGACAGTCATATCCTGATGAACATGTTAGAGTCTCTGTCAACTCAGTAGGTCACGCGTTTCATTACAGTCAGGTAGAGCGAAGCTAGGATGTCGGTTACATCCTATTTCCTCTTTGTCTCGTTCGATATCGGTCCTGTATCCATATACACACCTATTCAAACAATTTTCTGAGTTTATGTCGTCGATGCAGTAACAATCCAAGTTACAACCTGTATGACTTGCACCTGTCAGTATAGTGGTACCTTGATATACGTATTTAATTTGTTCTGTAACCATCGTTGTATGTTAAAAAAATCATATCTCCAGCAGTTTTTCCTATTTAAAATAATATAATAGGTATTAATGCATTCCAACGACATAAAACTACCGGAAAATACAGTTAAATAACATAATATAGCAGTTTATATATAAACAAATTAGTAGTAACACACATAATGTTAACCCTTTCGCAGGCAAATCTTCAGGACTATATCGGACCCCCTGGGCAAATTAATTTTCCGAAAAATCAATTACTTTTAAAAGGTTTATACACTCTTTTGTATGTTATTATGTGCATATATCTATGTATAAACATGCATATGTATATATCCAGATGTATATATATATATATATATATATCTGTATAGTATAAATGAATAAAAATGTGTAACATAAAAATATTTATATATGTAGATCTACCAAGATAAATATATATATATATATAAATATATATATATATTGTATATCTTTTTATGCTACAAGTGTACACTTTAATAAGCACAATTTCTATATAATATATCCAAAAGCATTCTCCTTTACAAAGGCCCACATCACAGTCTCTGCACCATGTGCTTATTCTTGTCTTTTTGTACCAATCACACAGCATCTACTGGAGTAAATACTGGACCTGTCACTACTACAAACTGATGAATTGTAGGGGATTTATCTCTCTTCATATTTGTAATATTCTTCCAGGCACTGGCATTACCCCACCCACCTCATCATCATTACTGCTAATAGAGTCGGCATCGATATCACTTCCATATGTAAAATCATTCCAATCGCAATTTTAACCTGATTCATTGTCATTTCTGGCTACTAAATCTAAAAAGTCAGTCAGCTGTGATTCTCTTAGTAACTCCGGTACTAGTACTTGCTGTATTAGAATAATCTCGGAGAGTTCTCTTGAAAGTCGTCATGACGATAAATTAAATTAAAACTCTCGAAGCTTTTAGTAAATAATGGCTAAAGCAGAACCAAAAAGAAAAAAAGTTTAAAATTTATTTAGAACAGTTTTCTAATTTTTTTTGCAAGTTTTATTCATTAATCACTGCTAAAAATGATCGTTTTGTGCAAATAGAAAATTTGTTTTAGAGGCTAACCGAAGCCAATATATCATAGCTTGCTATCGATAAAAAAGTAAACAAAAACGGTATTTAGCTAACCAAAAGCCGCAATAAAAGAAATATGTTACTATGGTGACAAAAACGTCGCTCCGCGACTAAAGGTTTTAACTAACCAAAGACCAAAACTGTTCAACACGAACCAGATATTAAAAGAATATGACGTTAAAATTTAAGTTTAGTAAAAGATTAAAACTTTGCTTCAAGTGTTTGTTTAGTAAGCTGAATTTATTGAAGTTAAATTCAAAGTCTCTATTATGCTTGGTCACAAAAGTTTACCGAATGCGTTGCTCTCAAGTTGTGCTTAGACAACCATCATTCACAAAATCTGTCTCATAGGTAAAAACTCCATACAGAATTGTACATAGGAATATTAAATTTTCTTGCAGATCATAACCACTAAATACACTAAAGTTATTGTAGGTAACTATAGTTACTAAGGTTAACATATGGTTTTGTTACTAATTTTTAATGATGATAATTTTTACCCGGTGTTTGCATTAGATAATTACTATGGGTTTCTATACCACTCTACATGATATTTTTGCCTTATAATGCCAACACTGAAACGAATTAAAATCATATACAGTGAAACCATATGTTAACCATATACAATCATATGGTTAACTCGAATGGATTTGCTTGGTCCGTTCCCACGCAATGATAAATGGCTTTAGATAACTCGACCGACACTCCGTTAACTCGAACAGTTTTTTGCCAAACGGCTACCGAGACGGTTGTTACTATTGCTTTAGAATATCACTTTATTCCAAGCCATAGAGATAAACATCGACTTTTAGTAGTTTTTAGGCCTCGTTATTACCAACATCGGCAAATATTTTCATTAACGACTTTTCTAAAGGTTTGCAAAAATCAAATTTTACCAAACATCCGCTTAGCGATAAGCCCTCCGAAAGCAAAAAAAGCGAGGTAAAATTTGGATGACTTTAAAGTAATATCGGCTAAATTGATAATGGGTTTTTAATAGTAAAGCAGTTTTGTAATAACTGACTTACTGCAAAATTGATCTTGGTTAAAACGCTCGGTAGAAAAATACGTATGTAATTTTTCTGAGCGTTTTCACCGCGATTAAGTTTTGCCAATTTTAATCTGAGAACGTCCTGGCAGTCACATCACCTAAAGCAACAAACAAATCTCAAGTGATAGAAAAATATCTATACTTTCTGGTTAAAAATATTTAAAACTTCACACGAGAGACCCTTTAACTTGCAACAAGCAATCTATGCTTTTGATTGATATATAGGTTGTATATGTACATGTATCTACTGATAAATACGTGCACTTATGACTGTCCTGATAACGTGAACGCTCTAATAACTCGAACACTTTTGCTCGGTCCCTTGAAGTTTGAGTTATCCGTGTTTCACTGTAATTGTATACTAATTAATTTTTCATTGTAATCATAGCAAAACAGACTACATCTCACAATTCATATTTACATTCAAACACTTTTACAGCTTTATTTTTCCTCATAATGTATTCAGCAAAACATTTTTTTCATGATATAAACTTTAAAGGTTACAAGGTTAAAGGTTACAAGGTTAAAGGTTACAGCTGTTTGAAAAAGCTTGAAAACTTTTAAAGTTGTTTTATTTTCTTCTCTTAATTCTTTTGAACTGCACGAAAACATTTTTCTCATGATATGAAGTTAGAATGGTAAATAAAAATGAATTTTTTGTCTAAAGGTTTTTTTATTACATAGACATTTATCTAGTATAGTTATAAAATAAAAATATACCTTCCAATTTATAATGACATGAAAAAATTGAAATCCCCAACAAATTGCAATGCAGGACATAAGTTATAATATCATTGCAATTAATTGCAAGCAATAGATAAATATCAACTGGTAGAGATGTTTCTCGGCTTCCCAATGCATATTTATTAAGAGGTCTTTAAAAAGTTGGAGGTAAGTTGACAGATTTATTGGATCCAAAAGGATTAATGTCGCTTCGCCTGAAGGAGAGTGCAAAATATAAGTGGTATTCACTTCTCCCGGAAAAGGGTTAAATTTATCTTCCCAAAGTTCTGACGAGCTATTTGAAAAATGCAAGGCTGGCCTCTATTCGACCGCCATTATAAAGGGTTAAAAAATAGAGCGCCATGACATTCAAATACAGGTTTTTGGCAATCTATATAAATCTCAGTTTGTTATTTGATTTCTGTTGTCGATGTATCCAGCTATAGCAATTGAAATCTTGCAAAGAAAGAATGTTCTGTTACAGTACAATTGTAAAGGCACAATTTCAATGTTCAATTTCCGGTTGTTGCAATCACTAGAAATTGTAAGACTAAAAAGTGTTCGCATGGACATTCTCGACTCGGAATTTTCTCTACACGCTCTCTTTTCAGTCAAAGTACGACAAAGTACCCTCGTGCGCTTCACTAATGTATTTAATTTCGATATCTTATTTTTCCATTTGGGTCAGTATTGACTATCGAAAGGTACCGGTATCATAGTCGTATTCAAAATTTTGCTTGAGAGCTGCGGCAACAGCAACCTTTTTTATACATACACTTCTATGTCATCTTTGTTATTATTAATCCAACATTTTCATGATTTGTATTTTGTTGTATCAGTTCGTTTTAATTGTATTAGTATCGATTCAATTTTCATTGCAGTCATTGTAACAAATCATACTTTGTCTAGCCATTACTTGCCAATTATTTCACATTTAAACACATTCACAGTTGTTTTAGTGTTTTCTTAATTTATTTGAACTGCACAAAACACTATCTTATGATATGAAGTTTAAAACTTATGTTTGTAAATGTTGTATATATATATATTTAACATATATATTAAATAAAAATAAATCTTCTGTGCAAATAATTTTTATTACCCGGGCAATGCCAGGATTTACTAGGCCAAATGAAACAAACACAATGAGTCAGCGAGCACCTGTGATCGAATTGGTGGTGACAATCAACAGGCTGAGCAAACGCATTGCTCTTTAGTGACACTCATGACGATCATCGATTCAACATCGATCATCGTCCACTCTCAGGATAGGTGACAGACATAATGTGGACGGGGCTTTTGTGAGGCTGTATATCATTAGTTTGGGTAGCGACGGAACTGTGCCGATACAAAGACCTTATTCTACATAGTTTGCTTGACAGAGTTATCGTAGACCAGTAGAATTGGTAGTCGGTACTAAGATGTTTACACAGCATTTAGGAGAAGCTAATATGACAAGTTTTTGACTTTACTTGTTTGAGACCTCTGAGACATTGGTAATAAATAATAATGTATCTGTAGCTGGATTTAAAATTTTATTCTAGCCAACTCAAGCAAATATAAAATAAAATTTATGCCAATAGAGCCGCGTAGGACTACACTTTTATCGCAATAGCTGATGTGATTACGAGAGTTAGAGACAGGTTGTATCACGCGTTACATCACTTTGGGCAAGTCTGGGCATTTTTTTTTTGCCTGAGAGTTTGACCGCCATCAAATTTTTTCGATTTTAATCTTCAAATATCTTGACAATGAGATCGCTTAACACAACAAACAACATATCAACTGATAGACAAAGAAAAATACTTTCTTTTAAAATCAACTCAAATTTGACGCAACCACATCTTCAATGATCGAGCTCTGTTGGGATGAACCCGAACACGGCACCCGTACAAAGAAATATGCTGAATAAAGCCCCTTTTAAATTTATGTACAAATATGAACAATAGTGGTTATTTTACTGATCTGTTGGTTTCATTTTGTTGTCAAATAAATATACAGTCATACTTCAACTTACGAGCTTAATGCCTTCCGAGACTGAGCTCGTATGTCAATTTACTCGCATGTTGGTGCAATTTATTTATATATAGAACAATTAAATATATATTGATTGGTTTCCATACTCTAAAAAAGCAAATAAAACACTCAAAACAAGATATTGTAACAAAAAGAACATGTTGGTTATTGTCTTTACGTATTACATGCTTTCAAAAAGCAACAAATAAAAAATAATGCAAGGAAGTGTGATTAATTAAAATGTAAAATTAAATACATACAACAGCAGTTAACACTCGCATTTGCCAGGGAGGGAGATACAAGTTATCCTTCGTTACAACAGTTGACTTTGATAAATGTGGATTTTATCAAAGTGTTAAAAGACAAACATGGAAGCAAACCTAAAAACAAACTTTCATTTTCAACTAAACGTAATTAAAATTTCTTCGGCGTTCATAGTTTGAAGTTTTTCGCTAGTTAGCGAGAAAGTTTTCCTTTTTTTCGCTTTCACGACTAGCTGGCCGTTTTAAGATAAACCTATCCAAGGACGTTTGCCTTTGTCGCCCTTGCAACATGTTGCGATTAAGACGAACACAGGTGTCGTCACAAATGGTTAATGCACGACCACTAGCCAACTTGTCCGAATGTCTATTAAACAGTTTGGATAGATAGCGCTGGCCTTTTCACATAGCATCGTTTCAGTTACGCTGTCACCGGCCAATTGTTTGTCCAATGCCATCAGCGGTCGTGAAGATCGCTGCACCGTTTAGAAACTGTGGTTAGTCCTTTTGCGAACTAAATGCCCTGAATATAATCCTTCTGTTTGATAATTATGAATGTATTTCTGTCATATTGCCGAGCTAGCTCAATTACGCATACACATTTCACATATTTTTCCTTTTAATATCAGTTATCATTTGCGTTTTCTTTGTATTATCTTTCATTTTTCTGGCAAATTTTCGGTCTACGCACAGTACGTTTAATTCACATAATTCTGCACAGAAAATTGTGCACAAAAAACATGGTACAACAGTATAACCTGAGCAGTTGAAAAATACAGAATGATGCTGTTCTCATAATACACCTCCGGCATATATGGCAACTGACTCAAGTGCTCGTATCTCAAACATGGCTCGTATGTTAGTGCTAAGACTTGCTTGAAAGCTGGCTCGTATCTCAAGTTTTTCGTACGTTGGAGCACTCGTAAGTTGAAGTATTACTGTAGTTGCCCAATATTGTCACCGTTATGATCAGTCAGTTGCCATTCGCAGGCATTCACGATATTAATAGTCGCAATCGTAAAATAGCTCAACTTCAGTTTCATATTTAGATTTTGATTATGAAAACTACACTCCACAGCTTTGCCTACAGTCCCATCTTATTGACCAGGTAAAACAATGTGACAACGATGAAAGACTTTGTCATTTTATTTTAGGGGTGGCAACATATTAATCAAAAACTAGGAGAAAAAGGCCGTTGTTCGGGTGATTTTTGGTAAATTACATTTAACTTTAAGCATACACCACGAAACCTACCAATTTCAAAATTACTAAAAGTAGATAATTTACAATGTTTTATTTTCCATGGATCAATTTTTTTAGTTAGGTGTTGCCCCTACATTGTAGAAATTCAAGGTTTGCTATTGTGAATTGTGAGGCCTACTGACTGAATGAGCTAATGACACAATAACAGCGAGTCGTGTTTTCCAAAACCTAACAAGGCAACGTGCCCTAACTGCCCCGCGAGTATTGTGGTAGCTCCAAAACCCAGGCTAGCACAATCCTAACAAAGCGATCATTAAACCCACCCATATGATAGCCATCGCCTATCCTTGGGGGCTGTATATCATTGCTTGCATCTAACAGCGCTGACCATCTAAAAGTACTGCTGATGGTGTAAATGCATAAATCTGAAGTCACTGTGTGCGTTCCATTAGGTGATAATCATTGACTCATTGTGGTCATGCCATGCATAATAAACAAACATAAGATCGCTTGTAAAATGCGTAACACACTTGCTTAGACTAATTATTCGTCGCAGATGACTGATGGCGGAGGTGTGACAGCCCTGTCTTTAGAAGATTGATTTATATACAATACGTGTGGAGACGCCATTAGTTCTGGCTCCACGGTTTCTCAATCAAGTCTCTAATGTCTTTTGCAGACTGAAGTTTGGAGTTCCTCTGACTGTGGCCTTTAAACACGACTGTATCCCGGTGCCTCTCCTGGTTAGTACTTGTACTTTTCTGTTATTAAAATGTTGTTACAGGTTGGACTGCCTTATATGAGGTGGTTGTTTGTTGGGGAAATGATGTAGCACCAAAAAAGCGCTAGGCCCCTACAAACAGGGTCATAAAGTGACAAATTTGGTCAAAAATGTCAATACATTAGAAGATCAATAACAGTATATCCATGGACCTGCTTGCAACTGCAGAAACTAACAGTAATTAGATCAATACGATTCTTAGATAAATCTTGCTGAGAAAATATTGCTTATGGAAGAAAGACAGTCCGAAAGATCAACCCCATTTTGCCAAAAAGGTGGCCGTAACGCTGCAAAAGTAATTAACTTAATAGACAATTTACAAACACACAAACACGCTGAGTCATCAATTTTTACTACCGACCATGACATAGCGTTTGTTTGACCACCGCAGATACACATACCTACCGCAGGTGTTTGAATGACACACAGAATGACACATCATGAGTTTGATAAAAATTGACAATGCGATATGTCTTGGATCAAATAACAAATAGAGTAACTTTACATCTCGCTAAAACACATCATTTTAAAGACCAATCAATGTTAATCATAGATGGTTGCTAATAGAAAGGGAGGACTTAGGTGGACATAACTCCAATTAGTGTCAAGATAAAGACATAATCTTTAGGTATCAAATTGTTAGTAATCATGCTAAAAATTAAGTCTATATATTATTTATACATGTTGTACAGATCCTGAAGCATAGCCTCAGCTGTGTAGTATTGCACAGATCCTGAAGCATAGCCTCAGCTGTGTAGTACTGCACGAAGTGTGGTTGTCTTATCCTGGTTATCTGTTGGTAATCACTGATTTGTTCAAAGGTCTTTAACAAGTCGAGAGGCATAACTTCCTTTGACAGTACAGTGAACGCCACTCCATTTAATCACGGATAATGTTATCAATCGGTTAGTATTATTAGAATTCATGATCCCCTACCGAACCTACAATATGCATTACAAATATGCATTACAATATGCATTACAATATGCATTACAAATATGTCGCTCGCTCTAATCAGAACATTTATTATTCTTATCATTTTTTTCATTTTCAATTTTTTTCATATTCATTTTTTCATACCAAAAATAAAAAAGTTTATAGAAGCCCCGATATCATGCTGCTAGTGATGAGTGAAAATAAAGCAACTGCTTCATTTTGTTGTGGGAGGAGCTCTTCACGTCTTACGACACGGAGTAAAACATAAATCTTCTGAGTTTGAACTGTATTATGACTAGAAGTCCTTTATAAATGATTTACTGCAAAAAGACATGAAGTAGGCAAAGCTTGATGATTTCTTAAATAATGTGCAGTCATACCTCGACATACGAGCTTAATGCGTTCTGAGACTGAGCTCGCATATCAATTTACTCGTGTCTCAAGGCACTATTTTTTATATAAAATAACTGAATACAAATTAATTCTTTACCATACGATGAAACAAACACACAAAACAGGTTATCACAGTGAAAAAACGTGTTTTGATTGTTGTAATTCAGTAGGCCTACATACGCTAGCAAAGTAACAAATACTTATATAGTTGTTAACATCTGCAATACTAATGTACAGTCTAGTTTCGAGACAGACGTATAGTGGGATGTACTGGGAGACTTGACGGCTACGAGTTCGGTACACAAAACTTCTGTCGCAGAAACTTTGAATTTAACTTTAATGGATTTAGATTAGAACACACGCAAGCTGTGGTTTAGTTTGTTTTGACTAAACTCACTTTAATTTTATCGTCTTAATGGTTTATTACAATCTGTTTCCGGTTTGGCGCTTTTTGCCTCGCGTTCACTACAACTTTTAGCCAATCAATTAAAAATATTTTTGAAACTGAGTCTGAAAAAAGATCGAGCGATGCTGTTCTCGAAAGCGGCCTCTCGCATACTTGGCCTTATAGTGGCCATCGATAACCGGCACGCATCTCAAAGATTACTCTTATCTCCAGGGAGATATTTGCCAAAATTATGCTTGTATTTCGAGCTTCTTGTATGAAAATGGGCACTTGTATGTCAAGGTATGACTCATATGTAGAGGTATGACTCGTATGTCGGGGTATGACTCGTATATAGAGGTATGACTCGTATGTAGGGGTGTGACTCGTATGTCGAGGTGCGACTCCTATGTCAAGGTATGACTCGTATGTAGAGGTATGACTCGTATGTCGAGGTATGACTCGTATGTCGGGGTATGACTCGTATGTAGAGGTATGGCTGTATTGTACTGTACTTGTTGTAAGTTCTACTGTTTATTAAATACATTATTTCATTAATTTAAGTTTATTTTGCGACCTTTATTGAATGATAAAATGGAAATTTTGAGTTTTTTGGTTAATTTTATCTATCGGTTATTGTTATCATTTTTGGTGTTAACAAGAGTAATCACATTAAGCGATGTCCCCTGTATAACATATCGTAAAATATCTATTTGAACGCCATGGCGCTCTATTTTCGAACCTTTAGAGTGGCACTCTGTTAAAGGAAATGTTTAAAAAAAGCATGGCGTTGTATTTTTCAAACGCTCACCAGAATTTTCGGAAAATAAATTTAACCCTTTCGAAGTGACTGCTGCCTATATTTTGCACTCTCCTTTATTATTTATTAGAGATCAAGCTAAAATAAAAGATGACGCTGTAGTTTTCACACACCTCGTCAGAATGTTGAAAAAATAAATTTTACTCGTTCACTGGCGAATCAATGTTTACCCATATTTTGCACTCTCCTTTGGGCAGAGCGACATTAACCCTTTTGGATGCAATAAATTTGCTAACTTACCTCCAACTTGTCGTAGATCTCTAAATAAATAAGCACGAGGAAGCTGATACATGTCTCTACCAGTTGATATCTATTGCTTGAAATTAACCTACGTTGATTTTATAGCCTGTGTCGAAATTTGTGGTGGCTTTGAAGTTTTTTGTTTCATTCTAGATTTGAAAGCATGTTTTAATTGTATAACTTTATTTAACAAGGTTGCATAAAAGCTCATTGCACTCATTGATATGTTCGCTATAGTTTGAAGCTTAACTGGCTATTTATGCTCATAAAAGAGGATTTATGAGTGTTGATCAGTGGTAAGTGATATGTGGTAAGTCAATGATGCTATCAAGTAATATGCTATAAAAATAAACTTGATAGCTTGTAAGTTATATAATGATCTATCAAATGCTACCAATATATATTCAAGAACAGGTAACATAAACAAACGGTATTTATATTACATTCAGAAACAATAATTAACTTCTTTTTTTTTTAAATTAGCATCGTTTGCTCGGCCAATGGCGTTCTGATTGTTGCTTCCATTTGAAACCATTCCATATTTTTTATCTGTTCAATACCTTCCACACTGTCTTCTGACCTCAACTCCTCTTCTGCCAAGCTGAGCTAGTCGATATTAGTGCCTTAACAATTTTTAGCTAGGCAAAACCTTTGCTCTATGCACCTTCGAATACATGTATACACTTCACACGTAAATAAAGAAAAACTAAAACCAAAATAATTAAAGATTTAGCCTCAAGGCACGTAGTGGCACAAATTCCATCGTAAATGCGAAAACCTTTTCACATACATGTACATTGAAGTATCAAGACCACGTTTACAAAGGAACTGCTATTAGCCTGATACGGTTACTAATTATTTCTATGGTGTTCTTTGAAAGTTTTAAGGCAAAGTGAGGTAATCAAATCATTAGTACTGACATTATTAGTATTGACCTCTGGGGGCTGCTATTGACCTCTGGTGGCCGCTATTGACCTCTGGTGGCCGCTATTGACCTCTGGTGGCCGCTATGGACCTCTGGTGGCCGTTATTGACCTTTGATGGCCGCTATTGACCTTTGGTAGCTGCTATTGACCTTTGGTGGCCGCTATTGACCTCTGGTAGCCGCTATTGACTGCTGGGGGCCGCTATTGACCTTTGGTGGTCGCTATTGACCTTTGTTGGCCGCTATTGACCTCCGGTGGCTGCTATTGACCTCTGGTGGCCGCTATTGACCTTTGGTGGTTGCTATTGACCTTTGGTGGCCGCTATTGATCTCTGGTGGTTGCTATTAACCTCTGGTGGCTGCTATTGACCTCTGAAGGCTGCTATTGACCTTTGAAGGCCGCTATTGACCTTTGGTGGCCGCTATTGACCTTTGGTGGCCGCTATTGACCTCCGGTTGCCGCTATTGACCTCTGGTGGCCGTTATTGACCTTTGGTGGTCGCTATTGACCTTTGTTGGCCGCTATTGACCTCCGGTGGCCGCTATTGACCTCTGGTGGCCGCTATTGACCTTTGGTGGTTGCTATTGACCTTTGGTGGCCGCTATTGATCTCTGGTGGTTGCTATTGACCTCTGGTGGCTGCTATTGACCTCTGAAGGCTGCTATTGACCTCTGAAGGCCGCTATTGACCTTTGGTGGCCGCTATTGACCTTTGGTGGCCGCTATTGACCTCCGGTGGCTGCTATTGACCTCCGGTTGCCGCTATTGACCTCTGGTGGCCGTTATTGACCTTTGGTGGTCGCTATTGACCTATGGTGGCCACTACTGACCTCCGGTGGCTGCTATTGACTTCTGGTGGCCGCTATTAACCTTTGGTGGCCGCTATTGACCTCTGGTGTAGATTTCCTTGTCGTCCACGTTAATCCGTAGCGTGCGAATGTCTATTAAAAACTTATTGTGCGGTAGCTCAACATGATAGCTCTATGTCATTCATAACAGATCATTCAGAAATTAATAATGGTTCATGACATTTCTAATCAGTAGAACGGTCAGAGATTTGCTAGGTAGTACTCCTATCAAAGGTAGTACTCCTATCAAAGGTAGTACTCCTATCAAAGGTAGTACTCCTATCAAAGGTAGTACTCCTATCAAAGGTAGTACTCCTATCAAAGGTAGTACTCCTATCAAAACAGGATTACATCAGACAACAAGAAATATAAGGTAAGGCGTTGAGTTTACCTCGATCACGTTTGATGAACACAGCTACTATGGTTTTCTGGTTACAAGTTGTGGTGTCAATTCTTGTTAATCCATGTAATTATCTAAAGCTTAATGGGAGTGGCTGAGTCACAGCAACAGATGTGAACTATAAACTAGCTGATTATGTGTGTTACACGCTTGCATGGCGATCGAACATTTATATGGGTGTTGCTCTGGATAAACAGTGGAAACTCTTTTGGGGAACTGATTTGGTCTGAGCTCTGTCTGATATGTTACAACTGTCCTGTGTGGAAGCAAGTATACTAAGAATACACTGCGGTTCATTTTGGTTGTTGAAAATGATTTATTGGTTCAGAAAATGTGTATGATAATAACATTGAGTAGAAAAGCAACTGCATTTTATAAAATTCTGTAAAATAAATTTTAAAAACTATCTTATATGTAAAATTATATGAATAAAGCAATTACAAAAAAGATCTTTTGATTTTTATAAAATATTTTGAAGGCACAGGTGTACAGTCAAGGTGCGTATGGTGGGAACTAGAGGGGAGCTGGTAAACCTACACACCTATCAGTCATCTCTAGCAGCTCACTCTCTATCAGTCATCTCTAGCAGCTCACTCTCTATCAGTCACACTCTATTCTTTAAATACTTTTATACTGTTATCGCCACCAATTCGTTTCCATGGAAACATGACAGTTGTAGTTATGTCAAGAATTTGGATCATGGAACTTTTCCAATTGTATTTTGCAGAGGTTTTTCGCAATTGAAAATCAGCAGAAACTAGAATGTTCTAGGAATTAAATGAGCAATTTTTGATTACAAAATGTCTGCTCTTATGATTTGGATGTTTATAGGTTTTTTGCAGCACATTTTTCGCCATCCTATAACAAAAAACAAACCTCTTGCTCAGGTTTTCTCAATAATAAAAAAGTAATATATTTCCTATTAAATCATGATGCTTGCAGTTACAGTTCCATGAAAGGTCTGAATGTCACTAACCGCCTAAGGCTTACTGTTTGTTTATCTGTCTGTTTTTTTGTCTGCCTGTTTGTCCAACAGTTTGTCTGTTTAGGCTGACTTTTTCATTCCTTATCAACGGTGACAAACATTGAATTAGACGCAATGGAGCATCTGGCAGTGATGTGGTCAATGTATGCTTTAGTCCAATATGTCAATTGCTGTTTCGAACTGTCATTTTTCATTGTCTTACTCTGTTAGCAGCTAAAAAATTAGTGCATTCTCAAATTTACTGAAAACAATTATAAGGATTTTTTGCATTTATACCAATGAAAAAAGATTTGCAAAAATTTCTTCAATTGCAGACATTTCTTGGCCATTATATTGAGAAAGCTGAGTTATTGGCACTGGTATATGGCATCACATAGACAACATTGTATTTTCACCCTGTCCATTCGCTCGGTTATAGGTAGCGTTAGCAGCAGCTCATTGAGTAATCATTACTCTTAGGATAGGAACTCATAGCCTGGGTGTTACTAGCAATTCTCCTTCGTGACTGGGTATAACACTGAGGGAATCGTTGTGCTTGGGGAGATTGCACTGTTCTTGTTGACAATATGTTCTTGTTGAGAATATGGCTTAAGGCTTTTTGTAAAATAAGTTATATATGTAGCCTTTTATCTTGTCTTTGTCATTTCACAAAAGAATTTCCATCAATGCTTTTTATAGAACATATGCCTCTACGCATCTCATCAGGCTCCTAGAACAGTCCGTCCTACTGACACACGGATATTTACGATTCTTATATATCCAGACATGACGTCTTGTCTATTAATCGATTGCATTGTTGCAGAATCTTCTCAAATATATCAGCCAGGAAGGAGTTACGGTTCCTGATATATTTAGACGACCAGGCAATCCTAATGACCAAAAAAAGTTGGTCAAAAAATTGATTGAAGGAAAGCCTATTGTCTTCTCCTCGTACAACTTCTACACTCTGGCTTCTCTTGTCAAGGTCAGTCATGGCTTCCTGTTCTACTACCATAGATTTCACTAAACTATCAGCCAGTATGGGTGGAAATTGCTTTGTTAAGGAAATAAATAGACCATGACGGGACTTAGAAATTAAAAAATTGCCAATTTAATTCTTTAAATTTTTAGCTGTTTACAAAGGTGATCATTACCCTGTTATTTGGCCATACTTCAGCATTTATTGGGAGTTGTCTGTTCAATCTTAGACAGCAGGCCCTAGTAAAATCATGTACTTGTAATCAATAAAAGCATTCTTTTTAAGTGCTACCTATTCTTAGAGCTATAAATAATACTTAAACGGACTACTAGAGTAAGCGTGCGCATGATCATGAATCTTGGAGATGCCTCTAAATGTGTTCTCATATGAGATGCCTGTCTCTAAACATGTTCTCATATGAGATGCCTGTCTCTAAACATGTTCTGATAGGAGATGCCTGTCTCTAAACATGTTCTGATAGGAGATGCCTGTCTCTAAACATGTTCTGATAGGAGATGCCTGTTTCTAAACATGTTCCGATAGGACTTGCCTGTCTCTAAGCATTTTCCAATAGGAGATGCCTGTCTCTAAACATGTTCCGATAGGAGATGCCTGTCTCTAAACATGTTCCGATAGGAGATGCCTGTCTCTAAACATGTTCCGATATGAGATGCCTGTCTCTAAACATGTTCTGATAGGCGATGCCTGTCTCTAAACATGTTCCGATATGAGATACCTATCTCTAAACATGTTCTGATAGGAGATGCCTCTCTCCAAACATGTTCCGATATGAGATGCCTGTCTCTAAACATGTTCTGATAGGAGATGCCTGTCTCTAAACATGTTCCGATAGGAGTTGCCTGTCTCTAAACATATTCTGATAGGAGTTCCTGTCTCTAAACATGTTCCGATAGGAGATGCCTGTCTTTAAACATGTTCCGATAGGAGATGCCTGTTTCTAAACATGTTCCGATAGGAGATGCCTGTCTGTAAACATGTTCTGATAGGAGATGCCTGTCTCTAACATGTTCCGATAGGAGATGCCTGTTTCTAAACATGTTCTGATAGGAGATGCCTGTCTCTAAACATGTTCTGATAGGAGATGCCTGTCTCTAACATGTTCCGATAGGAGATGCCTGTCTCTAAACATGTTCTGATAGGAGATGCCTGTCTCTAAACATGTTCCGATAGGAGATGCCTGTCTTTAAACATGTTCCGATAGGAGATGCCTGTTTCTAAACATGTTCTGATAGGAGATGCCTGTCTCTAAACATGTTCTGATAGGAGATGCCTGTCTCTAAACATGTTCCGATATGAGATGCCTGTCTCTAAACATGTTCTGATAGGAGATGCCTGCCTCTAAACATGTTTTGATAGGAGTTGTTTGTCTCTAAACATGTTCCGATAGGAGATGCCTGTCTCTAAACATGTCCTGATAGGAATATGCCTATCAGAACATGTTTAGAGGTGGCGTTCGATTAGAGGTTTTACAGTAACCACTAAATGCAAATGCTGCAGGCTTAGTTGAATTTACGATTTAGTATAAGAGAGAAGTCGATGTCTTCCTATTCAGCATAAGAGAAGGTCAATTTCTATTCCTCTTAAACCATGTACATGTAAAGGTTTTATTGTCGGTTAAAATCTGGTGAACTTTGTTTAGCTGTGTGCTTGTTGAGTTATACAGAAATTCAACTCAAGAGTTCGTGTTTCTTTAAATAAAGTCAAGCATTTTATCAAGTTATTCGTAATTTTTGGTTTGTATATGTTTTTTATGAGCCATAGTTTGGCAATTTACCTATCATTAGAATATATTAGTTTAAAATTAAAATTTTTGCTGCATTCAATAAGGCAATACAGGAAGTACAAATTTCTTCGGTTGCTGTTAGCAGTCAACAATGTTAACAGTGTTAGCATTGTTTACGGTGTTAACTGTTATGTAATAGTTAACACTGTAAACATGTGTTCATGTTGACTGAATGTAATTCCGTATACTATCTACTCAATTGGCTAACTACTTTTGATTTAAAACTTTAAAAATAGTTCATGGTTTCATAATAATTTGAGTTATTCGTGTTATTCATGTACGCACATCGTTCAGCACATCGTTCAGCAAAGGTAACTAATGTGAATATGGTATGTCAAGTTGGACTTGTCTACACTATGTGTGAGCAATATCTCACAGCTCGAGTATGATGTCTGTTTAGCTTGTTATAAGCACACGCTGTGCATATGTTTAAGAGTACAAACATTGTATCGTTGTACAACAATGTCTCTGATCATGACTGGACATGTCTGAGTCCAGCGGCAAAGGAATCGCAATGACTGGAGATATGTCCAGTAGCAGAGAGCAATTTAAAGGTTGACTTGCAATAAAATTCGCATTAACGTTATTTGGTATCAAAAGATTCTCCATGTCTTACTCTGTTGTGTTGTAGGTGCCAAATATGTGGAAATGTGATTACAAGCTCATAAAAACTCAAAAACGAAAAGCCACCGTAGATTGGAATCTCTTTATTTCGATGACGTAGCCATGAAATTTGGTTATTGTCTTGTCACGTGGTGTACTCACAAGAATTGAAAGGCCAATAAAAAGCTCAATATAAAACTTATCGTAGCACTAGTTTATGACAAACACTTCGGATTTTACCGAAGACTCCCGTATCAAATGTAGATGCTCGCTACTTTACAGTTTCAGCTTGGCCATTCCGTTCGACGATTCGAAGTACGTGTACGACTTGCGATCATAAAAAATGTCAAATTCTGAAGAGTTAAGACCCTGGCGTTTCGGGTCTGACGCTCTATCTGAAGAAGATCCTCAACAAAATCAAACCTCCCAGCAAGTAAGCTCCGCCATTAGCCAGCTCTTATGTGCCAAGCTAGCTAGTAGTAATAGTTATAGCTAGAGAGTGTTAGAACGAATATTATTATATATATATGATTTTAATGATGATAATTATCGCTTCATATTGCGAAAAAATACATATTTTTCTCGGATGACAACATTAACAATTTTAATACGAGAAAGCGTGTCTGCCATTTGCGATAGATCAAACTTGAACTGAAACTAACATTATCTGATCATGTGACTTACAATTCTGGCCATATGGCGCGAACAATTTCTACAGCATTTTTCGACCATCACAGGTGACCAACAGGCTCATCATGTTTATCAAAGGAAGATATGCAATCGTTCAAGCTAAGATTAAAAAATTAAACAGATTTTTATGTTAGATTTTGAGATATCAGTGCTCAAAGTGGCAGCATTGCGATGACGATAAAATAGATGCGTAAGAACAATAGACATGGCTTTATTGAATGCGTGAAGTATATTGGTCAAAATATTTCGACGAATAAGGTTGCATGAAAGTGTAAACAGAAACCATCTACCACAACTACGTCACAGAATCCAAACTACAACGGTCTCGCGTGGCTGCGATTTACTCTTCGTTTTTGAGCTTTTAAGAGCTTGTAATCACATTTCCACATATTTGGCACCTACAACACAACAGAGTAAGACATGGTGAATCTTTTGATACCAAATAACTGTAATGTGAATTTTATTGCAAGTCAACCTTTAAGGTTGGATGTCATTTCTGTCTCAACCAGAGGTCTTTTTTGGGAATTGAACCTTAACTGTTGTTAGCAGGTTAGACCACTAGGCCACAGCTGCTGATCTCTCTCTAGGTCTTATAGCATAATCCATATATATAGTTCTATATGTTTCAATAGGTATATGAGTGTTCCTAAAGGAAGCACTCATATACCTTATTACACGCCATCTTAGAGCCTTAGAGACACAGGAGTGGAAGACCTGGTAATGCATAGACTCAGAGGTAGTGAAAGAAATAATAACACACAGTTTAGACTAGAGCTTACCTTATATCCTTTTTTCTATTTTTATGTTTCGTTAAATTTACCTCTTTTATTTATGCTTAGAAATTACTTTGTGCATAGATTTACATGTTGTATCGCATTTTACTTCTTTATTGAGTAGAGGTAAGTGTGAGTAGAGGTAAGTGCGAGTAGAGGTACGCGCGAGTAGAGGTACGCGCGAGTAGAGGTACGCGCGAGTAGAGGTACGCGCGAGTAGAGGTACGCGCGAGTAGAGGTACGCGCGAGTAGAGGTACGCGCGAGTAGAGGTACGCGCGAGTAGAGGTACGCGCGAGTAGAGGTACGCGCGAGTAGAGGTACGCGCGAGTAGAGGTACGCGCGAGTAGAGGTACGCGCGAGTAGAGGTACGCGCGAGTAGAGGTAAGCGCGAGTAGAGGTACGCGCGAGTAGAGGTACGCGCGAGTAGAGGTACGCGCGAGTAGAGGTACGCGCGAGTAGAGGTACGCGCGAGTAGAGGTACGCGCGAGTAGAGGTACGCGCGAGTAGAGGTACGCGCGAGTAGAGGTACGCGCGAGTAGAGGTACGCGCGAGTAGAGGTACGCGCGAGTAGAGGTACGCGCGAGTAGAGGTACGCGCGAGTAGAGGTACGCGCGAGTAGAGGTACGCGCGAGTAGAGGTACGCGCGAGTAGAGGTACGCGCGAGTAGAGGTACGCGCGAGTAGAGGTACGCGCGAGTAGAGGTACGCGCGAGTAGAGGTACGCGCGAGTAGAGGTACGCGCGAGTAGAGGTACGCGCGAGTAGAGGTACGCGCGAGTAGAGGTACGCGCGAGTAGAGGTACGCGCGAGTAGAGGTACGCGCGAGTAGAGGTACGCGCGAGTAGAGGTACGCGCGAGTAGAGGTACGCGCGAGTAGAGGTACGCGCGAGTAGAGGTACGCGCGAGTAGAGGTACGCGCGAGTAGAGGTACGCGCGAGTAGAGGTACGCGCGAGTAGAGGTACGCGCGAGTAGAGGTACGCGCGAGTAGAGGTACGCGCGAGTAGAGGTACGCGCGAGTAGAGGTGAGTGCGAGTAGAGGTGAGTGCGAGTAGAGGTGAGTGCGAGTAGAGGTATGTGCGAGTAGAGGTATGTGCGAGTAGAGGTATGTGCGAGTAGAGGTATGTGCGAGTAGAGGTAAGTGTGAGTGGAGGTGAGTGCGAGTAGAGGTGAGTGCGAGTAGAGGTGAGTGCGAGTAGAGGTATGTGCGAGTAGAGGTATGTGTGAGTAGAGGTAAGTGTGGGTAGAGGTAAGTGTGAGTGGAGGTATGTGCGAGTAGAGGTATGTGCGAGTAGAGGTAAGTGCGAGTAGAGGTACGTTTATGACTGGTGTATTGTTATTATATTCCATTTTACACAACAATTGCTAACAGGAAAAATAATACTCTGCATTTTCCAGTTATTCTGAGAATATTCGTTAGTCTGAAAATTAGAATTTATTTATAGAAGTTTCTGCTAAGCATTCCTGGAGGCGTGTTTGGAGCGGACTTGGAGGAAAAGCTGCTCCAAGTGCTGACTATAGCAGAGCACCTCAAGCAGTATGACCATATCAATGGGTGGGTGCATGCTGCCTTCTTCCTCATAAGGCTCCAATGTTTCGCATGAAGATTGCGTAGAGGTGCAGACTACACGCGCTCTTGTTTTATACACTCGCTTGCTCTCCATATATTATTCAAGAAATTTACGCTTTGCTAACGAAATTATTCTATTTCTACGTTGTTGTTGTCGTTGTAAGTATTAGCAATATATTATTCTTTTTAGATGTAGTTGTAAAAAGAGTTTTGTTATTTTTTGTGGCAATAGGTAGCAATATGTGCACCCTACGTTATAAAGCAATATATGCACTCTCCGTTATAAAGCAATATATGCACTCTCCGTTATAAAACAATATGTGCACTCTCCGTTATAAAGCAATATATGCACTCTCCGTTATAAAGCAATATATGCACTCTCCGTTATAAAGCAATATGTGCACTCTCCGTTATAAAGCAATATGTGCACTCTCCGTTATAAAGCAATATATGCACTCTCCGTTATAAAGCAATATATGCACTCTCCGTTATAAAACAATATGTGCACTCTCCGTTATAAAGCAATATATGCACTCTCCGGTATAAAGCAATATATGCACTCTCCGTTATAAAGCAATATATGCACTTTCCGTTATAAAGCAATATGTGCACTCTCCGTTATAAAGCAATATATGCACTCTCCGTTATAAAGCAATATGTGCACTCTCCGTTATAAAGCAATATGTGCACTCTCCGTTATAAAGCAATATGTGCACTTTCCGTTATAAAGCAATATATGCACTCTCCGTTATAAAGCAATATGTGCACTCTCCGGTATAAAGCAATATATGCACTCTCCGTTATAAAGCAATATGTGCACTTTCCGTTATAAAGCAATATGTGCACTCTCCGTTATAAAGCAATATATGCACTCTCCGGTATAAAGCAATATATGCACTCTCCGTTATAAAGCAATATGTGCACTCTCCGTTATAAAGCAATATATGCACTCTCCGTTATAAAGCAATATGTGCACTTTCCGTTATAAAGCAATATGGGCACTTTCCGTTATAAAGCAATATATGCACTCTCCGGTATAAAGCAATATATGCACTCTCCGTTATAAAGCAATATGTGCACTCTCCGTTATAAAGCAATATATGCACTCTCCATTATAAAGCAATATGTGCACTCTCCGTTATAAAGCAATATGGGCACTTTCCGTTATAAAGCAATATGTGCACTTTCCGGTAATAAAATTTCTTACTGATGTTGCGAATCATGCAAAAGCATCCTTAACAAACACTGACTTACTGACCTGCGAGCATCTTTACAATTTGAATGTTTCACCATGCATCGGATATTTGGATCAACATACAAAGTAATTTTCATCATTAACTGAAATTTTGCAAAATAATTTTTTCAGTTAACATGAAAACCTGGTTGACATTCAAAAACTCAAAAATTATAAAATAGGTATCCAAACATAGAATAAAATAGATATAAACAAATACAACACATAAAAACATAGAATCATAAAAAGTTTATAAAGTAAGGTAAGTTATCTTTATTGTAAGTTAGAGTGAGTTATGACCTGAATTCTTATCACTTACTCGACCATCTAACTTGTCAAGTCTCCATTTTCATTTATATTCATCTAAGTAAAGTAACAATAAACTTATTTCTACTGATTACTATTTTATTGATTTAGTTGTTACATAAGATTCCTGTATAATCCGTTGCTCTACGTAATCGCTCTAAATATTTATTCTTGTTTTTGATGCTGTGGAGCAAATTTTACAAAATGCACTGAATCCTTATTTCAACCTGTGTTCAACATACAATGATTTCCCTGTACAAAACAACTTTTGGAATTTATTACCTCGCTACTTCGAGGATCATTTAAATAGATGCAGTTACTTCTCTGCTCATCAAGGCTTCTTTTACAGGGTGATACGGGCCCTCTCTCGCTCCACCCAGCATTTCCTCTCCTTACTCTTTGGAGTCTGGTTTAGAATCGTCAATCATGTAGAGTTTCATAGCATGTCTGCTGAGGCGATGGCCAAGAGCGTCACAGGCAGCATATTTCTGTATGTGCTGTCATCTACTTGAACTATTCACTTATGTATTTCCTTATGTACTTGTCACTCTAGATTAGTGATTTTTAACCAGGGTTCGAGCAAGCCCTAGGAGGAGGGGTACGTTTGAACTCTAGGGGAAGGGTTCGATCGCGCCCTAGGGGAGAGGTTCAATCGAACCCTAGGGTAAGGGTTTGGTGCGAGAGTCTCAGGGATTTGGTGGAGGTCTCTCAAAGGCAACAGCAGAAACCACACTGATTTGTTGGGTCATGTCTTCATGTAAAGCTATGCAATTTGTTGTGAGTTCATGAATTCTATTGGTTTTGTTATTGGAACACAGTCGTGTTCATGTGTTCAGTGCAGTTCATTTTGTGCACCAGTTAACCATATCCCTAAGTCTTAAATAGGAAAAGATCATGTTTTATTTTTATAGGTAAGGGTTTGGTGAAGGCGCGTATGAAACTGGCGGGGCTCAGTATGTCCAACAAGGTTAAGAATTTTAATAAAATTTGAAAATTGTGCCTATGTTGACTGTGCGATAAGTTTTTCAAGGGGCACACCCGCGCTTTGTTGAAAACGATGTTTCTTACGCCAGAGTTTATAGCGGGGCAATCCTAGTCTCGCTTAGCAGCATGCTTTCAACATAAGTATGGCTGAAGTGTGGGAAATGTTTAAAATGGAATTCCCAAATGCTGTTTTCATCTTTTAAAAACATGAAACGGTCAGTAATAATTTTAAATAATAAAACCCGCTTTATTTGCTGGTTTTTGCCGTTTCCTTTTTTTGGATGCAAACTGTGGATTAACCGTGGATTAGTGTTATGAGTGGATTAACCGTGTCATGGAATCGTAGCTATTAGTGTTATGAGTAGATTAACCGTGTCATGGAATCGTAGCTATTAGTATTATGAGTGGATTAACTGTGTCATGGAATCGTAGCTATTAGTGTTATGAGTGGATTAACCGTGTTATGGAATCATAGCTATTAGTGTTATAAGTAGATTAAAATTTAATTGCTGTTCACACTAAATAAGTTTTGTATAATTAGCATTTCATCCAGCCACTGTAATACCTGTTTCTGCCTGTCTTGGTCTTTTTGAACTACCTGTCATATCTGTTTCTTCCTGCCTTGATCTGTCGAACTACCTATCATATCTGTTTCTGCCTGCCTTGGTCTGTCCAACTACCTGTAATATCTGTTTCTGCCTACCTTGGTCTGTCGAACTACCTGTCATATCTGTTTCTGCCTACTTTGGTCTGTCGAACTACCTGTCATATCTATTTCTGCCTGCCTTGGTCTGTCCAACTACCTGTCATATCTGTTTCTGCCTGCCTTGGTCTGTCCAACTCTATGTAATATCTGTTTCTGCCTGCCTTGGTCTGTCCAGCTACCTGTCATATCTGTTTCTGCCTGCCTTGGTCTGTCCAACTACCTGTAATATCTGTTTCTGCCTGCCTTGGTCTGTCGAACTATCTGTAATATCTGTTTCTGCCTGCCTTGATCTGTCCAACTACCTGTAATATCTGTGAACTATTAACTCACTTTCTGCTTCTCTTACAGTAACTCAACCGGCGACCCTCGGCTCGTAACAGACGCTGCCAAGGTCATGGAGATAATGATCGAACACTTTGCCATTTCTTCTCTCTTCGGCGCTGACAACCTCCAGTACTTTGCAGATGTCACCTGTTCAGGCATCGTTGTAACAGAACGCTTCACATATCACTACAAGTACTCTCCCGCAGATAAAGACATACAACGTAGGTGGCTGTTTGAGCTACTTGACTGATCATTGCATTTCCATGAGCCTCTGTTAGGACTGGTTACATGTAGCCGATTGATGCTTCCTAATTGAGCATATATCAACTGAAGCCATCAAAATCTGTAAAAGCAGCCTCACAAGTCTAAACAGAACTTGAAAAATTAGCATTTGTTTAGTCATTTCTTATTTACTGCCTTATATATAAGTCAAGTTACCGGGAAACGATTTTATCCCACGACCAAACAAGAGTGAAACGATTGATTGGGAGAATTATGATAAATGCACATGTGCACACAACTCCCGAAAAATTATCCGTTAACGACCGTCACCAAACCCTTGCAACGAAATCCTATCAACAAATTTAAGTATTTTTCAGTAAAGTCGTTTAAGTATAATAATGATACAAAACGCATTAAAACCTATTTAAATATGTTACCAAGCCGTTAAAAGGTTACCGCAAATTCCTAAAACTAACCCATCTAATCGGATTATACATAAATAGACAGATTTATTAGGACGAAAATCGTCACAAAACGCTTGAAAAGCTTTGTTTAATAAAAATTAAGACCGGAAATTGAAACGCCGAGCGACAGAGAATAGAACGATAAAGTCTTGCCACAAATCGCCACAAAACGCTTGAACAGCTTGGTTTATTAATAGTTTCGACCGACCTACGAAACGTCAATAAAGCCGTGCGACAGATAGTAGAACTGTTTACTGTGTACTGTTTGAGGCGTAGACCGATTTACAGGTACGAAAATGTGGTACACAGTTTATCAGCCTACGTTTTTGTCCAATTACCGAAGGTTTTTCAAATTATCTAGAACATCAGCCAGATTTCTTTACATCTTATCTACAAGGTAGGGCGTTACTACAACGCCCTTCCTTTTATGACAAGAATATTTCTTTTTTTCACTCCAGTTTGCATAAAACTTCCAGACGCGTAAATGCCAACGCTTGCTCTCTGTTACATATCGCTGTCAAAACCATTCTACATTCATCACAACACAACCAACTTTCAAACTGTATATTACACATCAGTTTGCAATTTAACTTTTAATATTGCATTTCAGAGATATAATAAACATATTTCTTTATTGTTGACATTGTTGTTGTTAGTTAAATTACGTACAGTAGGTTAAGTCTACAGCTTGAATTAATATTTATTTTATTATTGTAAAACATAAGTTTGAGATAGTTAAATATTTATTTTATTAATATTTATTTCTGTTACATGTCGTTGTCAAAACTGTTCTGCATTCAACACAACCAACTTTCAAACTGTATATGGCAATATATTTTACTTGTAATATTGCATTTCAGAGCTATAATAAGCATATTTCATTATTGCTGTTGTTAGTTAAATTACGTACAGTAGTTTAGGTCTACAGCTTGAATTAATATTTATTTTATTATTGTAAAACATAAGTTTGAGATAGTTAATTATTTATTTTATTAATATTTATTTCTGTTACATTTCTGTTGCGTCTTTTTAGAATTGTGCTCCCTCAAATTTATTTTATATCTTCTCAAACAAGTCTCATTTACATTATACTCTGTCAATTCCTGCTGAGAACTACTTTTTCATCAACCAACAGTACCCTTTCTTTTTTCCATTATTACTTTGGTCGTGGGCTGTATGACAGTGGAATTTCTAGTAAGGTAAAATTTTTGTGGTCATTTTACATTAGTAATATTTATGGTCATGACATGATGCTGCCAAGTCGAATAGAATGTAAATATTTATAGAAAACTCGGTTATTATACATGCAATATATATGCACTACTTTAGGAAGCCTCTAGAAATACTCATAACAACGCTGCTTCATCCTATCAATGAGCAAGTTATGTCACAGAATAACCATCAAATATCAGCTAAAATTTGGAACATCTTACCAGTAAATTGAACTAACGACGACTAGCTTATTGTAGTGCTGTACTGTCATTTGACAGTTTTGAATTTACTGAGTAATATATTTGGAAAAGTTTGAAGCGAATTTCTGCTGAATTTTTACTGTGATTTCCTATTAATGTCTAGTGCATGTTCATGTGAATAGACCTTGATATATAGACATCACTTGTCACGCACCCGGATGCTTTCTTGTTTGTAGTGTGCAGTCAAATAATACTCTAAGCGTGTCATCCTAAACCTCTTTTGAAACACATCGAATCACTCTATTTATTGTATTGAGTAGAAAAAATGAAATTTTTAAAGATACATTTTTTGTTTTGAAATAGCAAAATCGATTGAGATTTGATATAATTATTCTGGAATAATTATACGACGATTTCGTGATGGCTGCGATTAACTGTTTTTGAGCTTTTAAGAGCTTGTAATCACATTTCTACATATTTTGCACCTACAATACAGCAGAGTAAGACATGGTGAATATTTTGATATCAAATAATTGTAATGTGAATTTTGTTGCAAGTCAACCTTTAATGATATATTATTAAGTATATATTGTTAAGTATATATTGCATTAGCTTATAATTATTTCATATCCCTACTAAAGGGTCTTATCACTAGTCGAAGTTTAAAGAATAAGCAATGGTAAATAGAAGATAGTGTTAGAAATAGCTTTGGATTTGTCTTTCCACGATTGCTAGAAGACCTTAATAATGCTAATTACTTGTTTAGAAAGCAGAAACCATTATTAGAAGGGAAATCATTGGTAATTGAAGGAGTGGCTAAGATGTTTGCATTTACAAATTGACTGCTAGTTGAGGTTGTCAAGGTCACGCAGCTGTCATCGTGTAGCGGGTACAGTGAATGCTCCTACAATGTAAATAATTCGTTCCAAAAACGTTTACGTTATAAGGAGTTTACATTATAAGAACAGTAAAATACATTTAATTGCCTAAGTCATTCCGAGGTGGTCCTAAACTCACCCCTTTGCTCATTCAGAAAGGAAAAACTAGAAGTAACTTTTTAATTTGTACTTAATTTTTAATTTTAATTTGCTATACCGTATCTGCAGTATTATTGGTTTGCATCAACTTTCTCCTTTTTATGACCACTCTCACTGGTTTTACAGACCTGATTGCAGTAATAAGTTGATATTGAGACCACATCTATAGTTTATCAAACTAATCGATGTCCATTTACAACGATTTGTTTCTTTTTTCTAGACAGTAAAATCTAGTCTGCAAAGCAAAGTTGATAACAAAAAGTTTATACATTTATAATTACACAAAACAACAATATAATTTTACTATAAAAAAGCAGTGTCTACCTTTCGTTGTCTATCTGTATCCAGGGGTAAAGGTTAGTATATAGGTAACTATCAATTACACTCCAACTCGTGACATTCAGATTGGTAGACCGACGCTGTAACACCTGCACCAATCATTAGCCTTCTAGTATTTATGAACAGTTGCACGGCCACCTATTCTCTGTTTTGACGATACATCTGATGACTTATCACGACAAAATAAAATCTCATGGAAGTTATATATATAATAGATATAACTCTGTACATACATATAGTGTTATATCTGTTATAGCATTGCAGCGTTTTTCTCACAAGTGCGGCGAGATACAGTATGATACAGTACGAGATACAGTATGTTACGATTCAAATCAAATTTGGGAACTTGCTCTGACTTGACACCACATTATATGGAAGTTTTATCTAGTGTTAAGTTTTAGGAAACAAAAATTTTACATAAGTTCTTGACGTTATTTGGAATTCACATTATAGGAGCGTCAACTGTATATGGAAAATATATAATGTTTTCAGACTTGTTTTATGAGTACAGCTATGAGTTCACCTAATTCACCTAACCGATAAGTCCGAGTCTAACATTCTAGTCAACTTCCAAGCAAATATCGAGAAGTTCATACTTTACGATATTTGCTTTGTGTATCAAACTCATTAGAACATTATTATTATTATTATTACTATATTATATTATTATTATATATATTGTTATTATAACATTGTGTTCATACCAGATTCCTTTGAACAACAATACTTCAAATAATTACATGTCAGTGGGGTGAACACATTATATAAACGCGTTATTATCTTTCATATAAATGTAGAAAGATTTTAAATTTTGCGTAAAAACTAATACCATGAAGTAATATTAAATAAAGTATGGTTGGTTGTAGAATGAGTTATAGAAATGTGCGGAGCAACTTATAATAGATATACAGTGAACCCCCACCATACGTCATTAATTCTTCGTTGCAGTGTTAGCATTGTTTTTACTTTAACAAATAAAACATTGAACTGAGAGAGCGAGCAGCGTATCTCTTTTAGACGTTGTGAGAGGGCTTTTGGTGATTAGCATATCAGCATATTTGTTATTCCGACGTATTCAGCGCACCGGCTGCCAAATTTCAATTTTGAAAGAAAAATGGTTTGATATCATAAAAAACTTTGAAAAAGCAAGAAAGTATCGTGTTCCACCTCGTGAGACGAAAAAAACATATAATAGGGTAATCGTAACTCGGGGGTTCGCTTTACTTTTCATTAACATAATTTATCTGTTTTTATCTATTTGTTTTTCTTTGAATTTCTACGAGCTCATTCCACTTATTCCATTCCACTTGAATGTATTTTTCGAAGAACATCATATGTTGGAATTTACATCGCGTGTCGTGACAGATATTTGTCAGATATATGCAGGTGGTCATAACTCTGCTATTTTTTCTTCAACTACCAAAGAGCTTTAGCCCAAATCATATTTTGCACTTTGAACATTTTAATAAATAACAATAAAATTGAAGTCACGAGAAAATAAAACTTTCTGTCAGTCATTCAGTTCAGCCTACCATAATTATACGCACAAGTATCTTGGCAGTCTGGTGTGTGATAGGTGTAATAACTATACATACAAATCTTCAGGAATACTAGTGGTTGTTTGATTGGTGCAGTTGCCAATGTCGCTCTACTATACTGTAAGATACTGTAATTTAAGAATTACCAACCTCTAACCTTGGTTTGGGGTGGACAGATAGACAAAGACAGCTCTTTAGAGGTTGAGTTTGGGAAAAATGATTGCATCATGTTGGATTCAAACTCGTAATAATAATAACAACAGAGGCAACGCTTTCAACCATATAAATTTTCTGGGAAGTTCTTGCATCATGTATTTATTGTTATTCTCTTCATTGCGTTTTAGTTAGATGTCTAGCTATTGACAGCGTGTTGCATAAGTCTTGTTCTAGCGGTGTGGTATACAAAGACTTACGCAAGATGGTGTTGATGACATCTACGTTAAACATACAGTGATATCACTTCTTTTATAAGCCTGTTTGATCAAGCTAGACAGTGACAATAAGATCGCAATTTCATGGGTAACTCTGCTTTCATCACCACGGTGATAAAACATAACAGCTTCTATATAGGCCGTGAGTGATGAATCATGGTTCCTTGTGCGAATATATCTGATATAGGAGTCGTTCCTTCGAAGTTGCATTTACAATTGACGTTTTATAGTCAGAGCGGTCTGTTTATAACATGATTTCATAAATTCAGCTGAAACTAAACTAGGCTCACAGACTAATGAACTAACGAGTACATTTTATACTATCGGTCACTTCCTGTTTATTCCTCTTGCATCTCCTGTTTTTGAAGTTATAGTTTAAATGAAGTAAAAATTATTCTTATCATTTTGGCTTTAAATCGAAATAACATTAAATTTGTTTTATATTCTAACACACTGATGAAAGTAACCACAATAGACTGTACAATAGAATGAACCACAATAGAATGTATAATAGAATGAACCGCAATATAATGTAAAATAGAATGAACCACAATAGAACGTACAAGATGCACTAACTGCAGATAACTAGTGAACTCTTACCATTTTTCTGTGTCCTTCATATGGTTCTCTCGAAAATAATAAGGACATCTTTTGTCATAAGATGGAAATTTTGTGTTTCTGCGGATAAAAAGTTGTTAGAAAGGAATCATGAAAACTTGCAATTTTGACAATTTGAATTCTTGATTTCGATATGCTTGTAGATAGATTGTTCATAGTGTATACTTTGCATGAAAGTGACTATAGACTTCTATGACCTGACACACCATTACTGATTTCTTTAAACGCACTACAGCTGCGATTTGTAGCTGTATTCAGCGTGTCGGTCATCTGAACAGGTGAAAAAGTTTAACAAGGATATAGCTGCTGACACTCATTTGTACCAAAGTTGAAACTCAACTGAGTCTCAGCAGGCCTCCCTTCAAGGTGGCAGCACTCAGTCAGCAGCAAGCACGGGCTACAATTTCTCATCGGTTATTAAATGCAGACCAGCTTGTTTGGGTTTTGTGAATTCCATTTGTATGATAGGCTTTTTTGCATTTTTGTTTTTAGAGCTGTGATATGAAATATTTATCTTTCATTTCATAAAGTAGCTTAGATGGAGTTCTTATATATTGGTCATTAGAGTCCAGCCCATCGTTGTTTATTTTTCTGTGTATAGGAGAGCTTAGCCTCAAATCCCATTTTTTGTTTATAGGTGAATCTAGCCTGAGATCTTTTGCTCAACACTTGCGACAGGAGTGCAGCTCTAGGGGTCTTCTCATGGACAATGAGGAGGAAGGTCAGTTGTTGTATTTTTTAGTTTTCTGTCATGGTTTATGCTCAGGAAGTTGTCTTTACTACTTAAAATAGTTCACCTAATTGACTTTGTCAGTTTTTACAAGGAGAGGTCAAATGTTAAACATTTAAACTGATGTTCACGCATCTACAACCAAATCTCTATTTACAATTATTGGGTTTCTTTGCTTTGAATGGATTCGGAGTTGTTCTCTGCCGACAAATTCGTGCCCATGCCGTTCAAACGGTTCGTAGTTGCACTTTATCCCGATTTCTCCAAGACTAACGATGTACTCCTCAAAACAGAACTTGTTAGATTCGCTTACGGGTCATGGTCACTTACGGGTCACGGTCACTTTTCAATTCACGATTCGTATACTCGTTGCACTAACTCAGCGAGGATGCCTGATCAGAATTTTCTTTTGGTTTTCCTTATTTCCGCCCTTCATAAATTACAAAACAGCAACATAATTTACTACTTGCTATACAGTTACTACTTCAAAGGTCGCATGAACTACATTCGTTTTTAGTTAGTAACTTTTTATATGCTAGAAAAGTTAAGTCTAGGAAGAGGTCAGCACCAGTGCAGTAGGAATCTGTATAATCGGTTTATTTAAAGGTTGACTCGCAACAAAATTTACATTACAGTTATTTGGTATCAAAAGATTCACCATGTCTTACTCTGTTGTGTTGTAGGTGCCAAATGTGTGGAAATGTGATTACAAGCTCTTAAAAGCTTAAAAACGAAAAGCCGC
The DNA here is from genome assembly GCF_963576615.1 of Watersipora subatra. Taxonomy (NCBI): domain Eukaryota; kingdom Metazoa; phylum Bryozoa; class Gymnolaemata; order Cheilostomatida; family Watersiporidae; genus Watersipora; species Watersipora subatra. Next base: position 23,398,795 of record NC_088718.1, on the reverse strand, counting down.
CGTAGATTGGAATCTATTTATTTTTTTGACGTAGGCATGATAGTTTGGTTATTGTCTTGTCACGTGATGTTCTCACGTGAATTGAAAGGCCAATAATAAGCTCAATATAAAACTTATCGTAGCGCTAGTTTATTACAAACACTTCAGGTTTTACCGAAGACTCCGTATCAAATATAGATGCTCGCTACTTTACAGTTTTGTTTCGGCCTGGTCTAATCGGCAAGTCGTAATCTGATCATGTGACCCAATACTTTGCAGATAATTTTTGCAGCACTTTTCGATTATCACAGGTAACCAACAGGCTCGTCATGATTATCAGACAATAATATGTACTCCTTCGAGGTATGGTTAAAAACTTAAATGAATTTTTACAGTAAGTTATAAGATATCACTGCTAAAAGTGACAGCATTACAATGACGATGAAATAGACGCGTAAGAACAATAGACATGGTTTTATTGAATGCGTGAAGTATATTTGTGAAAATACTTCGACGAATAAGGTTGCATGAAAGTGTAAACAGAAACCATCTACCACAACTACGTCCCATTTGAGCCGTTTTGGAAAGAGAATCCAAACTACGGCGGTCTCGCATGGCTGCGATTAACCGTTCGTTTTTAGCTTTTAAGAGCTTGTAATCACATTCCCACATATTTTGCACCTACAACACAACAGAGTAAGACATGGTTAATCTTTTGATATCAAATAACTGTAAAGTGAATTTTGTTGCAAGTCAACCTTTAATGAATAAGATAATAAATCAAAAGGTAATTATGTCATCATTGTCATGAACAACTAGTCTGTCTTGACAAACTGTTGTTTTTGCGGAGTTGTCCCCCGGCGAACGGAGCGAGCAAAACAACAGCTTGCCACAATATGCACTGCACCTGATGCATCAGCTGCACTGAAAGGGAGTTGTTCTCTTCCGTCTATACGGCTTTGCTACGGTGTTATTTCGGTCGCTCCGTTGGTAATCATAACGGATTTAGTCCAAAAATTTATGTAGAAAGAAATAAGACGCAAACATTTAACCAGAGACCAGTCTATGCGGTAAACTTTAGTAGAACTTGAGAATAATATTAATTAAAAATAAAATCAATAAGAACAAATAAAACTGACCGATACAAAAATACAAATAAAACTGCCTGAGCTAACAATTAACGACATGTTTAGTTTCTGTTGTTGCTTTCTGTTGTGCAGTTCTACTAAACTTTACCACAGAGACTGGTCTCTGGTTAAACGTGTTTATCTTATTTTTTTTACATAAATTTTTGGGCTAAATCCATTATGATTACCAATAGAGCAACCGAAATAACATCGCAGCCAAGCCGCATAGACGGAAGAGGACAACTCCCCTTCGGTGCAGCTTATGCATCCTGGTGGAGTGCGTATTGTGACAAGCTGTTGTTTTGCTCGCTCCATTCGCCGGGGAACAACTCTGCAAAAACAACAGTTTGTCAAGACAGGTTAATGAACAACCTATCATTAGGAATAGTTGTTAGACTACCCACCATCATACTATATGGTAGTATGATGAGATGGGCTGAATTTTTTACTTCCACTGGGGAGAGCTGAGCCGGGTATTATCGATTGGAATCCATTCGTAGTGAGAGTTTCTATGAGGTCGAATAGTACACTCACTGTGAATGGCTTTACATAAATTTAGTGAAGTGAAATGGTGTAGAATTCATTTGAATTTTACCATTTCTATTATTCGGAGTGGAAGCAACTCCAAACCCATTCGAAGCATGGAAACCCAGTAAAATATGCTCATATATTAGACTCTCATCTGAAGCACACTTCACTGTACGACTTTTCATGACTGTACGACACATTCATTCGAAACATCTTTAGTCCATAAATGAAAATCAAAGCAAGAGTTCTATCTGATTAAGTTGGTTTGATGGTCAGTCAGTATAAATTAAATTATTGACTAGTTATTACCTCCAAACCTGACCGCTGCCAAGCCTCAGGCTGCCAGGACTACGCTTCTAGTTTGTGTCAGTGTTAGAGTAGGAGTTATGTCTGTTTGTTGGTTACTATATAAATGTAGTTTTTAACATTTAATTTATTTGCTTACAATTATTGTTGCTTACATAGTTTGGGATGGTGCATTTGTAACGCTTTGTTGGATTATCTGAAGGATTAATATTTGAGGCTTTTGGAACTGGTTAAACGAAATTAAACGAAATATAGCGTTTTCACGGAAATAATTACATTAACATACAACCAGTTTGACATAGAAATAGATTTTACATATTGGAGTGGATTAATTCTATATGAAAGGGTTTGAATGTTCACATGGAATCACACACTTTTATATGTTATAATATTAGTGTTTCTCTTGTCACCTTGTTGAGTGATTTCCACACTCCTATGACACCTGTCAACAGGGTGTAGAAACTTTAAGGTGGTATGGTTATGTTCACATCAACAGTCAGTTTCTCGTGTGCAGGTAAAAGACATAGCTGCAATTCATCTTTACAATCACCACTTATACCTAGTCAAGCCAAAGGGGGTATGGTAGGCTGCATGTCAGTGCCCGACGTTAACACACATAATAAGGTAAGTTTTGAGGCTAACTACTGCCCATTTCCCATCATCTGATTTCTTATGGCTGAACCGCATTGGTGTTTTTATTCTTTGAGGCAAATGGTTTCCATTGTGAAATTACTATACAGTAATACTTCAACTTACGAGTGATCCAACGTACGAGAAACTTGAGATACGAGCCAGCTTTCAAGCAAGTCTTAGCACTAACATACGAGCCATGTTTGAGATACGAGCACGCGAGTCAGTTGCCAAGTATGCCGGAAGTGTTTTATGAGAACAGCATCACTCTGTATTTTTCAACTTCTCAGGTTATACTGTTGTACCGTGTTTTTTTTTTGTGCACGATTTTCTGTGCAGAATTATGTGAATTAAACGTACTGTGCGTAGACCAAAAGTTTACCAGTAAAATGAAAGATAATACAAAGAAAAAGCAAATAATAACAATTGATATTAAACGGAAAAATATTGAAAAATATGTGAACTGTGTATGCGTGATTGAGCTAGCTCGGCAATATGACAGAAATATATTCATAATTATCAAACAAGGATTATATTCAGGGCATTTAGTTCGCAAAAGGACTAACCATAGTTTCTAAACGGTGCAGCGATCTTCACGACCGCTGATTGCATTGGACAAACAATTGGCCGGTGACAGCGTAACTGAAACGATGCTATGTGAAAAGGCCGGCGCTATCTATCCAAACTGTTTAATAGACATACGGACAAGCTGGCTAGTGGTCGTGCAATAACCATTTGTGACGATGCCTGTGTTCGTCCTAATCGCAACATGTTGCGAGGGCGACAAAGGCAAACGTTCTTAGATAGGTTTATCTTAAAATGGCCGGCTAGTCGTGAAAGCGAAAAAAAGGAAAAATTTCTCGCTAACCAGCGAAAAACTTCAAACTATGAACGCCGAAGAAATTTTAATTACATTTAGTTGAAAATGAAAGTTTGCTTTTAGGTTTGCTTCTAAGTTTGTCTTTTAACACTTTGATAAAATCCAAATTTATCAAAGTCAAATGTTGTAACAAAGGATAACTTATATCTCCCTCCCTGGCAAATGCGAGTGTTAACTGCTATTGTATGTATTTAATTTTACATTTTAATTAATCACACTTCCTTGCATTATTTTTTATTTGTTGCTTTTTGAAAGCATGTAGTACGTAAGGACAATAACCAACATGTTCTTTCTGTTACAATATCTTGTTTTGAGTGTTTTATTTGCTTTTTTTAGAGTATGGAAACCAATCAATATATATTTAATTGTTCTATATATAAATAAATTGCACCAACATGCGAGTAAATTGACATACGAGCTCAGTCTCGGAACGCATTAAGCTCGCAAGTTGAAGTATGACTGTAATGTAAAATTACTTTCATCATATGTCTTCACTTTTTTATATTTAGTAAGGGCACAACTTTCTGGACAGCAAAAAACAAGGGGAACTCAGTATCCCTTTTAACTAATGTATAGCCTTATTCTCTGTGTACATTGTCTCACTATGCAGAACTCTATGTTCACACCTGAGCATACTACCATGACTTCTTTACTAGGACTATTAAAAGTTGAAGCTTGTAGAAGGTAAATTTCTTGCATTCTGTCTTAACTGTTCTCGCTGTCCGTGTTTGCAAATATCGCTGCCTTCGGTATTTGCAAATATCGCTGCTGTCGGTACTTGCTATTATCGCTGGCAGTATTTTGCTGGTCATTGCTAACTACAGTGTAATTGTAGTTCACCTCTCATCTCTCGCTCAACCCACATCATCTTGACCGCAACGTATCTCGAAGTCTTTCCAAATTTGACAGCGTCAAGATGAAACAGATGGCTAGGCTACGTAAGGTAAGCTCGCCGCTCCTTACTGCTGCTTTTCGACAGCTGAACTCGTTGTTGATTACCAATATGATGTTGGTATATGATATATGATATGTATATGGTATATATATATATATCATATATAGTATATATATGGTATATATATATCATATATGATTTTGCTGGCAAATTCATGATTGCTTTCAACCACCAACTTGGACCGGCTCAAGCAGTAGCGATCAATTAATACAAAAGTTGTGTACACAGCTATGCTATACAGGCAGCTATATACGCAGCTATACAAGCAGCTATACACGCAGCTATATACGCAGCAATATACGCAGCTATACACACAGCTATATACGCGCCTATACAGGCAGCTATATACGCAGCTATACAGGCAGCTATATACGCAGCTATACAGGCAGCTATATACGCAGCTATGTACACAGCTATATACGCAGCTATACACGCAGCTATACAGGCAGCTATATACACAGCTATACAGGCAGCTTTATACGCAGCTATATACGCGGCTATACAGGCAGCTATATACGCAGCTATACAGGCAGCTATATACGCAGCTATACACGTGGCTGTATACGCGGCTATACAGGCAGCTATATACGCAGCTATATCTGTAGCTCTATATGCAGCTATATACGCGGCTATACAGGCAGCTATATACGCAGCTATACAGGCAGCTATATACGCAGCTATACACGTGGCTGTATACGCGGCTATACAGGCAGCTATATACGCAGCTATATCTGTAGCTCTATATGCAGCTATATACGCAGCTATATACGCAGGTATATACGCAGCTATGTATGAAGCTATATACGCAGCTATGTATACAGCTATATACGCAGCTATATACGTGGCTATACAGGCAGCTATATACGCAGCTATATACGCAGCTGTATACGCAGCGATATACGCAACTATACGGGCAGCTATATACGCATCTATGTATGCAGCTATATATGCAGCTATATACGCATCTATGTATGCAGCTATATACACATCTATGTATGCAGCTATATACGCATCTATGTATGCAGCTATATACGTAGCTAAATAGTCAGCTATACAGGCAGCTATATATGCAGCTATATACTCAGCTATATACGCAGCTATATAGAGTTTGTTCTTTATTAGATTGAAAGTTATTTTTGTCATGTATAACTCATATATTATATCCTGTGCAGCAGAGCCATCAGTCATCGACAAGTTCCTGTTGGTACAAGCAGGTTTTGACACCGAATGGCATAATGGTTGCAGTGAAAAGTGATAAGGTTCGATCTATTTCACAGAAAAAAACTTAATGCTAAAAAGAATTACTTTGATATTTCCGTCTAGAGTTATTGTTTTTAGTCCAATTAGTGAGAGTATGTTAAAAATCAAGAATAACACCATCCTGCCCACAGTCAATTCACAATACAGCGACCAACCACTCTGACACACTCAAATCAAATCACTAAATTATTTAGACTCACCGATTCATCTCCGTAAGTCGGTGAGCAAAAACTTGGACATGTACTTGTGGAATGCTCAGATCATCGTATGTTGTCTGCTTAGCTCATTCGCTTCCAAATTAATTTTTTTGACAGGACAAATAAATATTCAATAAAAGCTGATATTTATCAATAGCGCATATATATGAGTTGTCATAACTTATCTTATCACCGTCTCTCTACTACATGTTCCCAGTCAGATGAGTTGTCGCTATTAATATCGCTTACGGCATTATTCTACTCATAAAGTTCCTGCTTTAGAATAATCAACATACAGTGAATGCTCAGTCAAGAATATCGCTCAATATTCATGTATTAATAATTATCTCCTCCGTTCAGAGATCTGAATGGTTCCTCAACAGCAAGCACTCACCTCAGCCATCTAAGAGGCTGGCTAGTCGAGATTCAGAGCTGAGTGACGGAATACCGATGGATGACTCCAAGTCAGAGGTTGGTTCGGTAATTCTTCCTTCATGTCTCGAAGTATATATGATGGTCGAAAGTTTCTCATATGCTAATGAGCATATAAGAAATGTATATGTACAGTTGTATGGGTATGTACAGTTGTATGGGTATGTACGGTTGTATAGCTGTGTACGGTTGTATGTGTATGTACGGTTGTATGGGTATGTATGGTTGTATGTGTATGTATGGTTGTATGAATATATACAGTTGTATGGGTATGTATGGTTGTATAGCTGTGTACGGTTGTATGGGTATGTACAGTTGTATAGCTGTGTACGGTTGTATGGACATTTCTATTCATTATAGACCAATCAATGTTTAAACATCTAACTAGTCATTCAAGTCCTCCTTGCTGTAATTCTTTTTAAACATGTTTGATGAAAAATTGTTTTTTGTGAACTGACAACAATAATGTTCCTTCTGACCTCACCACAGACTTCTAAAAATAGTTACAAACACCCTTTTCTGTTTTGATGTTAGATTACTTCATTTATTTTTACAAACATTTTAGTTTTAGTTGCCCACAAGATACAGGTATTTAGCAAGTTGGTAGTTGTGTCCCCTCGTTCTAAATATTCATATTTTATCCGCACCATTCATTATAATAATGTTTAGGTTGTTGATAGGGTTCATGTGTACAACTCATTCATTCCTGTTGAGTATCGAGGCTGAAGCATACTGAGGAACCATCTAGCCAATCATTATCAGCATTGACACGCTTGCTGACTAATAGTGACACATGTGCTGACTAGTAGTGACATATGTGCTGACTAGTAGTGACACGTGTGCTGACTAGTAGTGACATGTGTGCTGACTAGTAGTGACACGTGTGCTGACTAGTAGTGACACGTGTGCTGATTAGTAGTGACACCATGTGCTGATTAGTAGTGACATGCGTGCTGACTAGTAGTGACACATGTGCTGACTAGTAGTGACATATGTGCTGATTAGTAGTGACACATGTGCTGATTAGTAGTGACACATGTGCTGATTAGTAGTGACACGTGTGCTGACTAGTAGTGACATATGTGCTGACTAGTAGTGACACGTGTGCTGACTAGTAGTGACACGTGTGCTGACTAGTAGTGACACGTGTGCTGACTAGTAGTGACACGTGTGCTGATTAGTAGTGACACCATGTGCTGATTAGTAGTGACACGCGTGCTGACTAGTAGTGACACATGTGCTGACTAGTAGTGACACATGTGCTGATTAGTAGTGACACATGTGCTGATTAGTAGTGACACATGTGCTGATTAGTAGTGACACGTGTGCTGACTAGTAGTGACACGTGTGCTGACTAGTAGTGACACGCGTGCTGACTAGTAGTGACACGTGTGCTGACTAGTAGTGACACGTGTGCTGACTAGTAGTGACACGTGTGCTGACTAGTGTGACACGTGTGCTGACTAGTAGTGATACATGTGCTGACTAGTAGTGACACGTGTGCTAATTAGTAGTGACACGTGTGCTGACTAGTAATGACACGTGTGCTGTCTAGTAGTGCTAGTAGTGCTTGCATATTCACATGTAGCAAGAGTGTTTGATATTTATGCATGCTGCTCTGTCAGTCAGGATTGGCTCACTGTCAGCGAGTTTGTTTCAAAATTCAATCCGAAAGAACGAACAAAGTATTTTAAGCTCAGATAAAGCTTGGAAATAGTGTAACGCAGTTCATGATGAAAATAGTAAATATTAAAACTAATACTAACAAACTATGTTACAGTGGACCCTCAGTTACAGTGGACCCTCCCCATTTGGTTTTAATTCGTTCTATTGTTAACATTGTACGTCGAAAATGTTGTATATAGGGGTATAAAAACCCATAGTCAATATTACAATTAGTAACAAAATAGTATGTTAACCTTAGTAACTATAGTTACCTACAGTAACTTCAGTGTATTTAGTGGTTTTCATCTGCAATACAATATAACATTACAATGTACTATGTGCAGTACGTACTGTAGGGAGTTCTTACCTTCGAGACAGACGTATAACATACATGTAAATTTTAAATTCAACTTAAATGAATTTAGCGTACTAAACATATACTTGAAGCTAAGTTCTAGTATGTATATTACTAAGCTTCAACTTTTTCATCGTCTAAAATTTTATCTCTTATCTGTTTCTGGTTTCATTTTCGCTATAACTTATAACGAATAACGCTGAACTGAAAGAGAGTGAGCATCGTATCTCTTCTGGTTTCTTGTGCTTTATTTCAGCATATCGGCATCTCGGTTATTTCGACGTATTCAGTTCACCGTCTGCCAAATTTTAATTCGGAAAGAAATTTGTGTTGATATCGCATGGCAAAAAACATTTCATATGGCGGGGACGAAAAAACATCGTGCTCCTCATCGTTACGCGAAAAAACTGTATTATAGAGTAATTGTGACTCAGGAGTGTACTGTGTATATTAAGTGTCATAATAAAAATTGATTTATATGGATGTCAAGGAGTAACGGTGTTAGACAACTCCAGTTTGCTTTTAATAGTGTTTGCTAAAAGGCTTAGTCACTAGATACAATTACGCTAGTCTTGGTATTTCGCAGTGCAGCGATTCTCAGCTTTTTAGCAAGGCAGGAAAACTTTGAGTATCCGTAGGAGTTGTCTTTGTATCAAATTGGGGGTTTGGTACCCTTCGAGATAAGTTGGCACAAGTAAATGCTTGAATCTTTGTCTATGTTAGTTTGTTATTGCTTCTTTCACAGGCCGGCAGCGTATTTGATGACCGGCGTTCTGTAGACACAACTCTCTTGGATAAACCTCTGTATGAGGACAGAATATACAGTGTGGAGAGGGACGGGGCTACGAGCCCCCCACATGCTGACATTGAGACTGTGACTAAGCACTTTGTGAAGAAGACTGCAATTGTACCACGAAATTCAGCTGTCATTCCCTGCTAATGACTGTCTTGCTTTCAATATTGGCTTTACTTGTTTTTGTTCAAAGTCTCACAACAGGCCATCAGATCAAATTTTGGTCCATAAGCTAAAATCTGCTGACTGGGCTAAAAAGGACTCGTAAATAGCCTTAGCTCCTGTAACATCATGTTTCAGTTTCTGTGAATTGATTGGTCTTTAGTGTCGAAGGGCCATGCGAGGCTGGGCACTATCATTTATAGCATTGTGTTCGCATTTGAGTGAATTATAGCGAGTCATATTTTCTTATTTTTCTCTCAAGTATATGCTCAATATTCATTCCACATAATGCACAGACAATTCCACTCACTGGTGTATATGCACTTGACAGAAATGCATCGAATAGCTTTCTGCAATACTGCTTGCTGTTGTCATATGTATTTATAGTTGGGGTCCTAAGCGAAATGTTGCCTTACTAGTTTTTTCCATGCAGGTGATTTTATCAATTGGTATTTTGTTGTTAAGTTGCAAAGGAACTTTTCATTGGCTAACATTTGTATTCTTATAGCTCATTGGCTGTAGGTTTGCTAGCTTCTTGTTTATTTCTTCTTCAATAAGCAAAAGTTTTTGTATGATTAGTATAGCCGATATATATTATATGTACATATACTTTACGACATGTTTATTTTACAGATTTTTATGTTATATTTATAACTTTTTATTTCTGTTATACTTCAGTTCAGAGACCATTTTTTTGTTGTAATCCCAAAGTTTTTATGTCTTATTTGACATCGTAGTTTCTCATTTCATCTGTAATCCACATTCGCATTTGACTAATAGAGATGAGACTCTATGGAATTGACATATCTCCTAACTTCACTTGACATCGTTTTAAGTCGCTTCCATTTCGTTTACACGTAGCTCAGTTGGTAATGATAGGTTTTACTGTTCAGGGGTTACTTTGTAACCATCAACTGTTCAGGGGTTACTTTGTAACCAACAACTGTTCATGGGTTACTTTGTAACCATCAACTGTTCAGGGGTTACTTTGTAACCATCAACTGTTCAGAGGTTACTTTGTAACCAACAACTGTTCACGGGTTACTTTGTAACCATCAACTGTTCATGGGTTACTTTGTAACCATCAACTGTTCAGGGGTTACTTTATAACCAACAACTGTTCAGGGGTTACTTTGTAACCAACAACTGTTCAGGGGTTACTTTGTAACCAACAAAACTAAAGCTTCAGAGAATGCTGTCAAAAGTTAAACTAGTTCTTTGAAAATGTTGGATGGTTTTTTGCAGAAAAGCTGCAATGGTCATGCAATAAAACAGCTACAATGTTAGCTTCAGGTAGCATTGGGTAGTTAAGTTAAAGATAGTGTTGTTATACAGTAGTTAAGTTAAATGGAGTGTTGTTACACAGTAGTTGAGTTAAATGGAGTGTTGTTATACAGTAGTTGAGTTAAAGGTAGTGTTGTTATACAGTAGTTGAGTTAAATGGAGTATTGTTATACAGTAGGTGAGTTAAATGTAGTGTTGTTATACAGTAGTTCAGTTAAATGGAGTGTTGTTATGGTGTTTGTTATGATGATGGGACGCATAACTTCTTACTCCAGTTCCAGTTTCTTACCAAGTTCAAAAAGTTGCAAAACCTTTCTTTATACTTTTGTTTTACCTTAATAAATATTTCCCATAAAACATAAAATAACCTGTTTGCCAAAATTTAATTTGAAGTTTTAGTTAATTTAACCTAGCTTTCATTTGATGCGTTTAGTATATAATGTATGTGAACAGATGAACACATCAGGCTGGATACCATTGTAATCTTCAAGTTATGGGCTTGCTGACGACCATAAACATCTTATAGACAGTATTCAACAGGGCGGGACATAGACACAGAGACCTTTTAGCAGAAGAGATGAGTGTGTATGTAGCTACCACAGGCAGCCGTGGCTCAGCTGATGCAATGACAACCTTACTCAGGTGCTCTATGAAGTTAGCAACCAATCATGTTGATGCAAACACTTGAGAAAACTAGCATGGTGGTCCACATGCATCAATACTATTGCTACCTTCATTTTGGACAAATTACTCTGTAAACTTTACATTGTGAACAACATGTATTGATGTATCTCGATAAATAGTTTAGTTTTATTTAGCAGCTAAAAGCATATATCCATGGCCATGTATTAATTATATCAGAGACAAACAAGGAACATTTTATAGCATCTGCTCACGGCTCAGTCCACACCAAAGCTCTTGGCTTTTATTGTTGTGTAAACACTGATAGGTTATCAGTTGCCTCAGGCATTCGCAGGAACTGAAGATTTAATTACACAAACTCGCAACTCGTCAATTAATTTTGTAATATTAGAGGTGACGTGTGATTTTATGGCACCTACAAAGGTTGTTTTCTTAGTTCTAACGACAATATCTTTTATATTCTTCATCTTCAACCTCCTTATAATATTTCAATACGTCATGACGTACAGCCATGCTTCAGTGATTGTTAAAAATCACTGGTCTTGAATCTAGTCAAATGAAACGCTACTGACACGCAGGGCCCGCCCCAACCTACACACTAGTGTACAGATTGTAAACCGAGGCTGGGGTAAATACCTGTTGACTAGGAGCAGCTACACGGCTCAATAGCCAACAGTGAGACTCACCCAGCGCCAGTTCAGCTTAAGTTATCCAGAGCGATAGTATTGCAGAAGGCTGTGAGGTGAGTCAGTTGAGATATTGTAGTAAACTGTTTGTAGTACACTGTCGGTAGTACACTGTCTGTAGTACACCGTCCGTAGTACACTGTCTGTAATACACCGTCCGTTGTACACTGTCTCCTCTCATTGCTTCTTGTTTTAGTCTATATTCAATGATTATAATAGTCGACCGTTTGATTAATTTGGTTTGTCGGTTACATTTTTGGCTGCCAAATGACAGTCTTTTATCAGGTATCAGGGACAGACATTTTTACTGTTATCACATGGACCGCTGGAGGGCACCATCTTGCAGTTCTTTGGGCATGTACCTAATTGAGACAATCCTACAAAGCAGTCGATATGGTTGAATTGCTGTGTGAATCTACCCATTTTTTAGAGTACAAACCTTGCAGTGATCTATTAAAACTCTCTCACAATGAATCTACCCATTTATTAGAGTACAAGCCTTGCAGTGATCTATTAAAACTCTCTCACAATGAATCTACCCATTTATTAGCGTACAAGCCTTGCAGTGATCTATTAAAACTCTCTCACAATGAATCTACCCATTTATTAGCGTACAAGCCTTGCAGTGATCTATTAAAACTCTCTCACAATGAATCTACCCATTTATTAGAGTACAAACCTTGCAGTGATCTATTAAAACTCTCTCACAATGAATCTACCCATTTATTAGAGTACAAGCCTTGCAGTGATCTATTAAAACTCTTTCACAATGAATCTACCCATTTATTAGAGTACAAACCTTGCAGTGATCTATTAAAACTCTCTCACAATGAATCTACCCATTTATTAGCGTACAAGCCTTGCAGTGATCTATTAAAACTCTCTCACAATGAATTTACCCATTTATTAGTGTACAAGCCTTGCAGTGATCAATGATGGTGACAGGAATGACATCCAACCTTAAATTACTCTCTGCAACTGGGTATGTCTCCAGTCGTTGAGACTTCCTTTAAAAAAACATGCACAGCCTCAACTCGCAGTGAGCTAAGAGCTCATTATATTCGATCTTCAAGGGATCGCTCGCACACAAGCTGTGCAGGCCAGGTAGACTTCAAGGGATCGCTCGCACACAAGCTGTACAGGCCAGGTAGACTTCAAGGGATCGCTCGCACACAAGCTGTACAGGCCATGTAGACTTCAAGGGATCGCTCGCACACAAGCTGTACAGGCCAGGTAGACTTCAAGGGATCGCTCGCACACAAGCTGTGCAGGCCAGGTAGACTTCAAGGGATCGCTCGCACACAAGCTGTACAGGCCAGGTAGACTTCAAGGGATCGCTCGCACACAAGCTGTACAGGCCAGGTTGACTTCAAGAGATCGCTCGCACACAAGCTGTACAGGCCAGGTAGATCAAGTTGATATGTCGCTAGCTTTACCATTTTAGTAGATACAATAGATTGCCTTTAATAAACAAAACATAGCATGAGGTTATAGACACGGTTTCCTGAGAAACTCATCGAAGCATACCACTTTGATTTTCTCCTCTAAGGAAGTTTGCCTGTTTCACCCCAGATGGTGAAGAGCCCAAAAACATTCCAAAATAGTGCGTTTTTACGAGGTTAGTGTCAGTATGTCACAAGGGCCCTTTTTAACGATAGTGCGAGTTGTTAGCACGTTCTTTTAATCAATTAACATATTTTGTTTAACAGGGAAAGTTATCTCACCCCGGACCAGCACGCTTTACCGCAGAGCCCCTTCACTCTACAAGCATGTAGAAGTTTGTGTGATCTTCCAACTTCTTTCGCTTCTCACCAAACAATGAGCATCACAAAGGAATTGCTGTTCATAACAGCCTTTGCTTTGGTTCAAGTTTTCGGAAGTCAAGGAAGTGATTATGTCAACCAGTTTGTTGCGTATGTCAAAGGAAATTCAACGGAAGCAGAAGAAGTTGTCTCCTTCCTGACGAAGAGATCAGCTAACATTGTATCTGTGGTAAGTCTACCGTGTTATATCCTGTAGTTCAATATGGCCAAACTGAGGTTAAATATATATACCAACAATGTACTTATTATTTATATTGTTATATATATAAATATATATTCTAACGATGTAATTTTTATAAACAGGTATAAATATATACTAGAAATTCCCCTGTCATAAAGCCCATGACCAAAGTGATATTGGAAAAAAGAAAGGGTAGTGCCGGTTGAGAAATGCAATATTAGCAGTCAAATGGCATTGCAGTGCAATAGGAGAACTGCAATGGTAGCTGTAATGTACTGGGTGTGGGTGTTATTTTATACAACAAATAGCAATAATGAAAGGAAAAGAGTATATGTTTATATCTCTCCCCTGCAATAGGAGAACTGCAATGGTCGCTGCAATGGTAGCTGTAATGTACTGGGTGTGGATGTTATTATATACAACAAACAGCAATAATGAAAGGAAAAGATTATATGTTTATATCTCTCCCCTGCAATAGGAGAAATGCAATATTAGAAGTAAATAGGCAAGCTGCTGTGTAATATACACAGGCTGGGGGGCTGTAATGTATATCATTGGTCATAGCAACCAATATCAAGAAGTTGTGATATTTATCTAGATTTCCGTATTTATATCTAAAAAATTATGCTGAATTTAAAAATCTAAGCAGATTTTAGCTGGTTGTCATAGAAATAGATGTATATCTATAAGAAAATGTAGGCCTATTACTTAATTTTGCAGATATTAAAAACGGCTTGGCAGTACCACGATATTGGGTACAGTCGCAGTATCATCAACAAAATCTTTAGAAAAACAATAAACAGTAACATATTGCACACAATCGGTCACTATATACTTCGATCTTGTAAAATCAAATGATTATTCTTATAACTAAATCTCATAATAATCTTATAAAATAGAATAATTCTTCTTACAATTAAATATTGTAATAATCTTATAAGAATCATTAAAAAAATATCATCGTCATTTCCTTTACTTTCACTGCTTTGGACATCAGTTGGAATACCAAAGTACTTATTATAAGTGTCTAAAATGTGAGAGTCCGGTAGAATAGGCAAAAAAGAAACGATTACTTTTCAGTACTTTTACGTTAATTACAGAAACCTTCGGCAATTGGACAATGCCATAGACTGGTGAAATGTGCACGTTTTTCTCGTGAAATGCGCATGACTTGATGGTTCTACTCTCTGTCGCACGGCCTTATCGGCGTTTCGTTGGCCAGTCTTAATTTTGATTAAAAAGTCTTATCAAGTTTTTATTGCGATTTTAGACCAAACTAATCTATTTATATATAATCCGATCAGATGGGTTAGTTTTAGGATATTGCGTCAACTTTTCAAAGACTTGGTAACATATTTAAATATGTTTATATGTGTTGTGTATCATTATTATACTTAAACGACTCTACACAAAAGTGGTTAAATTTTTTTATGGGATTTCGGTACAAAGGTTTAGTAACGGTCGTTGACGGATAATTTTTTGGGAGTTGTGTGCGCATATGCATTTACCATAAAGCTCCCAAACAGTCGCTTCACTCATGTTTGGTCGTGGGATAAATATACATACTAACAATCTACTTATTATATATATATACATGTATACATTTATAAATACGTGTATATATAAATACCAATACTAAAAGGTTTTCAACATTTAACATAAAATATACTCAAAATGTTGCTGAAGAAGAAAAGGTCTTTCATGAAGTGACTAGATGAATAGGAAATTATGTAATGTTTATTAAAAACTTACATATATATGTATATCCAAAGAAATATTGAAATCGCAATAGTTATTGAAGGCGAGTAAAAAGATAACTTTACTGAGGTTGAATAGCTTGTAAGATGTTCAACTTAAAGCTCTGAGTGTTAAGAAGAGAGCTGAAGTCGTAGGTTACAAGCTAATATGTGGCTGACATCCCATTTTCTTCTACTACAAGTTGTAAAAGCGTGTGGCTGTATGTATACTATTGGACTGCTGACCTTACACTCTAACAACTATACCACTCGACTGCTGACTGACACACTAACAACTATACCACTCGACTGCTTACTGACACTCTAACAACTATACTACTCGACTGCTGACTGACACTCTAACAATTATACCACTCGACTGCTTACTGACACTCTAACAACTATACTACTCGACTGCTAACTGACACTCTAACAACTATACCACTCAACTGCTGACTGACACTCTAACAACTATACCACTCGACTGCTTACTGACACTTTAACAACTATACTACTCGACTGCTGACTGACACTCTAACAACTATACCACTCGACTGCTGACTGACACTCTAACAACTATACCACTCGACTGCTTACTGACACTCTAACAACTATGCTACTCGACTGCTAACTGACACTCTAACAACTATACCACTCGACTGCTAACTGACATCTATGAGTATTGTATGTATAGCTATTACACCTGATGATCTCTCAGGGCACACTAGACTGCCTGAATCCCAATGCTTATTATATTTAGTTTTATATTTAATAACTTAAGTTTATAAAAATCGTTCTTCTTGGAATGTTTAGTATTATTTTGTATCTACGGATTTCCTGTTAAGCTGAACTACTTTTTGAAATAAGTCTTGGCTTTCATTTTAATACATACTCGCTGACAATCATTTTAATACATACTCGCTGACAATCATTTGCAGTGTAATTTTAGTGCATTTCAGATTCAATTTTAAAACTCACTGACAATTAACTAGCCAATCATGACCAAGCGATCCTAATGTATGGGCATATACTGACGCGAGTGATAGTGTCAGTGGCCACATTAATACCTGCAGACCCAACAGCGAATTCACTCGATATTTCACTAGTGCGCTTTAGTTTTTCAACAGCAGGAATAACTGTGGCAAAGTTCTTCACCACGTTCCTCCTCTACACAAAGGCGACACACAGAACTCTGTTAGGCCGGCAGCTCTTACGTCTCTTGCTATAAACTCTCTGATTCTAAGGCAATGATCTGAATGGCAGCAGACTTTATACCGGTAGCTTTAGCTCCAGGCACCAATATGTAATTAGAAATTCGTTTTGTGCAACGAAATCTTTTGAAAAACTGCCATCGATTCATCTACGTATATACGCCAGCGTCTTTTAATGCGTGGTTTGGTTGCTTCTGGTATATTATCCAATAGTATTGTTTATTAGGCGGTCAATGGAAATACAGAAACAATGCTAAGCATACATGTTATGAGCCAAAATGTTTGTGAATACAATGTTGCGTGAAAACGCTAATAGTTGAACACTAACAGTTAAATACTAATAATCAAACACTAATAGCTAAACACTAATAGTTAAATACTAATAGTTAAACGCTAATAGTTAAACACTAATAGTTAAACACTAATAGTTAAACACTAATAGTTAAACACTAATAGTTAAATACTAATAGTTAAACGCTAATAGTTAAACACTAATAGTTAAACACTAATAGTTAAACGCTAATAGTTAAACGCTAATAGTTAAACGCTAATAGTTAAACACTAATAGTTAAACGCTAATAGTTAAACGCTAATAATTAAACACTAATAGTTAAACACTAATAGTTAAACGCTAATAGTTAAACACTAATAGTTAAACGCTAATAGTTAAACACTAATAGTTAAACGCTAATAGTTAAACACTAATAGTTAAACACTAATAGTTAAACGCTAATAGTTAAATACTAATAGTTAAACGCTAATAGTTAAACACTAATAGTTAAACACTAATAGTTAAACACTAATAGTTAAATACTAATAGTTAAACGCTAATAGTTAAACGCTAATAGTTAAACGCTAATAGTTAAACACTAATAGTTAAACGCTAATAGTTAAACACTAATAGTTAAACACTAATAGTTAAATACTAATAGTTAAACGCTAATAGTTAAACGCTAATAGTTACACGCTAATAGTTAAACACTAATAGTTAAATACTAATAGTTAAACGCTAATAGTTAAACGCTAATAGTTAAACGCTAATAGTTAAACACTAATAGTTAAACGCTAATAGTTAAACACTAATAGTTAAACACTAATAGTTAAATACTAATAGTTAAACGCTAATAGTTACACGCTAATAGTTAAACGCTAATAGTTAAATACTAATAGTTAAACGCTAATAGTTACACGCTAATAGTTAAACGCTAATAGTTAAATACTAATAGTTAAACGCTAATAGTTAAACGCTAATAGTTAAATACTAATAGTTAAACACTAATAGTTAAACACTAATAGTTAAATACTAATAGTTAAACGCTAATAGTTAAATGCTAATAGTTAAATACTAATAGTTAAACGCTAATAGTTACACGCTAATAGTTAAACGCTAATAGTTAAACGCTAATAATTAAACACTAATAGTTAAACACTAATAGTTAAACGCTAATAGTTAAACACTAATAGTTAAACGCTAATAGTTAAACACTAATAGTTAAACGCTAATAGTTAAACACTAATAGTTAAACACTAATAGTTAAACGCTAATAGTTAAATACTAATAGTTAAACGCTAATAGTTAAACACTAATAGTTAAACACTAATAGTTAAACACTAATAGTTAAATACTAATAGTTAAACGCTAATAGTTAAACGCTAATAGTTAAACGCTAATAGTTACACGCTAATAGTTAAACACTAATAGTTAAATACTAATAGTTAAACGCTAATAGTTAAACGCTAATAGTTAAACGCTAATAGTTAAACACTAATAGTTAAACACTAATAGTTAAACACTAATAGTTAAACACTAATAGTTAAATACT
This sequence comes from Watersipora subatra, assembly GCF_963576615.1. Lineage (NCBI taxonomy): Eukaryota > Metazoa > Bryozoa > Gymnolaemata > Cheilostomatida > Watersiporidae > Watersipora > Watersipora subatra. The sequence goes on along the minus strand of NC_088718.1, from coordinate 23,380,140 downwards.
AATAGTTAAACGCTAATAGTTAAACGCTAATAGTTACACGCTAATAGTTAAACACTAATAGTTAAATACTAATAGTTAAACGCTAATAGTTACACGCTAATAGTTAAACGCTAATAGTTAAATACTAATAGTTAAACGCTAATAGTTACACGCTAATAGTTAAACGCTAATAGTTAAATACTAATAGTTAAACGCTAATAGTTACACGCTAATAGTTAAACGCTAATAGTTAAATACTAATAGTTAAACACTAATAGTTAAACACTAATAGTTAAATACTAATAGTTAAACGCTAATAGTTAAATGCTAATAGTTAAATACTAATAGTTAAACGCTAATAGTTACACGCTAATAGTTAAACGCTAATAGTTAAATACTAATAGTTAAACGCTAATAGTTACACGCTAATAGTTAAACGCTAATAGTTAAATACTAATAGTTAAACGCTAATAGTTAAACACTAATAGTTAAACACTAATAGTTAAATACTAATAGTTAAACACTAATAGTTAAACGCTAATAGTTACACGCTAATAGTTAAACGCTAATAGTTAAATACTAATAGTTAAACGCTAATAGTTAAACACTAATAGTTAAACACTAATAGTTAAATACTAATAGTTAAACACTAATAGTTAAACGCTAATAGTTACACGCTAATAGTTAAATACTAATAGTTAAACGCTAATAGTTAAACACTAATAGTTAAACACTAATAGTTACACGCTAATAGTTAAACGCTAATAGTTAAATACTAATAGTTAAACGCTAATAGTTAAACACTAATAGTTAAATACTAATAGTTAAACACTAATAGTTAAACGCTAATAGTTAAACACTAATAGTTAAACACTAATAGTTACACGCTAATAGTTAAACGCTAATAGTTAAACACTAATAGTTAAACACTAATAGTTAAATACTAATAGTTAAACGCTAATAGTTAAATGCTAATAGTTAAACGCTAATAGTTAAACACTAATAGTTAAATACTAATAGTTAAACGCTAATAGTTAAACACTAATAGTTAAACACTAATAGTTACACGCTAATAGTTAAACGCTAATAGTTAAATACTAATAGTTAAACGCTAATAGTTAAACACTAATAGTTAAATACTAATAGTTAAACACTAATAGTTAAACGCTAATAGTTAAACACTAATAGTTAAACACTAATAGTTACACGCTAATAGTTAAACGCTAATAGTTAAATACTAATAGTTAAACGCTAATAGTTAAACACTAATAGTTAAATACTAATAGTTAAACACTAATAGTTAAACGCTAATAGTTAAACACTAATAGTTAAACACTAATAGTTACACGCTAATAGTTAAACGCTAATAGTTAAACACTAATAGTTAAACACTAATAGTTAAATACTAATAGTTAAACGCTAATAGTTAAATGCTAATAGTTAAACGCTAATAGTTAAACACTAATAGTTAAATACTAATAGTTAAACGCTAATAGTTAAATACTAATAGTTAAACACTAATAGTTAAACACTAATAGTTAAATACTAATAGTTAAACGCTAATAGTTAAATGCTAATAGTTAAACGCTAATAGTTAAACACTAATAGTTAAATACTAATAGTTAAACGCTAATAGTTAAATACTAATAGTTAAACGCTAATAGTTAAACACTAATAGTTAAACGCTAATAGTTAAACGCTAATAGTTAAACGCTAATAGTTAAACGCTAATAGTTAAACGCTAATAGTTAAACGCTAATAGTTAAACGCTAATAGTTAAACACTAATAGTTAAACGCTAATAGTTACACGCTAATAGTTAAACGCTAATAGTTAAACACTAATAGTTAAATACTAATAGTTAAACGCTAATAGTTAAACACTAATAGTTAAACGCTAATAGTTAAACGCTAATAGTTAAACGCTAATAGTTAAACGCTAATAGTTAAACGCTAATAGTTAAACGCTAATAGTTAAACGCTAATAGTTAAACACTAATAGTTAAACACTAATAGTTAAACGCTAATAGTTACACGCTAATAGTTAAACGCTAATAGTTAAACACTAATAGTTAAACGCTAATAGTTACACGCTAATAGTTAAACACTAATAGTTAAACACTAATAGTTAAACGCTAATAGTTACACGCTAATAGTTAAACGCTAATAGTTAAACACTAATAGTTAAACGCTAATAGTTACACGCTAATAGTTAAACACTAATAGTTAAACACTAATAGTTAAACACTAATAGTTAAATACTAATAGTTAAATACTAATAGTTAAACGCTAATAGTTAAACGCTAATAGTTAAACACTAATAGTTAAACACTAATAGTTAAACGCTAATAGTTAAATGCTAATAGTTAAACGCTAATAGTTAAACACTAATAGTTAAACACTAATAGTTAAACGCTAATAGTTAAACGCTAATAGTTACACGCTAATAGTTAAACGCTAATAGTTAAACACTAATAGTTAAACGCTAATAGTTAAACGCTAATAGTTAAACACTAATAGTTAAACGCTAATAGTTAAACGCTAATAGTTACACGCTAATAGTTAAACACTAATAGTTAAACACTAATAGTTAAACGCTAATAGTTAAACACTAATAGTTAAACGCTAATAGTTACACGCTAATAGTTAAACGCTAATAGTTAAACACTAATAGTTAAACGCTAATAGTTAAACGCTAATAATTAAACACTAATAGTTAAACACTAATAGTTAAACGCTAATAGTTACACGCTAATAGTTAAACGCTAATAGTTAAACACTAATAGTTAAACGCTAATAGTTAAACACTAATAGTTAAACACTAATAGTTAAACGCTAATAGTTACACGCTAATAGTTAAACACTAATAGTTAAACACTAATAGTTAAACGCTAATAGTTAAACACTAATAGTTAAACGCTAATAGTTACACGCTAATAGTTAAACGCTAATAGTTAAACACTAATAGTTAAACGCTAATAGTTAAACGCTAATAATTAAACACTAATAGTTAAACACTAATAGTTAAACGCTAATAGTTAAATACTAATAGTTAAACGCTAATAGTTAAACACTAATAGTTAAACACTAATAGTTAAACGCTAATAGTTACACGCTAATAGTTAAACGCTAATAGTTAAACGCTAATAGTTAAACGCTAATAGTTACACGCTAATAGTTAAACACTAATAGTTAAACGCTAATAGTTACACGCTAATAGTTAAACGCTAATAGTTAAACGCTAATAGTTAAACGCTAATAGTTACACGCTAATAGTTAAACACTAATAGTTAAACACTAATAGTTAAACACTAATAGTTAAACACTAATAGTTAAACGCTAATAGTTAAACGCTAATAGTTAAACGCTAATAGTTAAACGCTAATAGTTAAACACTAATAGTTAAACACTAATAGTTAAACACTAATAGTTAAACACTAATAGTTAAACACTAATAGTTAAATACTAATAGTTAAACGCTAATAGTTAAACGCTAATAGTTAAACACTAATAGTTAAACGCTAATAGTTAAACACTAATAGTTAAACACTAATAGTTAAATACTGGCAGTACTGCAAGCTAGTAAGGGTGGACTGCTGGAGTTCATAGCCATGCTTATTTGGTTTATTTTTTACACAGGAGATCTTGTCATAATATCTTTGCAGAAAAGCATCTTTAACCTGAATAAAGTTCTCGTGCATAAAGTCAACATTCTTTACATGTTACGTTCAGTTGAACTTTCGCTTGGTTCCAATCAAGTCCCCAATGAAAGCACTACTCTTGAACCAGACTCTCAGAGTTGTATGTGGCTCACTCAGTGCGGTTAATGCTAACCAAAAAAACAATTTATGATCTCCTATCATCCACCTAGTCCACCTACATGGTATTTGATGATTAACAAACATCAGAGATAAAGGCTGTCCCTTTCTGACCTAGATAGTAAGAGTAGTAAGGGGTGGTCGCCTAGGCAACCTCCCTCAACCATGACTATCACTTCTTGCAGCTACTAAAGATGGTAATATGTTCTAATGAAGTGTGCTTATGACTTAATACCATATTTTTGGCTTCTAAATGTCAAACCCTGAGGAGTTTTAAATTTATTTGATAAAAATGACATAATAGATCGCTTCACAAAAATGCCATAATTATTGATTAATCTATCTAAGGTACCTGGTCTCTCTCTCTCTCTCTCCCTCTGAAGTGAAGATGTAGAGACTTATTGTAACTTGAATTGAATCAAGTATAACTCTACTTACCTTGCTTATTATTTATATGTCTGCTTCTTTTTTTTATCATCTTATTTATTTTCTTACAAAATATAACTGACTATCGCATGGAGTCAAGTACTTGCTCCAGTTTTACATCCCTTGTTGGAAAGTTTGTATAATAAGGTTTGCTTTTACTAGTAAGTTTCCATTTATAAAAATTGCTAATAAATATTGCTTTGTGTACACAGAGTACATGTCTTCACTCTTGCAATTTTAGTGAGTACCGCTTATTTTATGTGTCTGTCTACATTAAGTCTATTATTTGTCCAGAAAGTATATATAATATTGCAAAATGTGTATAAAGCTTTCATATAGAAATAGCCTATCAGCATTAAGTTATGTATTGTGAACCTCAATAGGTTTTGTCCATAAAATATTCCATGTTGTCTTGGTCTAAGTAATTGGGTGCTGCAGCTAACATCTGAGACAGAGCCATACAACGGGTGATGATAACTTCCTTTTAGTAAACAAGTATCATGTCCAGTTTTTACATTAAACAACTGTTTAAGGTTGTATTTATATTGAACTTGTAAACAGTGTGCCCATCACAAGTTGCTCTGTTTTAGGTTTAACATCGTTTCATAAAGATTATGATTTTTTGGGGGTTGTCACAACCCTTTAGGTTACTAGAGTACACAACTCAGAGTCCACATAAACATATAATGTGGTATAACTTGACCCTCCAAAAATTATTTTTCTGACTCATAGCACTTTCAGTAGTCGCCGATTTTCAGTACTGTGACCTATTTATGTGAGAGTCCATTACTTCTACATGATACTTGCAGCATACATGAAACATGATATAAATGCTACCTTCTCAATCATCAGAATTTTATATGTCTAATAAGAGATATAAAAATAAAATTGTAATCTATGCATTGTCATACGAGAGCTGAAACGAACAAAACGACATCGGTTTCAGTTCTAAACTGTTCAGCCGAAGACATTTCTGGCCGAAACCAACCATTTCGGTCCTGCTCGAAATGTCGTGGCCTAACCCCTGCTCATTTTGGCTGGTTAAAATTCTAGCGAGCACGCGTCACATTTTTCCTTACGTTGTGAGCAAGAAATGTGACGATCTTTTTATTTCATTAATTAAACAACATGAAGGATTTTACAAGGCTCACCCGGACTACATAAAAATATGACGTAATTTACAATATTTGGTCCTTCATTTGGAATGAAATGAGTACTAAACTGTATGGAATTCGTCGGTAAATAAGTATAATAATTAGATAAATTAGTAAATAAAGACGCCATCCATTGCCATATGATGATATATTGTAAAATGATTTTGCCAGTCTTTACTCAGGCACAATATAGCTTGCGATTGTGTTGCATAAATGTAAGATGTTGCACTTAAGTTTTGCATAAATGTAAAAGAATGGATGTGGTTTTCTTTCGTGTAGAATAGAAGTAACTCATCTTGATGAAAAATCGTTGACTGATTTATTTACGTAAAACCACAGTACAATGATAAATACCGTTTTTGTTTGTTATGTAATCAGCATAGAAAAACATTCATATGTTAACAAAAAATATAATTTTGTTGGTGGGAAGGGTTGGAAAAATCTTTGTATTGAGTGATTTGTTTTGAGCAGCTGAACAATCTTCTGATAAATCTGCTGTGTAATTATAATTAATAATTGTTCCTCAAAGTTTTTTGTTTACAATAGAGATATTTAGCTCAAATGCATAAAAACTACCAATGAAACAGTGTCCTGTATCTATGCATACGGTATCTAGGAAGTGAAGTGACTTCGGATGCCGTGTGACATGTGGCTTAGCCGAACCGAAACAACCTGCGAACCAAACCTAAGCGGTTCGGCCATCGTGTGACCACGGCTTTAGGAGATTTGTTACATTTTTGTCTCGCCTTTCTATCAGCAACACAGAGACAGCATAGCAACAGAGACAGCATAGCAACAGAGACAGCATAGCAACAGAGACATCATAGCAACAGAGACAGCATAGCAACAGAGACAACATAGCAACAGAGACAGCATAGCAACAGAGCCAGCATAGCAACAGAGACAGTATAGCAACAGAGACAGCGTAACAACTGAAACAGTATAGCAACAAAGACAGCATAGCAACAGCGGCAGCATAGCAACAGAGACAGCATAGCAACAAAGAGAGCATAGCAAAAAAACAGCATGACAACAGAGACAGCATGGCAACAGAAACAGCATAGCAACAGAAACAGCGTAGCAGCAAAGACAGCATAGCAACAGAGACAGTATAGCAACAGAGACAGTATAGCAACAGAGACAGTATAACAATAGAGACAGTATAATAGCAACAGAGACAGTATAGCAACAGAAACAGCATAGCAACAGAGACAGCTTAGCAGCAGAGACAGCGTAGCAACAGAGACAGTATAGCAACAGAGTCAGCATAGCAACAGACTCGGCATAGCAACAGAGAGCAATGCTATAGCCAATGCTCTTAATGAACTTGAACATTGTTTAAAAGATAATTGTAAATAATAAGTGAAAGGATTTAATGATTATTATAGCCAAACAAACAACATCTAGTTACTAGTATTAAATGAAGAAGAAAGATTGCTATATACATGAATACATTAGTTATCAAGCGGCTCCATTTCGGAACCTTGTTTACTTATGCAGATCCTGGTAACTTAGACTATGGTCCTCATTTACAGATAAACAGTGACAGCTACGGACATGTGATACACTTCTCTCATAAAGATATACACAGCATTTCCAAGAGATCAGCTCTGGAGCATACAACCATCTCTGATATTTCTAGTCACATATATGTGAGTAAAGGATACTTATCAATGTTGGAGTTGCCCAGTCTTATCTGCCATTCTTTGCATTATGTATATAAAGATTTTGTATTTGTTACTTAGTGATTATACTGAAGTAAAAATGTTCATGTTGTAGATAAATAAAGTTGAGCAAGAACGAATACTGTTCAGAGAAAAGAGAGACTATTACAGTGACGAAACTATAGCTAAAGCTCGGCAACTTATCCAAGAATATTTAGATGAGTTAAACTCAAAACGGTCTGGTGCAAAGGTGCAAGTTATAGAAGGACATGAAAGCAACATAGAGCATGACAAGCAGAGAGAATTGAGTGAACCATTGTAAGTCTGTGTAGGGTCTGTAAAGGGCGGCTTCTCAACTCTCCTAAGAAAAGTTTCAAATTATCGCTTGAACTTCTGACTTCGAACTAGCTTGTTACATAAGGTAACATACTGCCATACCTAGACTGCCATACCAGACTATTATGCCTGTGTTCCCTTTGTTATGCATCCCTAAGGTACTAACGCAGCCTAAATTGTCAGCCCTGTATTGCAATTGGTTAATTTTTAGCTCAATTTTTACATTCAAGCATCATTGGGCATTCGCAACCCGCACCCTGCCGTTAAAATCCAGATGATTATTTCAATATTGTCAAATATGACATGGTGGCCGTTTTAGATACAAAAGAGAAGATGATTCCTTATTTGATTTTTCATGGTACACATTTTTGTGATATATTTGTGAGCAAATTTAATTATAGAAATGTTTGCTGATAGTTTTGTAAATAGCTCTTGCTGATTGTGTTGTAAATAGCTCGTAAGTTTTCCAATCTTTCCCATGATGCCGCTATCCATAGCTTTTCCATGATGCCGCTATCCATAGCTTTCCCACGATGCCGCTATCCATAGCTTTCCCATGATGCCACTATCCATAGCTTTCCCATGATGCCGCTATCCATAGCTTTCCCATGATGCCGCTATCCATAGCTTTCCCATGATGCCGCTATCCATAGCTTTCCCATGATGCCGCTATCCATAGCTTTCCCATGATGCCGCTATCCATAGCTTCTGTAAAGAGTATTTATTAATCATTGATTGAATTAAAAACATTGTGTTTTGGTTTGAAGATACAACCCAGCCTTGTATTAAATGTGCAAGACAGATGTTTTAAGGGTATTGCAGGTATAAACAACACTTTATTTGAGATGAAAACATAGTTCTAATTTATAGTTTAAAGTTAATAGGTTAATTTTAAGTTGATAATATATAATATATAGCTATGACTGCAATAATTTCAATTAAGGAAATCTGTGGTAAGAAAGGGCATGAAGGAGAATAAATGTTACAGATACTATGAGAACAAAGATGTCTTTAAAAGGTTTGATACAGAGGAATCTCCTGCCAGTGGACCAATGGAGAATCGGGAATACAGTCCGGATGAGGAGAGAGTTATACAGTTGAATGATGAACATTGGCGAGACCAGTGGTACCTGGTAGGATTTCTGAGAGCTGCAGTCTCTTAATATAACTGACTAGTATAGTATAGTATGTGTTGTCTCCTAGCTTTAAATATTAATTCTGTGCATCTCGAGAATATCTTTTTTTTATAAACCAATCTAAAAATGGCTTTGCTCTGTAGAACAATCGTGGCCAAGCTGGGGGACCCAGAGGTTTGGATATCAATGTAGTTCCAGCGTGGCAGCAGGGTTACAGCGGACGCGGAGTATCTGTTTGCATACTTGATGACGGTATTGAGCACACACACGATGATCTGAGAGATAACTATGTGAGTAACTGAATATTCTATACATTTAAAACTCCAGGTAAAATAGGAGGCAACTAATTTGTACATGCAAGATTCGATTCAATCCAAGATGAACCATTTCAGAATGATTTGTTGGTGTGCATTCAAACCTCTACTTATGATCACTCCTAATTATGATCACCCCAACTTAAAATCACCTCTAGAGGTATATGTACACCTCTATGCACATCTCTATGTACACCTCTATGCACATCTCTATGTACACCTCTATGCACATCTCTATGTACACCTCTATGCACATCTCTATGTACACCTCTATGCACATCTTTATGTACACCTCTATGCACATCTATATGTACACCTCTATGTACTCCTCTATGCACATCTCTATGTACACCTCTATGCACATCTCTATGTACACCTTTATGCACATCTCTATGTACACCTCTATGCACATCTCTATGCACACCTCTATGCACATCTCTATTTACACCTCTATGCACATCTCTATGTACACCTCTATGCACATCTCTATGTACACTTCTATGTACTCCTCTATGCACATCTTTATGTACACCTCTATGTACATTTTTATGCACATCTCTATGTACACCTCTATGTACATTTTTATGTACACTTCTATGTACTCCTCTATGCACATCTTTATGTACACCTCTATGTACATTTTTATGCACATCTCTATGTACACCTCTATGTACATTTTTATGTACACTTCTATGTACTCCTCTATGCACATTTTTATGTACACCTCTACATACATGTACAAACTTGATGTACATTCAAACCTTTACTTGTGGTCACCTCCACTTAATGCCAATGCTTGACACTGCATTCAAAACAATTTAGACTTAAATAACTTTAAATAATAACAACTTTAGAAGTTTCTAGACTCAGCCCTATAGGTGAACATAAAGAAGTTTCTAGACACAGAACTATAGGTGAACATGAAGAAGTTTCTAGACACAGCTCTATAGGTGAACATGAAGAAGTTTCTAGACACAGCTCTATAGGTGAACATGAAGAAGTTTTTAGACACAGCTCTATAGGTGAACATGAAGAAGTTTCTAGACACAGCTCTATAGGTGAACATGAAGAAGTTTGTAGAAACAGCTCTATAGGTGAACATGAAGAAGTCTCTAGACACAGCCCTATAGGTGAACATGAAGAAGTTTTTAGACACAGCTCTATAAGTGAACATGAAGAAGTTTCTAGACACAGCTCAATAGGTGAACATGAAGAAGTTTCTAGACACAGCTCAATAGGTGAACATGAAGAAGTTTCTAGACACAGCTCAATAGGTGAACATGAAGAAGTTTCTAGACACAGCTCTATAGGTGAACATAAAGAAGTTTCTAGACACAGCTCTATAGGTGAACATGAAGAAGTTTCTAGACACAGCTCTATAGGTGAACATAAAGAAGTTTCTAGACACAGCTCTATAGGTGAACATGAAGAAGTTTCTAGACACAGCTCTATAGGTGAACATAAAGAAGTTTCTAGACACAGCACTATAGGTGAACATGAAGAAGTTTCTAGACACAGCTCTATAGGTGAACATGAAGAAGGTAAACAATGTAAACACAATAAAAAGTATAAAAATGAATTTAGTTTACCTTTAACTCAGGGTAGGTCAGAGTAAGTTACTCCTTTTATCTCTATCATAATTTTTCAGTACTCTCTGTACATTACTACTTCCTCTCTGTACATTACTACTTCCTCTCTGTACATTACTACTTCTTCTCTGTACATTACTACTTCCTCTCTGTACATTACTACTTCCTCTATGTACATTACTTCTTCTTCTCTGTACACTACTACTTCCCTAGAAAATCAGGAAAACCTACAAATCTTTATCCCAACTCTAAACTACTATAAGACTACGTACTTAATGCCTAGCGTTGCACAGGTAATCAAAAGGTTTTTCCCAGAAAATTTATTTTCAATCAACATGCCTATATAGCATTTATTTACCATTCTAACTTTTAATTAAAAGTGTTTGTTTATTTCTGTGTATGTCCGGCCAATGCATAACTCAAATATTTGAAAGCTCGTGGCATAGCTAAAACAGATTGAAGAACAAAAGTTTTTTTACTTCTTTCACTAGACATTTGTTAAAGATCTAAAACAGCTTATAGGTAATGTATGTAGTTGCCATTGATTAAATTTTTTAACCCAAATACTTTGAGGAACTTGAAGCTAGCAACTTAAGCTAGTTTAAATCTTTACTATAATAAGAGCCATGCCCGTCCTTTTATCAAGGGATGATAAGCCAAGGGCACTACTCCTAAACCAAACAGCCACCTTGGCTTGGAATAATCTTGCATACAAACATTACACACCCTAATCTCTCACGGGCACTCAACTGCAAGCGCTGTTTTTGGACAAGTCCAGGCACGTATTTCTCTAGTAATTCAAGCATACTAGCCGAAGTTCTTCAAGAAGTTCAAGCACGCACAATTTAACCAATCGCTGATATATTTGTATATACGTATATATATATACATATAAATATATATATAGATATATGTATATATATATATGTACATAATAATGGTCTTAGCAAACAATTTAATTTTTTACAGTTAGTTTATTACTTGTTTTAGATAATATAATTGTTTTAGTGCTATGTGTAATTACATGCAGGGTTTATTGGGGAGTTCATAGGTTACAGGTTTAAAGCCTGTGGAATAAATTAAAAGAACGGCGTATTTTTATTACATACATACAAGCATATCTCAAATTGAGTTAACTTTATGTGATCTTGCCTGTTAGATCTAGAGCTAGAGTGTACCACTAGAGCAGAGAACAACTATGGCTTGTTGCTTCTCAAGTAACATACTCTCCGACTGCATTCATTTGCCATTCTAAAGCTTTGAACTAAAGCTTTCTAGTCACATTTTCAATGTGATACGGGTCTAAACTAAAATAAAAACATAATTGTTGAACAAATTGGCACATACTGCGTTTGGGCAAATGCGCCAACTTCTCGGAACTAAATCATTGAAAACTTCAGACATCAAATTTGAGATTACTAGTTTAGCAAAAATTTGTATCATAACAAGCAAATAATACTTATTATAAATATTACCAACTTGCAATATAGGAAAAGTAAGTCAACGGGAATGTTGAAAATGAATAACAAATTTTGTAAACAATCAGTTTTTTATCAAATATTTTTATACAACTATCACAAATTATGATATAGTTATTAGTACAGGAAGTAAGTAAACAAGCCTTCAGTCGTTGTGTACATGTAATATCTAAGTAGACAAGCATTCAGTCATTGTGTACATGTAATATCTAAGTAGACAAGCCTTCAGTCATTGTGTACATGTAATATCTGAGTAGACAAGCCTTCAGTCGTTGTGTACATGTAATATCTAAGTAAACAAGCCTTCAGTCGTTGTGTAAATGTAATATCTAAGTAAACAAGCCTTCAGTCGGTGTGTAAATGTAATATCTGAGTAGACAAGCCTTCAGTCGTTGTGTACATGTAATATCTGAGTAGACAAGCCTTCAGTCGTTGTGTACACGTAATATCTAAGTAGACAAGCCTTCAGTCTTTGTATACATGTAATATCTAAGTAGACAAGCCTTCAGTCGTTGTGTACAAGTAATATCTGAGTAGACAAGCCTTCAGTCGTTGTGTACATGTAATATCTAAGTAGACAAGCCTTCAGTAGTTGTGTACATGTAATATCTAAGTAGACAAACCTTCAGTCGTTGTGTACATGTAATATCTGAGTAGACAAGCCTTCAGCCGTTGTGTAAATGTAATATTTTAGTAGACAAGCCTTCAACCTTTGTGTACATGTAATATCTAAGTAGACAAGCCTTCAACCTTTGTTTACAGGTAATATCTAATTAGACAAGCCTTCAGTCTTTGTGTACATGTAATATCCAAGTAGACAAGCCTTCAACCTTTGTGTACATGTAATATCTATGTAGACAAGCCTTCAGTCGCTGTGTACATGTAATATCTAAGTAGACAAGCCTTCAGTCGTTGTGTACATGTAATATCTAAGTAAACAAGCCTTCAGTCGTTGTGTACATGTAATATCTAAGTAGACAAGCCTTCTGTCTTTGTATACGTGGGATATCTAAGTAAACAAGCCTTCAGTCTTTGTGTACATGTAATATCTATGTAGACAAGCCTTCAGTCGTTGTGTACATGTAATATCTAAGTAGACAAGCCTTCAACCTTTGTGTACATGTAATATCTAAGTAAACAAGCCTTCAGTCGTTGTGTAAATGTAATATCTAAGTAGACAAGCCTTCTGTTTTTGTATACGTGTAATACCTAAGTAAACAAGCCTTCAGTCGTTGTGTACATGTAATATCTAAGTAGACAAGCCTTCAGCCGTTGTGTAAATGTAATATCTTAGTAGACAAGCCTTCAACCTTTGTGTACATGTAATATCTAAGTAGACAAGCCTTCAACCTTTGTTTACATGTAATATCTAATTAGACAAGCCTTCAGTCTTTGTGTACATGTAATATCTATGTAGACAAGCCTTCAGTCTTTGTGTACATGTAATATCCAAGTAGACAAGCCTTCAACGTTTGTGTACATGTAATATCTAAGTAGACAAGCCTTCAGTCGTTGTGTACATGTAATATCTAAGTAGACAAGCCTTCAGTCGTTGTGTACATGTAATATCTAAGTAAACAAGCCTTCAGTCGTTGTGTACATGTAATATCTAAGTAGACAAGCCTTCTGTCTTTGTATACGTGTAATATCTAAGTAAACAAGCCTTCAGTCTTTGTGTACATGTAATATCTATGTAGACAAGCCTTCAGTCGTTGTGTACATGTAATATCTAAGTAGACAAGCCTTCAACTTTTGTGTACATGTAATATCTAAGTAAACAAGCCTTCAGTCGTTGTGTAAATGTAATATTTTAGTAGACAAGCCTTCAACCTTTGTGTACATGTAATATCTAAGTAGACAAGCCTTCAACCTTTGTTTACAGGTAATATCTAATTAGACAAGCCTTCAGTCTTTGTGTACATGTAATATCCAAGTAGACAAGCCTTCAACCTTTGTGTACATGTAATATCTATGTAGACAAGCCTTCAGTCGCTGTGTACATGTAATATCTAAGTAGACAAGCCTTCAGTCGTTGTGTACATGTAATATCTAAGTAAACAAGCCTTCAGTCGTTGTGTACATGTAATATCTAAGTAGACAAGCCTTCTGTCTTTGTATACGTGTGATATCTAAGTAAACAAGCCTTCAGTCTTTGTGTACATGTAATATCTATGTAGACAAGCCTTCAGTCGTTGTGTACATGTAATATCTAAGTAGACAAGCCTTCAACCTTTGTGTACATGTAATATCTAAGTAAACAAGCCTTCAGTCGTTGTGTAAATGTAATATCTAAGTAGACAAGCCTTCTGTTTTTGTATACGTGTAATACCTAAGTAAACAAGCCTTCAGTCGTTGTGTACATGTAATATCTAAGTAGACAAGCCTTCAGCCGTTGTGTAAATGTAATATCTTAGTAGACAAGCCTTCAACCTTTGTGTACATGTAATATCTAAGTAGACAAGCCTTCAACCTTTGTTTACATGTAATATCTAATTAGACAAGCCTTCAGTCTTTGTGTACATGTAATATCTATGTAGACAAGCCTTCAGTCTTTGTGTACATGTAATATCCAAGTAGACAAGCCTTCAACGTTTGTGTACATGTAATATCTAAGTAGACAAGCCTTCAGTCGTTGTGTACATGTAATATCTAAGTAGACAAGCCTTCAGTCGTTGTGTACATGTAATATCTAAGTAAACAAGCCTTCAGTCATTGTGTACATGTAATATCTAAGTAGACAAGCCTTCTGTCTTTGTATACGTGTAATATCTAAGTAAACAAGCCTTCAGTCTTTGTGTACATGTAATATCTATGTAGACAAGCCTTCAGTCGTTGTGTACATGTAATATCTAAGTAGACAAGCCTTCAACTTTTGTGTACATGTAATATCTAAGTAAACAAGCCTTCAGTCGTTGTGTAAATGTAATATCTAAGTAGACAAGCCTTCAGTCGTTGTGTACATGTAATATCTAAGTAGACAAGCCTTCAGTTGTTGTGTACATGTAATATCTAAGTAGACAAACCTTCAGTCGTTGTGTACAAGTAATATCTAAGTAGACAAGCCTTCAGTCATTGTGTACATGTGATATCTAAGTAGACAAGCCTTCAACCTTCGTGTACATATAATATCTGAGTAGACAAGCCTTCAGTCGTTGCGTACATGTAATATCTATGTAGACAAGCCTTCAGTCGTTGTGTCCATGTAATATCTAAGTAGACAAGCCTTCAGTTGTTGTGTACATAATATATCTAAGTAGACAAGCCTTCAATCTTTGTGTACACGTAATATCTAAGTAAACAAGCCTTCAGTCGTTGTGTACACGTAATATCTAATTAAACAAGCCTTCAGTCATTGTGTACATGTGATATCTAAGTAGACAAGCCTTCAGCCGTTGTGTAAATGTAATATCTTAGTAGACAAGCCTTCAACCTTTGTGTACATGTAATATCTAAGTAGACAAGCCTTCAACCTTTGTTTACATGTAATATCTAATTAGACAAGCCTTCAGTCTTTGTGTACATGTAATATCTATGTAGACAAGCCTTCAGTCTTTGTGTACATGTAATATCCAAGTAGACAAGCCTTCAACGTTTGTGTACATGTAATATCTAAGTAGACAAGCCTTCAGTCGTTGTGTACATGTAATATCTAAGTAGACAAGCCTTCAGTCGTTGTGTACATGTAATATCTAAGTAAACAAGCCTTCAGTCATTGTGTACATGTAATATCTAAGTAGACAAGCCTTCTGTCTTTGTATACGTGTAATATCTAAGTAAACAAGCCTTCAGTCTTTGTGTACATGTAATATCTATGTAGACAAGCCTTCAGTCGTTGTGTACATGTAATATCTAAGTAGACAAGCCTTCAACTTTTGTGTACATGTAATATCTAAGTAAACAAGCCTTCAGTCGTTGTGTAAATGTAATATCTAAGTAGACAAGCCTTCAGTCGTTGTGTACATGTAATATCTAAGTAGACAAGCCTTCAGTTGTTGTGTACATGTAATATCTAAGTAGACAAACCTTCAGTCGTTGTGTACAAGTAATATCTAAGTAGACAAGCCTTCAGTCATTGTGTACATGTGATATCTAAGTAGACAAGCCTTCAACCTTCGTGTACATATAATATCTGAGTAGACAAGCCTTCAGTCGTTGCGTACATGTAATATCTATGTAGACAAGCCTTCAGTCGTTGTGTCCATGTAATATCTAAGTAGACAAGCCTTCAGTTGTTGTGTACATAATATATCTAAGTAGACAAGCCTTCAATCTTTGTGTACACGTAATATCTAAGTAAACAAGCCTTCAGTCGTTGTGTACACGTAATATCTAATTAAACAAGCCTTCAGTCATTGTGTACATGTGATATCTAAGTAGACACGCCTTCAACCTTTGTGTACATGTAATATCTAAGTAGACAAGCCTTCAGTCGTTGTGTACATGTAATATCTATGTAGACAAACCTTCAGTCGTGTACATGTAATATTTAAGTAGACAAGCCTTCAGTCGTTGTGTAAATGTAATATTTGAGTAGACAAGCCTTCAGTCGTTGTGTACATGTAATATCTAAGTAAACAAGCTTTCAGTTGTTGTGTACACGTAATATCTAAGTGGACAAGCCTTCAGTCTTTGTATACATGTAATATCTAAGTAGACAAGCCTTCAGTCGTTGTGTACATGTAATATCTGAGTAGACAAGCTTTCAGTCGTTGTGTACATGTAATATCTAAGAAAACAAGCCTTCAGTCGTTGTGTACACGTAATATCTAACTAGGCAAGCCTTCAGTCGTTGTGTACATGTGATATCTAAGTAGACAAGCCTTCAGTCGTTGTGTAAATGTAATATCTAAGTAGACAAGCCTTCAGTCGTTGTGTACATGTAATATCTAAGTAAACAAGCCTTCAGTCGTTGTGTAAATGTAATATCTACGTAGACAAGCCTTCTGTCTTTGTATACGTGTAATATCTAAGTAAACAAGCCTTCAGTCGTTGTGTACATGTAACATTTATGTAGACAAGCCTTCAGTCGTTGTGTAAATGTAATATTTGAGTAGACAAGCCTTCAGTCGTTGTGCACATGTAATATCTAAGTAAACAAGCCTTCAGTTGTTGTGTACACGTAATATCTAAGTGGACAAGCCTTCAGTCTTTGTATACATGTAATATCTAAGTAGACAAGCCTTCAGTCGTTGTGTACATGTAATATCTGAGTAGACAAGCCTTCAGTCGTTGTGTACATGTAATATCTACGAAAACAAGCCTTCAGTCGTTGTGTACACGTAATATCTAACTAGGCAAGCCTTCAGTCGTTGTGTACATGTGATATCTAAGTAGACAAGCCTTCAGTCGTTGTGTAAATGTAATATCTAAGTAGACAAGCCTTCAGTCGTTGTGTACATGTAATATCTAAGTAAACAAGCCTTCAGTCGTTGTGTAAATGTAATATCTAAGTAGACAAGCCTTCTGTCTTTGCATACGTGTAATATCTAAGTAAACAAGCCTTCAGTCGTTGTGTACATGTAACATTTATGTAGACAAGCCTTCAGTCGTTGTGTAAATGTAATATCTAAGTAGACAAGCCTTCAGTCGTTGTGTACATGTAATATCTAAGTAAACAAGCCTTCAGTCGTTGTGTAAATGTAATATCTAAGTAGACAAGCCTTCTGTCTTTGCATACGTGTAATATCTAAGTAAACAAGCCTTCAGTCGTTGTGTACATGTAACATTTATGTAGACAAGCCTTCAGTCGTTGTGTAAATGTAATATCTAAGTAGACAAGCCTTCAGTCGTTGTGTACATGTAATATCTAAGTAGACAAGCCTTCAGTCGTTGTGTAAATGTAATATCTAAGTAGACAAGCCTTCAGTCTTTTTGTACATGTGATATCTAAGTAGACAAGCCTTCAGTCATTGTGTACATGTGATATCTAAGTAGACAAGCCTTCAGTCGTTGTGTACATGTAATATCTAAGTAGACAAACCTTCAGTCGTTGTGTACATGTAATATCTAAGTAGACAAGCCTTCAGTCGTTGTGTAAATGTAATATCTAAGTAGACAAGCCTTCAGTCTTTTTGTACATGTAATATCTAGGTACACAAGCCTTCAACCTTCCGCTCTTGCTAGACCACCCACTGAGAGTCATACTGTTAGTTATTAAATTTTAGCGAGCGGATATCAGCGAGGATTTTAATAGTGAAGATGACAGTGACCCAATGCCCAACCCTGAGAATCTTGATGGGAACAGGTGAGCAGAGAACTAGGCATTGCTTAATAATTGACATCTGGTTGTCTCTTGTTTGCATCCAAATTTGCGTTTTAGGATTGCTAGATTGGTTATCTGGCTAACACAGTTTTTAGAAAATGTTCTTTTAGGTAGTTCTCAAAGTTTTCATTTACCACGTTTCTATTTTTAATATTACTGCTACCCCACATTTCTACTAGAAAGGCCTTCTAAAGCTTTATTTTTGTAACTAAAGCTTTTATAACAAAATATTTTATAATCAATTCTTATGCGAAGAGTATTAACAATAATATCATCACCATCTGTATGAATAGCGATGAATTCATTTGTGTTAGACTGAGGCCACCCAAACGGAAAATAATATTTGAATAGCTTTTCAGAAGTTGGCGGCCCGCTTGCATCAATGCTGATTTAAATACCAATGATATCTGGATAAAACAGGCTCATGAAATTGAAGTGAAGGCCGCATGCACTCCTTGGTCTAAGCAAGCTAAACTGATTTTGTAGTCATGGAACGAGATGTGCTGGTGAGATAGCAGCTGTGGCTAACAACAGCGTCTGTGGAGTAGGAGTGGCGTTCAGCGCACACATCGGAGGTGAGCTCAGACTACCTTGTCAACTGTCTAATTTCATTCTTTATTATGGAGAGAAACCAAAAGTTAATATTCACAATCACAACTTATTGGTGATAGTTGATAACGCTAGACCGATTTTAAACTACGCAGGTATGTAAGTTGTTTCAAGTAGGTTTTGTCGTATTATGATAGACGGTGTTGAAATGTGTGACGCTTATAATTAGCTGAAATCTATTACTGATAACTGGACTCATGGTTCTCTCCATGACCTTGACCCGCTAACTACCCTACATATTGACACTCATTCTTTAACCAAACAAGGGTGTGTATTAGCTCTATCATAACTTTTCATATCACTGTCTTGCCATACTTGTTGTTTTGTTAATCGGTATTTGTAGTTCAAATACAGTCATACCTTGACATACGAGCGTCCCAACATACGAGTGTCCCAACATACGAGTGTCCCAACATACTTGTGTCCCAACATACGAGTGTCCCAACATATGAGTGTCCCAACATACGAGTGTCCCAACATACGAGTGTCCCAACATACGAGAAAATCGGGTTACAAGCAAATTGTTGAGCAAGTTTCTGCGGTGAGAGTTGAGAAACTTTGAGATATGAGCACATGAGCCAGTTATTGATGCAGCCACCAAGTGGGCAAATACACGAGAGGCCGCTTTTGATAACAACATTGATAGGTCGTTCTCTTCGAATCAGTTTAAAACAAATTATAAAGAGGCCAGGCAAAGGACATAGTTAAAGCGAGGCAACAAGCATCAAGCCGGAAAAGATAAAAAATTACTAGAAGGAATGATTAAGAATAAGTTTAGTGAAAGATTAAAAATTACCTTGTAGTGCGTTTTAAATTAACTTTATTTAAGTTATATTTAGAGTTTATGTTCTGCTACTGAACGCGTTGCTGTCAAATCTCCCTCACCGCCACTAGCCAATCCGTCTGTCTTGAAGGTGAGAACTCCATACAGTGATGTACGTAGTAAATTAGTAATCTTATATTTTATTGCAGATGATAACAACTAAATAGCTATTTGTTGCTTGAGAGCGTAGGTAGTGAATCTTGACAATTAAAACACGTTTTTCATCGTAATTTCTTGTTTCAGGTATGTTTTTTCATAGATTGGTAACAGATTAATTTGTATTTAGTTAGTTTATATGGGAAATACTGCCTTAATATCTGAGAAGATTGACATAGAAGGTCAGTCCTGGAATGCCTTAAGCTCGTATGCTGAGGTATAACTTTACACCTTAACAAGATGCTAGACTCACTAAAGTTTTAAAGGCTACAACCAAATACTAAAGTGAAACGGATGGTACTCCTCATCTCACCACCTCACCATACTACATGGATACAGCTTGTATGTACATATACGTATGCAATGAGATAGCTACGCAAGAAACATTTATATGCACAAATAACTTTGCTCAAGATATGCTGCAGTGAATGAAATGAAGGAAGGTTTGCTAATTTCATATTTACCAATGGGCTAAACCAATGGGAACTTTACCTGAAGCAGTTCCCATTGGTTGCTGCTTTGAGGTAAAAGACACGATTGGCCAACTCAAACCTTTCAGCTTGTCAGCAACCATAGTGAACCAAGCAAAAGGCTCAGCCACACACGTCTGATGCTGCCAGACATGTTTAATACTTCCAGACACATCTGATGCCTTTATATGTGCTGTGTAGGTGTGAGGATACTGGACGGCAGCGTGACAGATGCCTTGGAGGCAAGCGCTCTCTTGTTTAAGAATCAGGAAATAGATATCTACTCAGCATCATGGGGCCCTAGAGATGATGGCAAGACTATGGAA
Source organism: Watersipora subatra (assembly GCF_963576615.1). Lineage (NCBI taxonomy): Eukaryota > Metazoa > Bryozoa > Gymnolaemata > Cheilostomatida > Watersiporidae > Watersipora > Watersipora subatra. The sequence goes on along the minus strand of NC_088718.1, from coordinate 23,359,602 downwards.
GCACCTGCTAAGCATTGTCAAAATGCTCTGAAGCAAGGAGCACGAGAGGTGTGTGTATACTTGCATGTAACTGAGTATTTTTAATAAGTTTGTAGTTATAATTATAATAATAGATTGAGGAAATATTCCTGGCCTTTGGTAATTTATTATGATGATGAAATCAAGATTTTGATGGATGCCACCAAAGTCATCCATCATATATTGTTACATCCATGGAAGCCATGGCACCATGCTTTTATGACTCATTCATTTTAGCACCATCTTTGACTGAACAAAGAGGCTATGTGAGTTGACTTTTATTGAAGCTCGATACAAAGTGGCTTTGCCTCCTGCCACATTTAATTAGCAGTTGTCTTCCCAAAACTTTGCAACGGCACTATAAAAATGATTTTATTGCTAGGAATTTCCAATCAACACACAAAATACCCTTCTTCAAATGTACACATTTATGTTTTCATTATAGGGGCGAGGTGGAAAAGGCTCTATCTTTGTTTGGGCCACAGGCAATGGTGGATATAATGGAGATGATTGCGCTGCGGATGGTTACGTATCTAGCCCATATACTCTAAGCATTGGCTCTATAAATAACTATGCAGAAAGTACCTATTTTATGGAATGGTGTCCAAGTACCCTCGCTGTCATTTATACAGGTAAACTCAGAGGCTAAAGTCTCCAATGACTATAGTCACTATACCTAGTGGGTAGAAAATAACAATACTATCAGGATATATAGCAGGCTTCTATTAAGATCAATAGCCTGGAAATCTATTGGGCCTTGGGAGTGGCAGCCTAGCAGGCCGTGAGAGTGCAGTCTAGTGGGCTGTGGAAGTGGCAGTCTAGTGAGTTGTAAGAGTGGCAGTCTAGTTGGCCGTGAGGGTGGCAGTTCAGTGGGCCGTGGGAGTGGCAGTTTAGTGGGCTGTCGGGGTGGCAGTTCAGTGGGCCGTGAGAGTGGCAGTCTAGTGGCCGTGGGAGTGGCAATCTAGTGGGCTGTGAGAGTGGCAGTCTAGTGGGCTGTGAGAGTGGCAGTCTAGTGAGTTGTAAGAGTGGCAGTCTAGTTGGCCGTGAGGGTGGCAGTTCAGTGGGCCGTGGGAGTGGCAGTTTAGTGGGCTGTGGGGGTGGCAGTTCAGTGGGCCGTGAGAGTGGCAGTCTAGTGGCCGTGGGAGTGGCAATCTAGTGGGCTGTGAGAGTGGCAGTCTAGTGGGCTGTGAGAGTGGCAGTCTAGTGGGCTGTGGGAGTGGCAGTCTAGTGAGCTGTGGGAGTGGCAGTCTAGTGGGCTGTGAGAGTGACAGTCTAGTGGGCTGTGGGAGTGGCAGTCTAGTGGGCTGTGGGAATGGAAGTCTAGTGGACTGTGGGAGTGGCAGTCTAGTGGACTGTGGGAGTGGCAGTCTAGTGGACTGTGGGAGTGGCAGTCTAGTGGACTGTGGGAGTGGCAGTCTAGTGAGTTGTAAGAGTGGCAGTCTAGTGGGCTGTGGGAGTGGCAGTCTAGTGGGCTGTGGAAGTGGCAGTCTAGTGGGCTGTGGGAGTGGCAGTCTAGTGGACTGTGGGAGTGGCAGTCTAGTGGACCGTGGGAGTGGCAGTCTAGTGGGCTGTGGGAGTGGCAGTCTATTGGGCTGTGGGAGTGGCAGTCTATTGGGCTGTGGGAGTGGCAGTCTATTGGGCTGTGGGAGTGGCAGTCTAGTGAGCTGTGGGAGTGGCAGTCTAGTGGGCTGTGGGAGTGACAGTCTAGTGGGCTGTGGGAGTGGCAGTCTAGTGGGCTGTGGGAGTGGCAGTCTAGTGGACTGTGGGAGTGGCAGTCTAGTGGACCGTGGGAGTGGCAGTCTAGTGGGCTATGGGAGTGGCAGTCTATTGGGCTGTGGGAGTGGCAGTCTATTGGGCTGTGGGAGTGGCAGTCTAGTGGACCGTGGGAGTGGCAGTCTAGTGAGCTGTGGGAGTGGCAGTCTAGTGGGCTGTGGGAGTGACAGTCTAGTGGGCTGTGGGAGTGGCAGTCTAGTGGACCTTAGAGGTTAAAGTTACATTTCCAATACAGTCCAAAGGTGGTGACAGGTATGACATCCAACCTCAAATTGCTCTCTGCAACTGGGCATATCTCCAATCGTTGAGGTTCCTTGGCCACAGAACTCAGACATGTCCAGCCAAGATCACAGAGCCATCGTTTGCGCAACAAAAAAAAACACTCGCAGTCGCTGCTTTCAGTCAGCTAAACAGACATTATACTCTTTCTTTGAAAGATCCTTCATAAAAAAGTAAAAAATATATTGTGGTACTGCCAGCGATATGTTCTTTCTCTTTCAAACCATTGTTGGTCGAAACCAATAATACTGCCATCTGCTATGCTATCATGTCGATAAACTGTTGTATGAATTTAATAACTGGTGCTAAAAATTATTCCTTCAAGGTGTCTTGAACCTGCTAAGGAGATGCATTGCAACAGAAAGCGTTTTAGTCATTTCATGTTTACATGTAGACGATATTTGGGTCTTATTGAATGGCTAACACCCCTTGCAGGTGGTTTTCATACAAAAGCAGAAGCCATGTCCAACGACGAGTTATCACACCCCATTCTTAAAATAGTAACTACAGATGTGAGAAATAAATGTACTCTCAACTTTCAAGGCACATCAAGCGCTGCTCCGCTAGCAGCAGGAGTTGTGGCCCTCGTCCTCGAAGCTAAGTATGTTTACAGTGTATTAACTAGTCTCTATCTTTCATTACGGTGTTTATAACCCCTTTTCTCACAGCCATCAGCTCATTCATCTTGCAGCTATTTTCCTATGCGCAATCAAGTTTATACAAGCTAAGGTGTTTGCTTTGTATGTCAAAATCACCATATGTTTAGTCAAACTCTCCCATAAGAATACACCACAACTGGCCTAATTCGCTCTATAGTAAACACTCACTATTACTTGTTAAAAAACTTTACAGATCATTTTATGCAGCAATAAAACAAATGAAAGAGAAATAAAGGGAGATGCACAAAACATATGAACAAACAAATAAAAAACAAAGAAACCTTATTACTGTTATTTTAGCCTAGAGACTCGTAAACATGAGTGTAGGCCTGGTAGTGCATGGGTTCAGTAGTAGGCCTGGTAGTGCATGGGTTCAGTAGTAGGCCTGGTAGTGCATGGGTTCAGTAATAGGCCTGGTAGTGCATGGGTTCAGTAGTAGGCCTGGTAGTGCATGGGTTCAGTAATATATTAAGTAATAGAAGTAGGTTGAAATTCACGGTCTAACTTACTCTAACTTACATTACGTAAAATCTACATGAAATTATTTTGCATGCTTTTATTATCTGTACTCTTTTGGCTTGACTCATCCTTTATCTAATATTACAAGGAGCAATATTTCAACTAAACTCAAAGCAGTTTTTTGAACAGGTGATAGACAATAATTATAATCACTATAAATTTATGCGTTCTTTAATGATGCTAATTTCAGATATAAGAAGGAGGTAGAGATAGGCATCTTAACTTACCTCAACTTACACATCTAATGTTTAGCTTGTTCAATATTTTTTATTGTTTTATATGTTATTTTTAATTTTCAAATTCGGCTTTCTCACATTTACTCATGAAATCGTAATACTACCTACAAGCTCTGAGCATCATATTTTGGAAATTACTTTGACCAGACATTCAAATATTTCCTCTAAACATACATGGAACTTGATGAAAGTTGGTATGTTGAGGCAATGACAGCGAGTAAAGGTTCAACTCTATTAATTAACTGTATTAAATACTATCAATACTTTTACAAGTCTAACAGAAGTTTCTTTTTGTAGTCCAAAGTTGACTTGGAGAGACGTACAGCATATCGTAGTACTGACATCTAAGGTGCCTAATGCCATAGAGACAGGATGGACTATAAATGGGGCTGGTATGTTACGCTCTTACATGCATAGTGCTAAAGCTATGTTAGATTTTTTACACTGTTCTCTTTATATTATAACAGATGTGTTCACAGTTACTCACATAGAGCTACTTAATTACAGACTATAGTAAATATGTTCACAGTTACTCACATAGAGCTACGCAATTACAGACTGTGGTCAATATGCTCACAATTACTCACATAGAGCTACTCAATTACAGACTATATTCTAGATATGTTTACTGTTGCTAAAGTAAATTTTAAATTGCAAAATTTGTGAACAGTCACCTTTAAAAAAGATATAGAGCTGTTTACCTTAAGTGCTAACATAGAGTTTTGCTTTATGCAGTTGTGTATATACATGTATGTGCCAATTACATAGAGGTACTATTGATCATTTCTTCACCTAAAGTTATCCATAGGGTTACTTACAGAGAGCTTCTCGCTATTTTCGCCTCTATTAATCTCTTACACAATGTATCCTTCAACTTAGTAATAAAAGGACTGACTTGAAGACAGAAAATTATTCGCTCTACATAGACATTGAGAGCAATGTTATATCATATTTTTATATGTACGCAGGTTTACATATCAATGATAAGTTTGGATACGGCACATTGGATGCTGCACAGATGGTTCAACTCGCACAGATATGGAGCAATGTTGGACCCCAACACAGATGCGTTGTACAATCCCCTACAATAAGGTAACAGTTCTTTGCCGCTGTTTTCATCGGAGTTACTGGAACCTGTCTACACGCATTCAAAATACTTTGTGTATTGACATCGAAAACCTGAGAAAAATCATTATGCTAGTCAATATAGCGTTATAAACCACTCAGCATTCACTAATTTTGTGAATTTGTCTGATATACAATGGACCTCCACCATACAACATTAATTCATTTCGGCGTTAGCATTGTAAGACGAAGATATTGTATAGAGGGGTTTTATAGGAACCCATAGTAATTATCTAATGCGAACACCCCCTGGCAAAAGACAAAAGATTTTATATACTATGTATATAAAATTAATAACATAATAGTATATTAACCTTAGTAACTATAGTTACCTATTACAGGGTGCACTGTATCAACTAAATTACTCAGGAGTGCACTGTATCAGCTAAATAACTCAGGGGTGCACTGTATCAGCTAAATTACTCAGGGGTGCACTGTATCAGCTAAATAACTCTGGAGTGCACTGTATCAGCTAAATAACTCAGTAGTGCACTGTATCAGCTAAATAACTCAGGGTGCACTGTATCAGCTAAATTACTCGGGGGTGCACTGTATCAGCTAAATAACTCAGGGGTGCACTGTATCAGCTAAATTACTCAGGGGTGCACTGTATCAGCTAAATAACTCAGGGGTGCACTGTATCAGCTAAATAACTCAGGGATGCACTGTATCAGCTAAATAACTCAGGGGTGCACTGTATCAGCTAAATAACTCAGGGGTGTACTGTATCAGCTAAATAACTCAGGGATGCACTGTATCAGCTAAATAACTCAGGGTGCACTGTATCAGCTAAATTACTCGGGGGTGCACTGTATCAGCTAAATAACTCGGGGGTGCACTGTATCAGCTAAATAACTCAGGTGTGCACTGTATCAGCTAAATAACTCGGGGGTGCACTTTATCAGCTAAATAACTCAGGGGTGCACTGTATCAGCTAAATAACTCAGGTGTGCACTGTATCAGCTAAATAACTCAGGGGTGCACTGTATCAGCTAAATTACTCAGGTGTGCACTGTATCAGCTAAATAACTCAGGTGTGCACTGTATCAGCTAAATAACTCAGGTGTGCACTGTATCAGCTAAATAACTCGGGGGTGCACTGTATCAGCTAAATAACTCAGGGGTGCACTGTATCAGCTAAATAACTCAGGGATGCACTGTATCAGCTAAATAACTCAGGGGTGCACTGTATCAGCTAAATAACTCAGGGGTGTACTGTATCAGCTAAATAACTCAGGGATGCACTGTATCAGCTAAATAACTCAGGGGTCCACTGTATCAGCTAAATTACTCAGGGGTGCACTGTATCAGCTAAATAACTCAGGTGTGCACTGTATCAGCTAAATAACTCGGGGGTGCACTGTATCAGCTAAATAACTCAGGTGTGCACTGTATCAGCTAAATAACTCGGGGGTGCACTGTATCAGCTAAATAACTCAGGGGTGCACTGTATCAGCTAAATAACTCAGGGATGCACTGTATCAGCTAAATAACTCAGGGGTGCACTGTATCAGCTAAATAACTCAGGGGTGCACTCGCACTGTATCAGCTAAATAACTCAGGGGTGCACTCGCACTGTATCAGCTAAATAACTCAGGTGTGCACTGTATCAGCTAAATAACTCAGGTGTGCACTGTATCAGCTAAATAACTCGGGGGTGCACTGTATCAGCTAAATAACTCAGGGGTGCACTGTATCAGCTAAATAACTCAGGGATGCACTGTATCAGCTAAATAACTCAGGGGTGCACTGTATCAGCTAAATAACTCAGGGGTGTACTGTATCAGCTAAATAACTCGGGGGTGCACTTTATCAGCTAAATAACTCAGGGGTGCACTGTATCAGCTAAATAACTCAGGTGTGCACTGTATCAGCTAAATAACTCAGGGGTGCACTGTATCAGCTAAATTACTCAGGTGTGCACTGTATCAGCTAAATAACTCAGGTGTGCACTGTATCAGCTAAATAACTCAGGTGTGCACTGTATCAGCTAAATAACTCGGGGGTGCACTGTATCAGCTAAATAACTCAGGGGTGCACTGTATCAGCTAAATAACTCAGGGATGCACTGTATCAGCTAAATAACTCAGGGGTGCACTGTATCAGCTAAATAACTCAGGGGTGTACTGTATCAGCTAAATAACTCAGGGATGCACTGTATCAGCTAAATAACTCAGGGGTCCACTGTATCAGCTAAATTACTCAGGGGTGCACTGTATCAGCTAAATAACTCAGGTGTGCACTGTATCAGCTAAATAACTCGGGGTGCACTGTATCAGCTAAATAACTCAGGTGTGCACTGTATCAGCTAAATAACTCGGGGGTGCACTGTATCAGCTAAATAACTCAGGGGTGCACTGTATCAGCTAAATAACTCAGGGATGCACTGTATCAGCTAAATAACTCAGGGGTGCACTGTATCAGCTAAATAACTCAGGGGTGCACTCGCACTGTATCAGCTAAATAACTCAGGGGTGCACTCGCACTGTATCAGCTAAATAACTCAGGTGTGCACTGTATCAGCTAAATAACTCAGGTGTGCACTGTATCAGCTAAATAACTCGGGGGTGCACTGTATCAGCTAAATAACTCAGGGGTGCACTGTATCAGCTAAATAACTCAGGGATGCACTGTATCAGCTAAATAACTCAGGGGTGCACTGTATCAGCTAAATAACTCAGGGGTGTACTGTATCAGCTAAATAACTCAGGGATGCACTGTATCAGCTAAATAACTCAGGGGTCCACTGTATCAGCTAAATAACTCAGGGGTGTACTGTATCAGCTAAATAACTCAGGGATGCACTGTATCAGCTAAATAACTCAGGGGTGCACTGTATCAGCTAAATAACTCGGGGGTGCACTGTATCAGCTAAATAACTCAGGTGTGCACTGTATCAGCTAAATTACTCGGGGGTACACTGTATCAGCTAAACTACTCAAGGGTGCACTGTATCAGCTAAATAACTCAAGGGTGCACTGTATCAGCTAAATAACTCTGGAGTGCACTGTATCAGCTAAATAACTCAGGGGTGCACTGTATCAGCTAAATTACTCAGGGGTCCACTGCATCAGCTAAATACACGTGTAACTCAGGGGTGCACTGTATCAGCTAAATAACTCAGGTGTGCACTGTATCAGCTAAATAACTCAGGTGTGCACTGTATCAGCTAAATAACTCAGGTGTGCACTGTATCGGCTAAATTACTCAGGTGTGCACTGTATCAGCTAAATAACTCAGGGGTGCACTGTATCAGCTAAATAACTCAGGGGTGCACTGTATCAACTAAATAACTCAGGGGTGCACTGTATCAGCTAAATAACTCGGGGGTGCACTGTATCAGCTAAATAACTCGGGGGTGCACTGTATCAGCTAAATAACTCAGGTGTGCACTGTATCAGCTAAATAACTCGGGGGTGCACTTTATCAGCTAAATAACTCAGGGGTGCACTGTATCAGCTAAATAACTCAGGTGTGCACTGTATCAGCTAAATAACTCAGGGGTGCACTGTATCAGCTAAATTACTCAGGTGTGCACTGTATCAGCTAAATAACTCAGGTGTGCACTGTATCAGCTAAATAACTCAGGTGTGCACTGTATCAGCTAAATAACTCGGGGGTGCACTGTATCAGCTAAATAACTCAGGGGTGCACTGTATCAGCTAAATAACTCAGGGATGCACTGTATCAGCTAAATAACTCAGGGGTGCACTGTATCAGCTAAATAACTCAGGGGTGTACTGTATCAGCTAAATAACTCAGGGATGCACTGTATCAGCTAAATAACTCAGGGGTCCACTGTATCAGCTAAATTACTCAGGGGTGCACTGTATCAGCTAAATAACTCAGGTGTGCACTGTATCAGCTAAATAACTCGGGGGTGCACTGTATCAGCTAAATAACTCAGGTGTGCACTGTATCAGCTAAATAACTCGGGGGTGCACTGTATCAGCTAAATAACTCGGGGGTGCACTGTATCAGCTAAATAACTCAGGGATGCACTGTATCAGCTAAATAACTCAGGGGTGCACTGTATCAGCTAAATAACTCAGGGGTGCACTCGCACTGTATCAGCTAAATAACTCAGGGGTGCACTCGCACTGTATCAGCTAAATAACTCAGGTGTGCACTGTATCAGCTAAATAACTCAGGTGTGCACTGTATCAGCTAAATAACTCGGGGGTGCACTGTATCAGCTAAATAACTCAGGGGTGCACTGTATCAGCTAAATAACTCAGGGATGCACTGTATCAGCTAAATAACTCAGGGGTGCACTGTATCAGCTAAATAACTCAGGGGTGTACTGTATCAGCTAAATAACTCAGGGATGCACTGTATCAGCTAAATAACTCAGGGGTCCACTGTATCAGCTAAATAACTCAGGGGTGTACTGTATCAGCTAAATAACTCAGGGATGCACTGTATCAGCTAAATAACTCAGGGGTGCACTGTATCAGCTAAATAACTCGGGGGTGCACTGTATCAGCTAAATAACTCGGGGGTGCACTGTATCAGCTAAATAACTCAGGTGTGCACTGTATCAGCTAAATAACTCGGGGGTGCACTTTATCAGCTAAATAACTCAGGGGTGCACTGTATCAGCTAAATAACTCAGGTGTGCACTGTATCAGCTAAATAACTCGGGGGTGCACTGTATCAGCTAAATAACTCAGGTGTGCACTGTATCAGCTAAATAACTCAGGTGTGCACTGTATCAGCTAAATAACTCGGGGGTGCACTGTATCAGCTAAATAACTCAGGGATGCACTGTATCAGCTAAATAACTCAGGGGTCCACTGTATCAGCTAAATAACTCAGGTGTGCACTGTATCAGCTAAATAACTCAGGGGTGCACTGTATCAGCTAAATTACTCAGGGGTGCACTGTATCAGCTAAATAACTCAAGGGTGCACTGTATCAGCTAAATAACTCAGGGGTGCACTGTATCAGTTAAATTACTCAGGGGTGCACTGCACCAGCTAAATAACTCAGGGGTGCACTGTATCGGCTAAATTACTCAGGGGTGCACTGTATCAGTTAAATAACTCAAGGGTGCACTGTATCAGCTAAATAACTCAGGGGTGCACTGTATCAGCTAAATTACTCAGGGGTGCACTGCACCAGCTAAATTACTCAGGGGTGCACTGTATCAGCTAAATAACTCGGGGGTACACTGTATCAGCTAAATAACTCGGGGGTCCACTGTATCAGCTAAATTAGTCTAAAAATGGTAACCAATCTTTTTGATCCTTTAAGTCTGTCAGCTTCTAACATTAACCTGAATTAATATTATTTAAAGATTGTTAGTGGGTGTTTTAGCTCCACGTTCAGCCTTCCAATAATGATTATTAGTGGGTGTTCCAGCTCTGCCATCTAATAAATCATAATGACAATGCCTTCTGATAAAGCCCTCTAATAAATTCTATTAGAGGGCTTTGATTGTGAATTGATGCTAATTATTCATTTGTCATACTCATAAAATTCAGTGAAAGTTAAAGTTCAAATTAAAGTTAATTGGCTGGTAAAATGTTATAAGCTGTACCTGTCTTAGGGTCCTAGTGTGTATACCTCTAGCCCGTTAGAGCCGTAAAATACATCCTGTGCCGATATGTTTTGAAATCAAAGATTACGTCAACTGAATGCTGATCGTCATTCTCCATTTTAATTGTTTCAATTGTTTTAAGATTTTTAAAGAAATTTCATTAATTTGGTGAAAAATACCTTCGACCTTGATCTTTTAGATAGCTGTACATAGTTTTCAAATAGCACAGTATTGTAGTTGTTAGCTAATCTTATCTAATTTAGTTAATCCTAGTTAATCCGTATTGCTTCATATTTGCTAGTCGGCTTTATTACTTTGCATAATTCGCAATTTTATTAAATTTGCAATCATAAAAAAATCAACTTCGTCTGCCATTGGCCGACCAATCTTTACGCATAGTAAAAGAAAAATGTCAATCCATAGTAACTTTTATTTGCAGCGCTGGATTGATGTCCAAGATGTTGTTTGATAAAACAATATGTCAAATTGTAGTGAATTCAACAGTGCTACGCCTCTTGAGACTACTCTAGACACAGATGGATGCCAAAAGTCAAAAGAGGAAGAAAAGCACGTAGACAAGGTAGAGCACGTGCAGATACATGTCAAACTGATGACAGCTAGAAGGGGAGACATCAGAATATCCTTGCTGTCTCCTGCTGGTACCAAGTGCGTATCTCTTGCATAAAACTTCCCATAAACTTAAATGCAGCAATTGTTTGATTTTAGGCTGTCACAAGGAGTGGCTGAGACATCGTCTCAAACTTTCTTATAAGCAAATTTCTAAACCTTGTTTTAACCACCATTATGCTGAAGTGATTATTAAACATTGTCATAATTAGGAGTTGTCTACACAATATTAAATTCCACAAATAGTTCTCTCGTCAAGCAACGGGTTGTGGGTTTTTTCAAGCTTTTCAATTTATCTGCAAACATCGTAAGCACACCAACCTGCTCATAGCCTTTGATACTGTGTTTAATAAGCACACCAACCTGACCATAGCCTGTGATACTGTGTTTAATGAGCACACCAACCTGATCATAGCCTGTGATACTGTGTTTAATAAGCACACCAACCTGATCATAGCCTGTGATACTGTGTTTAATAAGCACACCAACCTGCTCATAGCCTGTGATACTGTGTTTAATGAGCACACCAACCTGCTCATAGCCTGTGATACTGTGTTTAATAAGCACACCAACCTGCTCATAGCTTGTGATACTGTGTTTATTAAGCACACCAACCTGCTCATAGCCTGTGATACTGTGTTTAATGAGCACACCAACCTGATCATAGCCTGTGATACTGTGTTTAATAAGCACACCAAACTGATCATAGCCTGTGATACTGTGTTTAATAAGCACACCAACCTGATCATAGCCTGTGATATTGTGTTTAGAATACTATGAGTGCTTTGAAAGATCAATAAAATAGACAATGTACCTCCCCGTGGCTAAATTAGGAAACTTTGGTGGTGGCATGCTTAGATCGATTAGAAATAGCAGAGCAGTCTTAGCAAATATCATGCAGTAAGACGTCTGCTAGCCAAACTGTTACTCAAAATCAGCAAATGGTTCTTTAAGTTTATCATAAAGACAAACAAAGGTTTAAGCATTTGTTTATCTGGTGACAAACTAGTCATTCTTGTTAGTAGCAATGCTGGAGCTGATTCTCCATGTTACAAAAAACTAATTGTTAAAAATTTTAGAGGCTCATGCGATTAGGCTGCAATAGAAACATTCAGACTACCGTTGCCTCATTATTGTAGAAATGCAGTAGTTTATGCCTCTATTTGGGCTACACAAGGACAGACAATAACCAACTCAGACAGTTTGTGTTGACAGTGGCTAAGCGCAAGAGTGGTGATGCACTAGTACCAAAAAACCTCTATTTAAATGCCATGGCACTCTACTGTTCAACCATTCTACTATAGTGGCAGTTAATTAGAGGAGGCGTTCAAATAAAGGCTGATGCTGTATTTTTTGACGAGTTCGGCCAAATTTTGGGACAATAAATTCAACTCTTTTATGAGTGAAGTGATGTTAATGTCGCCTACATTTTGCACTCTCTTTTGACTGTATAGAAGTTTGACTGTGTAGAGGTTTGACTGTATAGAGGTTTGACTGTATAAAGGTTTGACTGTATAGAAGTTTGACTGTATAGAGGTTTGACTGTATAAAGGTTTGACTGTATAGAGGTTTGACTGTATAGAGGTTTGACTGTATAAAGGTTTGACTGTATAGAGATTTGACTGTATAGAGGTTTGACTGTATAAAGGTTTGACTGTATAGAGGTTTGACTGTATAGAGATTTGACTGTATAGAGGTTTAACTGTATAGAGATTTGGCTGTATAGTTTATTACAAACAAATCTGAAGAATAGTACATCAACTCAGTTTAGACCAGCTCGGCACAACTCAGGACAGCCTTGGCCAGCTTGGCCTGGGTCATACATAAGGAGGCGGGACCTCCTGGCAAAGATTCCTATAGAAGGCACTGGCAAGACAAGAAGGATCAGAGCCTATTTGCACTTGCTTGTTAATTGATGAATGCCTCACTCTATGTTCATAAGTGTAGTAAATACATGTATTAAACTGAGTAAGTATTAAACTTGGGGTGCACCGAGCTATTCTTGCATGTAGAGCTAGTAAAATTGACAGCACAAATCCTTTACACAAAGAGCTAATTTTCTAATCTCAGGTTATGTCTTATTTAGTTCTGAGATGCTCTCGCCGAGAAGAAAAGACGACTCTAAAGGTGGCATAGATTTCACATTTATGACTGTACGTTGTTGGAATGAGAATCCACGTGGCACCTGGAAGCTGACCATTACTGACACCGGTGCTGACTCTGATGTCAGCACTTTTTATGGCTGGTCATTGACCGTACTTGGCACAGCCCAAAAGAGTATGTACATCTAATAAAGGTTTATGCACTCTTCACCTGAGTTTCCAGTATTCATACTTTTGAAGGCTAAAAATTGTTTGAAATTAAATAGTTTATCAAAATTGACTGAAGATTGAAGCATGAAAATATGAAAGTTTTCAATTTATTCATCTGAAACTGGATTGCTATGATTCGCATCTGGTCATTGCAAGCTAATAGAGCTGTTAGTAGTCTGTTTCTAGAATAGTTCAACCAAATTACTATTTAAATATTATTTAAAGTAAGTTTTTATGGAAATTTGAAGTTACGGTAAAATACAACATGAAGCATTGAAAGAAGAATTTTCTTTTCTCTATTTGAATGATAATACAATAAGACATTTCGCTATTCAAGCAGCTCGTCGTAGTCCTTGAACTTGCATGAGCACTTCTCCGAATCAATGTTTTTAAACACGCCAATCATGTGGTGCAGTCTTGGATAAACAGGCCGTGGTTTTTACTAACATCACTACAGATCTTCTCTCTTTTGTGCCTAGAAGACTTATAATTGATACTTTCAGCATTTCTATTGACTCAGTTATGGAAGACTGGTAGTTTCAGGCAGAAATGTCAATAAATTACTTTTTCTATTAGTTGTCTGTTTAGCCACGATTTAATTTTCAGCGACGACGCGAGACACGAGTTCACTATTTGATGAAAAAGCATACAACCCGAGCAAAGGAACTTTGAATGAGTTCATGACCCTAGAGTCTGATGCCGCTGTTAATGTTAACATCAAACCGGGAGAAGAATCAGATGTGATTCGTGACTTTGCGAGTGCTGACCAAAACCCTAAGCATCTCGGCAGTAAGGATCCTGATGGTTAGTAAATAAACAGTAACTTTAAAAGTATCATTTGACTGGTCACTTGTCTTCGACTGTCATATTGCATCTGATTAGTCACTTGTCATTGACTGTCAGTATTCATTTGATTGGTCCCTTGTCTGTGACTGTCATCGTGAATTTGACTAGTCCCTGGTCTGTAGCTGTTAGTATGCATCATTCTAATAGTCACGTTTGTTGCTGTCAGTATGCGGATGATTTGTCATTGGCCTGACACTTACTGTATTAGTCACTTGTCTATGATTGTCAGTAGGTATCTGATTGCCGCTATTCTCTGGTTGCCACACTAAGCTTTGCTAACTGCAGGACTCCATCAATGTCATCAATATCTGAATCATTAATACTATCAATTTTTACCTTTCACATCCTACAAACACAAAGCTCTAGTTTGTGTATTGTTTGTTGTAACATGTTTATGTATTTTTCTCGCGAGAATGTCATAAGAAATCATGTGACAATCCTTGCAGGTTAGTTGTAACACATTCATAGACTCAGTCTATTAGACTGAGTAATAAAAGTGATACACAATTTCTTACACGAATGAGTCAAAGCCCCTTCTCAACCTTCAGGTGGTCGCTAAATGTACTAGTACAAGACTACTAGCTATTAGATTCATATTAGTAATTTAGCTTGTGCCCTGCTGCCTCTAAAAATAGCGTAGACAGTCGGAGTCTCATACATGTGGACATTATATTCATTAATAATAGATGTTTGTTCATATGTCTATAAGTTGTTTTATATTTACATTTAAACACTTTTATAGTTGTTTTATTTTTTCTCTTAACTTAATTCAACAAAACACTCTTTTCATGATCTGAAATTTAAAAGTTACAGTTGATTGAAAAAGTTTGAAAACCTTTACAGTTGTTTGATTTTTCTCTTAATTTATTTGAAACGTACAAAACACTTTTCCCATGATATGAAGTTTGAAAGTTAGAATGGTAAATGTTTTTATATGTTGAATACAAGTGAATATTCTGTGCAAAGACTTTTTTATTACCCGGGCAACTCCATGCATTCCGCTATGTAAATCTGTAAACGAAAAATGCTTTGAACGTGAACAATTGTATTATCTCGAGTAGGAATTGCCTTTCCTTTCTTTCTCCGTTCAGTCAAACAAAGTATCAGACAAAGACAGTTCAATTATCTCATTTTTACGTTTGTACTGGTATTGAGAGGTATTGAGAGGTATTTGTGTCAGTATTGAGAGGTACCAGTATCGTTCATCAAATCTTTGAATACAACGAGCTTCTGCTGCACCAGTAACTTTTTTTATACACATATTTCTATGTACTCATTGTTTATCTTTTTTCTTCATTTATTTAAATGACACGAATAAACTTTTCTCATGAGATAAAGTTTTAAAAATTAAAATGGTTAATGTTGTATATGTTGAATAAAAATAAGTTTTCTGTGCAAAGACTTTTTTATTAGCCGGGCAACGCCGAGCAGTCATCTAGTTTTTACTACCTATAATAATAGGCGTGTCTACCCGGCGCAATGGTTGGAGGCGTGTCTACCCGGCGCAATGGTTGGAGGCGTGTCTACCCGGCGCAATGGTTGGAGGCGTGTCTACCCGGCGCAATGGTTGGAGGTTGGGAGATGGGATAGCATCATGCAGTATTAAAACTCACAACTTTCACCATGGTAGATATAACCACTGTGCTAACTGACCACCTTTCACAACTGTTAGATATGGAAAATTATAGATCCTATTCGAAAATCGATATTTCCGATTGAGTGAGTTTCCTGTTTGACTCGCTGATTTATTGTGCTGTCATTGTTATATATATACTACAAGTTGTGTTGACAATGATTATAAACTAGTGATGCACCTTCCCTGCACAGGCCCGTATTTCCAGGAGCGGCTGAGCCGCCCAGCTGCTCCTGGGAATACGGGCCTGAAATTGTACTCGCCTCACATCTTTCTCTTCTTCACTCATCTTCTACCAAAGCTAACGAGCCCTATGGTCAGGAGTATATACAATCATGGATATTGTAAATGTTTAGTTGGATGATAGAGTTGGATATAGTAGGAGACTATTAGACGGTACTACATGTAGATGGATCTTCAGTGCAAACACACAAACAACATCAGTTTGGGTTTCCGGCTTTTAGCGAGCCGACTCAATCTTATTGTAACTGGAAACATCGATTGTCCAATAGGATCTATAATTTTCCGTTAGATATTAGACCAGGCCATCTCTCACGGCACACTAGACTGCCGGTGCACTAGTCCATTATAAATGTTGAAGTTATTAGTTAACACTCATAAATATGTTTAATAGTGCATTTATCATAGACTTGCGGATGAATGACCATGATATTTCTTTGGGGCATCAACATTGTTACTAGATACTCTTTGTTAGATCTATGGGTTTATTTTTACCACCTACAGTAACAGGACAAAGTAGTTCTATTGAGAACAACTAGTGCAAACCTAGAGCTTAGTTTAATTATTTGAACAAATTAAAGAGTGACATATCTCCGACATTCTTTGACAAGTACTGAAAGTTCCATTGATGTGCTGTGTTAGTAAGAGTCATGTGAAACTGTTGTATAGCCTTGACTCTATAGCAATAGCATTATTGTCTCATTGTACAAAATATGAAAAGTTGCGCCGATTGTCAACGTTGGTCAGGAGCACAGTATATATCGGAAACTAAGGCTATTGTAAAGAAAACTCAGAAACTGTATGTTATATTATTGCTCACCAAGCTCTGAGCTCTATATCAACATTGTAACCAAACATTAATAAACTGTTTTTGAAAATTTAAAAACTCATAATAGTATTTATTTTATCTCTTTTAACTACTAAAATAACTTTATTTACTTTAAATATGATCAGTTAACACATACAAAGCGGGATAATTCAGTCTGTTAATTTTTTTATCAGATCTTGACTAACTTTGCTTTGTTTTTTCCACTTTCAGCTTAGCACTTTGAAATTTTGGCCGTTTTGCCTCTATGTTTTCACCCTTGTCCCGACCAAAGTTGCTAACCGATTGGACTAGTAATTCTCGAGACACCAAAATACTGAGAGCATTTCAAACGAGATAAGAAATGAAAGATGGCTGCCGACAGATTAGTTTATAATGACACACTGATTGAAGTTCTTAGTAATTAAAGCACAGAACTAGACAAAGCTAGAAAACTTCTCATCATAAGAAACAAGAACTAAAACTATTTTTTTTTATTCATAAAACCTATTCACTCTATATGGTTCTTTTTCTTTGTTTTATAAAGACTAGGTCTAGTATCAGGGAACCCGCATGTATACAAGACTAGGTCTAGTATCAGGGAACCCGCATGTACACAAGACTAGGTCTAGTATCAGGGACCCGCATGTATACAAGACTAGGTCTAGTATCAGAGAACCCGCATGTATACAAGACTAAGTCTAGTATCAGAGAACCCGCATGTATACAAGACTAGGTCTAGTATCAGGGAACCCGCATGTATACAAGACTAGGTCTAGTATCAGGGAACCCGCATGTATACAAGACTAGGTCTAGTATCAGGGAAACCGCAAGTATACAAGACTAGGTCTAGTATCAGGGAACAGTAGCATGTATACAAGACTAGGTCTAGTATCAAGGAACCCGCATGTATACAAGACTAGGTCCAGTATCAGAGAACCCGCATGTATACAAGACTAGGTCTAGTATCAGGGAACCCGCATGTATACAAGACTAGGTCTAGTATCAGGGAACCCGCAAGTATACAAGACTAGGTCTAGTATCAGGGACCCGCATGTATACAAGACTAGGTCTAGTATCAGGGAACCCGCATGTATACAAGACTAGGTCTAGTATCAGAGAACCCGCATGTATACAAGACTAGGTCTAGTATCAGGGAACCCGCATGTATACAAGACTAGGTCTAGTATCAGGGAACCTGCATGTATACAATACTAGGTCTAGTATCAGGGACCCGCATGTATACAAGACTAGGTCTCAAACTGCTAAAGGTACATGTAGTAGGTACATCCTGGTGAATGACACAGGACAGGTGATATAATCGTTTACATGGTGCTATGTTGTAGAGGAAGCTCACCATCTCACACAAGATATAACAAAACTAGTCGATGGTATGCCTGCAGAGAAGCTCCAGTATTTGCTTGATGCTCTCAAGAAAGACGTGCAAACTGCGAAAGAGGAGAGAGACAGACGAAGAGGCTTAACTTAGACTGTTCTTTATGACTCCGACGACAAAGATGTGATCTCAATCAATTTTACTAGTTATTTTTACAGTTCTAAATATATTGATCAGTAGCAGGATGCTACTTACAATCGGAGATGCTCTGATGTTAACACAGGTTCTAAGGCTATGACCTTAACGTTTATTAGTTTATAAGCAAATTATGTTTCTTAGCTGTGTACCGCACACCAAGGAACTACTGTAAGGTGATTATTATAACCGTGTGATGTAGTTCAATGTAGATCAAAGGGTCTTTATTTTTATTTCACAGAGAATGAGTCTCTAAATACAGAATTATGCTCTCAATTTATTAGTTGCCTTTTTGCTTTTTCATCAAAACTGGTCACTTGTATTATTGTACTTCTGTTGCTTTAGAGTGGTTCAAAATTTTGATATCAATTTGATTTAGTGAGGAAAAGGGAGCGCAAACTGAATGGAATTCTAAGGAAACCAATCAAGTTAAACAGTGGAATTTTCCGCAAGACTTCAGACATGATTTCTCAAAAAACCAAATTGATTAAGCTGAACCACCCTTTCCGGATCAAGTAGTCTGAATGAAGTATCTACTTATCTACTGATAAGTAGATATAATCCCACAACCAAATGAGCGGAGCGAAGTTTGAGAGTTTTTATGATAAATGCATGTGCACACAACTTACGAATATTATTCATCAACAAAGTCGCAAACCCTTGTCTCGAAATCTCATCAACAAATTTAACCATCGTTTTGTAGAATCGTTAAAGTATAACGACGATACAAAACACATATAAGCCTATCTAAATATGTTACCAAGTCTTTGTAAATTGTCGACAGTCTCTTCAAACCTACCCATCTGAACGGATTATACACAAATAGACAGATTTATTTGGCCGAAAATCGTTATTAAAACTTGCTAAGCCTTACTTTTATCAAAGTTAAGACCGGAAATTGAAACGCCGAGCGACAGAGAATAGAACGATTAAGTCGTGCGCATTTCACGAAAAAATAACGTGCACGTTTCACCAGTCTATAGCATTGTCAAATCGCCGAAAGTTTCTGTAATTAACGTAGGAGTAATGAAATAGTTTCATTTTTGCCGATTTCAAAGTAACTGACATTTTAGACACTTTTGAGTACTTTCGTATTCTAACTGATGTCCAACGCAGTGTAAGTAAAGGAAATTGTTATTATTAGGAGATTATTACAATATTTAATTATAAGTTTGGATGACTACAGAACAATGACTACGTCGTACAGATTTTCTAAAAATCTATATAAATATCACAACTTCTTGATATTGCTAGCTATGGCGTTTTGAAATGTAAACAAAATTGTGCATTGGTTTTATATTATTACTGTATTAATAATATTGGTTATTCTAAATAATATCAGTGCATTTTACTTCTAATATTGCATTTCTCCTATTGCAGGGGGAGAGATATAAACATATAATCTTTTCCTTTCATTATTGCTATTTGTTGTATATAATAACACCCACACCCAGTACATTACAGCTACCATTGCAGTTATCCTATTGCACTGCAGTGCCATCTGACTGCTAATATTGCATTTCTCAACCATCAGTACACTTTCTTTTTTCCAATATCTCTTTGGTCGTGGGCTGTATGACAGTGGAATTTCTAGTTTAGTTTTGTCTTTCAATTTTTTGTTTTTCACTTTTGTTTTAGTCTTTTCCATGCAAAAAAATATCAGCTGTGGAAACGCATAAATCATAATTTTGAACTCCTGCGCCTAAATTGGTCTACATCACAGCAGAAACTGCCACTGAAGGGCCCGAGCAACTTCATTTCTAGAGCTCTATTGTCTGCTCCGCCCACAGCCTGATAGCATCACAACAACTAGATATGCACTTTATCAGTGCTGTTTCGATGATCGGCTAGCCTCATCATAAGTCAGACTTGTCTCCTCTTGTCTTTCCTAGATAATGGCGAGTTTGACTAGTGGGCGGAGCTTAGGTATTCTTCCTGGCTGCGAATGCTTCGCAAAGCTAGTAAGTCATTTTATTAACGGGTGGCCAGAAGAAGTATTGTAAAAGATCTCCGCGTCATCAGGCTAAAGTTGACAAAACCTGAAAGTGTGAGTGAGAAGCGGTTGGTTGAAAGTGTTTGACTACTTGGATTGGAGCAGAAGGCACGCTTGGTTAGCGACCAGTTGAAGAGCAACGCCAATCGATAAATGACAGTTTACTGCGGTTGAAGCGACTAGAAACAGCTTTCCGAGCATGTAACGCGACATATTACGCTAAATAATATTTAGGGTAGCAGCATGATCTAACAGGTGCAGGTATGTATCGTACTCATGATTATTAAACATACATCCGGTTTCGCCAAATTATTAATTAATGTTCCTAGCCACCTTTTAGGCAAGACCGATATCAATTTTGTGTTCATATATTACAATTTTGCTTAATAGCATTATTTACCTTTATAGTTGAGACAGACAAGAAAACAATATGAACACTGACCAAGACAGCATAATCTTAAACTGGCTCCAGAGTTTGGGAATGCCACAATATGCAGCAGCGTTCTGTGATAATGGCTACGATGAACTGGAAGTCTGTAAGTTGATAAAGGATGAAGATTTAGATGCTATTGGCGTTACAAATCCGCTTCACAGAAAAATAATATTGGACTCGGTTCACAGACTGAAATGTGAAGGTGCGACATCCGTGTACTTTACCCTGGAAGAAGTTAATCGAGCTAAAATGCATCAACGTTCGTTACAAAAGACTTCACCATCTTGTGAGTCAACCCAGAGAGACTTAATTTACGATGTTTCGCCAAGGCCTAATCACAGCGCTTTTGTACAAACTCATTCGAATTCAGGTGGACCAGCAGCGTATTCTACAGCTGCCATAAGTTTGCCACTTCCTATAGAAAGACTGGTTAGGAGCAAACTTGAACAAGAGCAAGTGGATGTCCGGTCTCTTGTGCATATTCAGGTAAGTTTTTGCAAACTATCTAGCCTAGCAGCTAAATTAGTGGCAGCATATCATGCTGTTGTGCTAAATGAATTTGACAGCTTTCCCGCTCAGCAAGTAGGAGCTGGAGTCGTATGACATCTCAGGCTAAGTTGAACCCCATAAATCTTACAGTGTATGAGCCTGCACTTAATACTAGATGTATTGGGAAATGAGAAAGTGTGAATTGGCCTTAATAAGGGAAATAATCTATATTTATCCCATAAAGGAGGCCTGGAAAACTGTCAATCATGCAAATAAGTCTTTGGGACTCAATATTAATGATCATTTTTGGGGAGTGCACTGTGACATATTAGATGGAGTGTCTGCGAGTTGCGGGTAAATCATGGGAAATTTTCTTTGCAATTTCCTCTATCCGTTGTTTTGCTCAGTCTCCACCCTCTTCCTAATGATTTGAAACTTTTCTCAGTTGTAAATCTAATACCCACTTTCCTCGTGAGCTCCGCATCATTTCCTTTTAAAAGTGGTTCTAGCTAAAAAGGTCTGCTCACTATCTGTAATGCTTCAGAATGGTGTAAACAAATGCGGCAGCCATTCCACTCTTAGGCCACCCTGTTGGTCATGGGAACTTGCCACATCGGCTAACCTGCTGCTAATTGCTACCAAATACATGTGGAAGTTTGTACCACCTGCAACAAGCCTTAGACATAACAATTGCGCGCCATATCGACACCCTATCGCTAAGCTGTTGGGGATGTCAGTCTATGCTCAGCTATTTTGTGTTTTACACGGCAACCATATGGATATGATTCAAAATTACTGCAGGTTGCATGGTAATTAGTAACACATGGCACCCACACTACAAGCTCTGTGACATCATACCGCGGTAGGCTGAGCGAATCTTGTTTGAGAGTGACCGATGACTCTAGCATTCGATTAACAATAGGCTGCCGGAGGAAGTTGGCAGGTTGTTGTTTGTTTTAACATTAAATTATTGATGACTATCTACATCTCGGCCTCAAACAATCAATAATTTTAGAGATGCCAACCGACATGTATGTAGCTGATGCATTTCAAGTACACTTATGTTTCAACTATAACATCTTAGATCGTCTGAGATCCTAGAGACACCTTTCAGGTTGCACTAGCGCCCTAGCAGTCTAGTGTGCCGTGAGAGTTCATCAGGTGTAATAACTATGCATACAATTATTCCATAATATGGGAAGCCTTAGATTGTCGCAGATGCTAGAGAGTTTTGTTCAATCTAGGTAAATTTTGTGAGTTTGAATTCCGGATGGTGCAATTTTTTGTCGAATATCCAACCATGCTACAGATGCACATGGCTCCTATTATAGTAAAGATTGTTGCTTCAGCGTAAGTACCGAATGTACCGAATGCAGACATGAAAAGGTTAACAACATCTGCAGAGTTGTGGTGAGAGGTCTTGATTTAGTTGTTACTTGGCTCTAGTGCTTAACTCAACTCTTGCATGTCATGGTTGAGGCATATTCCTTTGTGTGTCAGACGAGTCTCTCATTGTCTATCACAAAGAGTGTACTTAGATTATTACATGCCTTGCAACGCGTATCACCCTCCAGCAATTGTATAACATTTGGCATTGAGACGTCCAATAACAGTCCTGTCTTACACTTGCTTAGGCTAGATCCGCCATTATCACTTAGCATTATGGGTAATTGTGTTTTTAACAGGCGGACATCGCTATTAAACATTCACATTTGCTGTAATATAAAATGATGTTATTATTTTACGTAGATGAAAATCGTTAGCAATGAAACCTTCACACCTTAATGAATGCGTTTTACAAAGGCACATGACTGCATTTAGATAATACGATATGTAATTATGCCAGTTAGCACTGGTCAAAGGAGAGTTGATATATGTTTCTCAGCAGCGTCTTATGGTGTTTCATATCATACCACAATTTTATAGCTACACTTGCAC
The DNA here is from genome assembly GCF_963576615.1 of Watersipora subatra. Taxonomy (NCBI): domain Eukaryota; kingdom Metazoa; phylum Bryozoa; class Gymnolaemata; order Cheilostomatida; family Watersiporidae; genus Watersipora; species Watersipora subatra. The sequence continues at coordinate 23,336,604 of NC_088718.1, read as the reverse complement.
TGGTTAGGGGAGACAACTATTGAAGTAGCTTCGGCTCTGGTATTCATGATTATACCTCAAGGTGACAATAACCTTGAACTGCCGCATTGAAAGTTTTATAGAAACGTGCAGCTTTTATAAGGTTTGAACCCTTTTTGTGGGAATTACTCCGGTTAGGGAAGACAATTCTATGGTTAAGATTCATGAGTATTTTGTGTTCATTTGACCTTCCGCTCTAATTTAATTTATTTATAATTAATTGTCTAGAAAAGAGATAGATTTAATATGGTAGTCATGCAAGGACTCTACCACTTACACGTTTACTGAAATATGAAATTGTTTTCGACCTTTTAACACGACCTTGAGACTTGATAACTATGGGATAGAAGATCATACATAGTCCAGTTTTACAGCTATAGCAAGGTTTTATTAGATCATAGTTCTGAAGTTGTTGGCGGAGGATGCTTATAATATGTAGCTTGGTGATTCACCCGACCCTTCGCAATGAGGAAAATGGAGACCTCGATGGTCACACACAATACAGTCATACTAATCAATACGGACAGGTTAACTATGATTGTATTGACATTGCGACGCTCTCATCTGTGAATTATTGTGCTTGGTTTGCTCAGAGCATGTTGAGGAAAGCTTGTCCGTTATCTCATGAAGATATGAGCCTGGGACAGCGCATTTACTGCTGTCTAGAAAATTAGCAGCAATAAACATGCATGCATAAAAGCTTCTTTGTCAACGAGCAGCGAGCGCGAAGTCATTGTCATATGATGGTTGATGTTAGAAATCTCTGTAAGGCTAGACAGTAGACAGCACGCATGTATAACCTGCTTTCACCCAACGTTCTCTGACTGAAGCCTCTAATAGTGAACTAACTAACCCTTACTCATATCCAGTAATGCGCTCTATCTAGGTGTAGGCTGGTACTCGGGCTATCTATTATACCTTTGTCATCATAAAATAACTGGTTTGAAAATATGTAGGACCTATAAAACCTTCGTATTGTCTCTGCTACTAACTTGATGCATAACCGAATCATAGAGTGTTTGTACAAGCCATTGCTCTATAATATATATTCTATTTCGCTGTATCACCATCATTTTAATATAATACTGTTGGATGTAGAAAAAGCAAATTTTCTGAAATAGCCTGCTATTACATCATCATGATGATAGGCAAACTTTATATCAGCAAGGATTCGGGCTGTGTGGGCCGCGACATGTGGCACAGCTATAGGTTTACATAGGCCTACATAGGATTGACCAATTTGGGTTGAAATCAGCCACTCTTGCAGCTCTGCTGAGAGGACCTGCGGTTCAACTGGCATGGCAAGCCTTGTGACCCCCTACATATACAAGTCTGAAATAGAGACCTTATAGCAAGTCTACATTGATATAACATTAGATTGAACTGATCCATTCTACGTCCAAGCAATCAAACGTTTGTTTTGTTTTTCTTTCATCTCCTGCCACCTAGTGCAAACAGGCCTTTCTTTCGCTAGTTCTGTTTGCGCAGCTGTAACTGAATACTTAGCTTGTGCAGTGATCAATTTGTGAGTCACAATGTACTGATGAGTGGATATCGTATGCCTAAGGAGAGTACACAGGCTAAATGGATGGCTTTGATTAGAAAATAATCCAACAGCCCATTGCCTGTGTTTGTTGTGATAATCAACCCTTGCTTATCATTCCATTGGCTCACCACTGTAATTATTTTGTGGAATTCTGCTGAATGCTCTCTTGGCTCCTTCACTTTTGGACATTGGTCTTCCTCATTGGTAAACGTCAAAGCATACGACAGCAATATTAGACAATTTCGATGCTGACCGATCTTTGCTGGTGTGGCTGTGCTACTAATACACATGAATCCTAGTGAGTTCGTGTGTATTAGCGGTACCAGATGCTTACCTTTGCTGTTTTTCTTGGCTCGCTTGCGCAATACGGGCTGCACCTGATGCATCAGCTGTACTGAAATGGAGTTGTTCTCTTCCGTCTATGCAGCTTGGCTGCGATATTATGTCGGTCGCTCCATTGGTAATCATAACGGATTTAGCCCAGAAATTTCTGTTTAACCAGAGGCCAGTCTCTGCGGTAAAGTTTAGTAGAACTTAATAAAGCTCTTATTTTTTTCTCTTTTTCTCTCTTGTAGAACTCTTATTTTTCTTGAAAATATTAGATGGTAATATGCTAGTACTAGCATTACACACCTATTTCACCTGCGTGCTATATGATTGTTATATGCACGGGCACTACTGTAACAAATTGTAACACAAATAATAATAAGAACACGAGGGGCCTTGAGAGCTATTTAAATAGTTTTTCTTGTTGACCAATGAGAGTATCCGGTAGAATGTAGAGTAGAGCGATTGTTGGTGTATCGCATGAAAGGGTATAATTTGCAGTTATTACTGCAGGTAGACGCGCTTGAGGTGTTCCATTGCAACGATACCTTCATCTCGAAGATCACTTCAGTCTGATAGTACTAGTAGTCTGGCAGTTGTTGCCCCATAAGATATCGTAGGCAGTAGAGTGTCAGTCTACCAACTGAAAACTCGTGCGTCAAATATAAGTTCAAACACATAATATGGTGCTTTTCAAGTCTAAATAAAATTGCTTGATTACTCAATTAATAATGTTACTCTATTATAATGTTTGGTGATACGCAGTGACAAGTTTGTTTTCTGAATGACCATTTGTAGGATACCGTGGTTTTTAACATTAAAATGAAATAGATTCATTATCAATTATTTATCACGAGTTGAATGAATGTGTCAGTCTCTTTGTCGACACAGACGCCAGTCGAACGTGAATGTATTTTATAATTTGAAAGTTTTATATGCTGGAGCATATGTTTCCTTGTAATGATGTCGATTATGATGTTGATTTTAGTATACTTGTCAGTAATTACTGCATGGAAATACTTGTAGCATTAAAGTTAATGCGTTATATACAACTATGCAAAAACTAAATGTTATGTTAAAAATTAGATTAATGACATAATCGTTACTATTTGAGTAAGCGTTGTGTTCATCTGAAGCCACACCTAAAGATTAGGAAAAAGAACATTTTAATACATGTGCCAATGGACCACTTCCATATATCTAGGAATAACTGTGTGCATACTTATCCTCTGCTCTTTATTGTCGCAACTGACGATCTTTCTAATTATTCACATATGTTAACTATATGTTGAATGTTCAACAATTTGAAATTACCAAAATCTAGGGATCTTTTCTATAATAAGAACAGAGTTCGTCCATCTGTTGTTCGTCCACTTGTAGCTATGGTTGGGTGTTTAGAAAAAAGTTGCATCGTATGGGAACTTCAACTTACAACTTTAAATATGACCGATACTCCAACAGATACGTGCAACAGATACGTGGTGTTGTCTGCTAGTTAAACGTATTTTACTACTTTTATATTTGTGCCTTATCTATCCACATTTACTTGCAGAACCACTATTACCAGGTTTCAAAAAACTAAGTATTATAAGGGGTCAAAGAATTTGACTTTTGTATCGTGCACAAATGGAAAAGTGATCGTGAGCAGTGGTTGACTGTATCAGTAGGAACCTATCATAGCCCATTCCATTTAGGGTCAACCAGTGCATACAACTCCTTTGCTTCTCTATCTTATATTGTGTCTAACAACCCTTTGAAAAGTGCTGTCAGGTCAACTAGGAACTTTCTATTGTTTTATGGCCTCTCTCATTAAGGTAGCGTGTCATTACAGTGCTAGCGGCACCTGCCCCGCTTGTCAAAACAACCTACTCCAGTGCTGCCAAACCACTCCTCAATTTTTAATAACTAATTTGACTAGTTTTTATCCTGGACCTCTCTTTGTTTTGTGCAAATCTTTGAGTATTATTCATCAATATTTAATTAGTCATTTATAACATGCTGATGTAAGCTGAACATCTCTGTTATATGTACATTTGTTGTTACTCACGTGTGTCACAGGAAATAAATTCACTCACGTCTGTTTGTGCGGTCTGAGGAAGCCTGCGTAACCATAGCGATGGCATATGTTTTGCATACAAGAACTGTTGAATTGCAGGCGGGAGAGAGGAATGTTTCCATGCTTACTGCATTGGCAATGAGATATGCAGAGGAGCTGTCACAGGACTATCTGCAGGTGCTGTCAGTTCTTGAGTCTCTCTCACACCCGACACATCAGCACCTGCCTTCACAACAGGTACTTTTATTATTAGCTCTAGCTATGCAGTAGCTAAGGCCATGGAGGCGCTAGCAGCTCTATGCATTGTTACATGTTGCCTTTTGGAACTCTTTTGTTCACAACTTGTCAACAATCGTATGCCATGCTTGTTCGTGATTATGATCGGAAGACGAATTTTCAGTGGCTGAGAGAAATGTCAAAGTAGCTACATTAGGTTACGTTATTGCAATAAATAAAGGCTAAAGCCTCGCTTTTGCTATAAAATAGCTTGATTCCTTCAAACGGCTGGTTTAAAATTTTGTTTGTGAGCTTTCTAATTAGTACGGCTAGTGATATGCACACTGGTAATACCCCCTAACACCGGTGAATTCACTTCCCTGGCAGGTGCTCCCTTACCTTTTGTCATCCTTACCTTATTTGTATTACGGTTCTATTAAAGGTTGACTTGCAACAAAATTCACATTACAGTTATTTGGTGTCAAAATATTCACCATGTTTTACTCTGTTGTCTTGTAAGTGCCAAAAATGTGGAAATGTGATTACAAGCTCTTAAAAGCTCCAAAACGAAAAGCCACCGTAGATTGGAATATCTTTATTTTGATGACGTAGTCATGAAATTTGGTTATTGTCTTGTCACGTGATGTTCTCACGTGAATTGAAAGGACAATAAAAAGCTCTATATAAAACTTTTCGTGGCACTAGTTTATGACAAACACTTCGGGTTTTACCGAAGACCCCGTATCAAATATAGATGCTCGCTACTTTACATTTTTGTTTCGGTTTGGTCTAATCGGTAAATCGTAATCTGATCATGTGACCCAATACTTCACAAATAATTTCTCTAGCACTTTCGATTATCACAGGTGACCAACAGGCTCGTCGTGATTATCAGACAATGATATGTACTCCTTCAAGGTAAGGCTAAAAAATTTAACAAATTTTTACGGTAAGTTATAGGATATCACTGCTAAGTGACAGCATTACGATGACGATAAAATAGACGCGTAAGAACAATAGACATGGTTTTATTGAATGCGTGAAGTATATTTGTGAAAATATTTCGACGAATAAGGTTGCATAATAATGTAAACAGAAACCATCTCTCACAACTACGTCACATTTGAGCCGTTTTGGAAAGAGAATCCAAACTACGGCGGTCTCGCATGTCTGCGGTTTTCTGTTCGTTTTGAGTTTTTAAGAGCTTGTAATCATCTTTCCACATATTTTGCACCTACAACACAACAGAGTAAGACATGGTGAATCTTTTCATATCGAATAACTGTAATGTAAATTTTGTTGCAAGTCAACCTTTAAAGATATATGTTAATGTGGGTTGATTATCGAAAAACAAATTATCACATTTAAAAAACCCACTTGTTATTTAACAACATTTAAACATATTGTTATAAATAACTTTAAAGCAGTTCTATTGGCTACTTTTCAACTGTTGTTGGTATATTATATTGTTTTGGGTAAGCGATAAGCTGGTGGATGCCAGAAACCATCTCTCTGGCACCCTTCAGGGCAACTGCTCCGCACTGAGTACACTGAATTGTTCAAACTCACTCTGGCATTTTAATGTAAAGTTAAATTTCAAACTTAACTGAATAATTTGCTGACAACTAAAATATATATTATGTGTCAGGAGTAGTAGCCTCTGTTAAGTAAACTCGGAAGTTAGCCTGTTGATGGTAGATTTTGTCTAAGTTTGCGATGGCAAAGTCTAAGTTTAAAGTGAGAGTGTTGTCCTTGTCGCCTCCCGCTTGTCTTGCTTGTAGTTTGCTTTTTCCAATTGGCCACCGACAAGCAGATCGGTTCAATTTCAGTTCCTTAGCTTGGCTATTGTAGTCGTCGCACCAGCCAGGTGCGCTTGTCCGAATACCTCCATTGTTTTCATTGACTTTGTGTTTTGTTGTGTTTAAAGATACAGCTAATATAAACAAATTCCCTAATTAAAGCGATTCATCGGTTGTCTGATGTACTCAGTTGACGCTAGAGTTTTGCTTCCGATACATCACGTGACCATCAGCGCTCGAAAGGAAATCTAGTTTCCAAAGATCAGTTGATTTGACAGTATCCATCCACCCCGCCAATTATTTGTTCAGTTGCCTGGCTGGTGTGATGACATAATACAGGAAATCGCAGCAGTTTTTTATGTTATTTGACGTAACCATCTGATTGCTTGTACATCCTATTGTGAGCAGGGAGAGCTGAGGGGTGCTCACTCGGAGACACATCTCATTAGTAAGGACATCTGCGAAATGTCTCTCGGGAGTCGTCAGCCTCCGGCCGTGCCTACTAGTCCTCCACCACTCAATACTCATCAGGTAGGATGTATAACCATGTACCGTCATTCAACCAAAGGTGTTTGAGTAGGTGCTGACAACTTTAAGTACAGCGGTAGTTTCATGTTCTATAATGAAGGTCAGAGTCTAAGGTTATGTTCGTTGTGGTACGCTTGTTCACAGCAGCCGAGCAGGATGCCGATGATGTGATCTACTTAACTATCCATTATACTAACTGAAAATATGACTAACACGTGATTATCAACTCCTTTTTGATTCGCCAAACTTTTGTAGATTTTTAAGGCGTTCCAATTTGTAGCAAAAATCTTAGTATGAATACAATTATGGTGGCGCTTCTCTCATACTTCAGTTTCAAACGATCATTTTTCAGAAGCTAAGTATATTTTGAATAACTGTTCATCATTATAATCTATATTATATTATATTGTAGAAGCTTAAAGATCTAAAATTCTATTATTACTTAATTTTGGATCTTCTTAGTATCAAACCTGTTTAAATAACAATAATAATATAAAATAGCACATGCGAAACTTCCCCGTTCCGCCTGCTCATGAAGAATGAATATCGTTTTGCTAAGCGTGTTATGTGAAGCAATGCGTAGACAGCAGTGAAATTATATAGTTGTCAGTAGGACCTACTATCACATCAAGGGCAGGTCAAGGGAGACAACCCTATACTCGGTTGTGACATGAATCAGAATATTAATAACTTGCTGTGTGAAGTTTGCATATTACATACGTTTAATGTAACTCTACCATTTTGAACAAATGAGCTCCGAACTACCAGCTGTTCAGGATATGGACTGATCTTATTGATACCAATTTCTTGACCCATTCCAGTAATTCCTTTTATACCTTTTGTTGCTTCAAGTGTGCATCTGTAGATTTCCACATAACACAAGCACCAACATTAACAGATGGTTATTCTGTATGAACTCTAAAATTAGCTGATGAGATTACTTGTAAAACTGACGCCAACCCGCAATTTCGACTCCCGCTCTTTGCTGGCTGCTCTCGACTGGCCCAGCTGTTTCTCATATGTCATTAGCATATGTAATCTTATTCAGTCTCCCAGGCTACTGCCCATCTATGTTAATTTCAAGGTCGTAATTCGCCAAATGTTTCTATGACTCTTGATTTGCCTGCGAACTGGAAGTTCTTATGAATATAAAATTTTTCTAAGGACAAAGACAAGAATGTTATAGGATGAGATTGCGGAACTACTGCTGTCACCGCAGTGAAACAATATATATATATACGTATATATACAATAGATATTCCTATAACTTGAAATATCCATTCAGAGAACATTTATAGGGAGTTTACGTTATACAAGCAGTAAAATACGTGTAAATTGCCTAATACCTTCCAAGATCGTCCGAACCTCACCCCTTTGGCAATTCAAATAGGAAAAAAATCAGACTAACTTTTAAACTTAGTGACTGGACAGTCATGATTACAGAAACGAGTGTACGCCTTCGATGTTGAGTTAAATAATTTATTTTCACATTTTTCTACGGAGAAAGGTCAATGCTGTACAAAAAAATTGTGTATGTCTGAAATGAAGCAAAACAAAAATATATCTTGCTATAATGAGAGGAGTGTATGCCTATCTGTTTTTCTGTAGCCACTGTTAGAGGTTACGATAAACATCGCTTTCAATGAGACTCGTGACATTCAGCTTGGTAGACCGACACTCTAACGCCTCTGCCTGTCGGGTTCTGAATAATTGTGTAACTACCTATTCCCTAGGTGCTTCATCGACACACCCGATGATCTCTCACAGCACACTAGACTACCAGAGTGCTAGTATATAATAGAGATATACCTATACTAGACTACCAGGGTGCTAGTATATAATAGAGATATCTCTATACTAGACTACCAGGGTGCTAGTATATAATAGAGATATCCCTATACTAGACTACCAGGGTGCTAGTATATAATAGAGATATCTCTATACTAGGCTACCAGGGTGCTAGTATATAATAGAGATATCCCTATACTAGACTACCAGGGTGCTAGTATATAATAGAGATATCCCTATACTAGACTACCAGAGTGCTAGTATATAATAGAGATATACCTATACTAGACTACCAGGGTGCTAGTATATAATAGAGATATCTCTATACTAGGCTACCAGGGTGCTAGTATATAATAGAGATATCCCTATACTAGACTACCAGGGTAGTAGTATGTATAACAGAGATATCCCTATACTAGACTACCAGGGTGCTAGTATATAATAGAGATATACCTATACTAGACTACCAGGGTGCTAGTATATAATAGAGATATCCCTATACTAGACTACCAGGGTGCTAGTATATAATAGAGATATCCCTATACAATGGAACCTCGGTCCTCAACCAATTTGGTTTTCGACTAAACAAATTGAGATTTGTCCATCTCGGATCTCTAACATAAATTCAGTTCTCGACCGAACCGGAGCATGTGCATTAGAATTAAACGTTCGAAACAGCTCCTGAAACAGCATGGAAACATTCGCTAACAAAGGGAGAAGCAAGTTACACTTCATAGGTTCTTTACAAAATACAAGGAGCCATCTGGGACGACGTCCTTCTACCGAAGAGATTTGCTAGGGAGACAACTCCTTCATTCAGGTTACTCTAAATTGTTTTGGAGGAGAATTCTCTTTTAAAGATATGAAGTAAACATGCCATTGCTGTTTCTATTTTCTTTTTTACACGATTTTTGATGTAACTGAGCTCTTGTATTTTTCGCTGTTTCGTTATTAATCTCTGCAATTTTTGTGTTGTATTTTAACATAGAATGTTGTCGATGTTTTAAGAGCAAAACATACGAAATGTTTACTTTTTGTTTTCTGTTTTCATCATCGTAAATAGAAAATATTTTATTAAAAATAAACATGATCTATATCTACCCGTTTTTATTTATAGTATGTAGTATAGGGGGCCTACAGTACAGTTGATGGTGTGAAATGTTAAAAAAATGCTTTACTAAAGTTGTTATCTCAGGCTTGGAATGGATTAAAGTTTACATACATCAATTGTAACGGGAATAATTGTTTCTTATTTCGGACCACTCGGTTTTCAAACAACCTTCTGGAACCGGATTAAGTTCGAGAACCGAGGTTCCACTGTACATCGTTTTCTCTCACAAGTGCGATGAGAGAGCAAACACTATCTAGTAAGGCTAACTATGGCACTCTCATTCGAATTGAATTTGATAACTTGTACCGATTTGATGCTTTACATTATATGGAATTTTTTACGTAATACGAAGCAAAAACTCTACATATTTTATTTAAGTATTTTATTTATTTAAGTGAAAATCACGTTATGGATGTGTTATAAGATCATCTACTGTTCATTTTCCATCCAGTTTCACTCTTGGCCGCCCAGAATATGGTACTTGGTTTTCATGGTACCATATTTACCTGGTCAGTCTCAACATCAGCAACCCCAACTTGGGTGGCCTTTTATGGGCCAGGCTGGCCTTCGAGCGACTCCTCTCTCTGATTATCAGACGAATGTTTTGTTTAGGTACTACTGTCATAATTGTATGACTCACCTGCCATACCCTGCCTTCAGCTCTATTGTTCTCTAGGTTTTGTTATCAACAGCTATTGTTATCACTAGATTCTACTGCTTCTCGATAGCCAGTGCCTTTCCGATGTTGCAATTCCGATGTTGCAATTGTGGATATAACTTTTGTAGATTTCGAAGGAAAGCGTGTCAAATCCAAACTTTAAGCCAACCCATCAGTCCTTGCATTACCTCAGATCGCAGCCTGCAGCCAATTTCCATCAGCCAATCAGGTAACTGTGATAATACACTGCAAGCGCCTTACCGAATTTGCCTCGCTGAAGCATCACACAATGTTTGTCCCCAGTAATAATCAATAATATTCAAGCCATCTTCCATTTTCTCTCGCGCGACTAACTCTTTCCTCTTGCCTTCCTTGCAATATCACCACTTACCCGCTGTACGTTCTTTAGGTTATATGGTAGCTTTGTTGACGCTTAAATGGCATTTGAATATGAGTGAAAACAACAGTTGACAGAAAATCTGTATAGTATATCACCACTACATAAAACTGGGTATGTTCTGTTCGAGATTTATGGATTTTTGGATAACATACTGTTATTGAAGTGTTACATATGATGTGAAAAAAAGAAGTGGTATGTTCAGTTGCTGTTTAGTTTAGAACAGTTGTTCCCAACTACCTTGGAGCCATGGACCCCCTGAGCTCCTTATCTAAAAGCCACGGACTCCTTTATAAACATCATAATATCTGGTGTTTATAACAATGCATTGTAAATTGAAATGTTTTATTTTCCATGGATCTTAGTATATCGCTGAGAGGGAGAGGGAATTATGTGTTTGCTGGTTAGAGGTTTAGTTTTTTGTACTACTAACCGGAAATCAGGTACTATCCAGCGATTGATGCACATACGTGATAAAAGTCTGTACCAAAAAACCTAACAAAACAACGCGACCACCCCGTGGGAATCGCATTAGCCCCAAAACCCAGGCTAGCACAATCCCAACAGAGCTCGATCATTAAACCTTGCCCATATAATAGCCGTGACCTATCCTTTTAGGGTTTTAAATCATTGATCCAATCACTACAAGACAGAAATAGCTGTAAATAACTAGCTTAACAAACCAATACTGGCACCAGCCTGCGGACCCCTTCAAAACCTCGTGTGGACCCCTAGGGGTCCATGGACCACCAGTTGGGAACCACTGGTTTAGAAGGTAGTTTTGTCGAATGCTGCATAACATCTCTCATGACATTTGTTGTCTATGACAAACCTAACATAAGGTTTGTCACAATACATAACAATGCTTAGCGCATACCCTTACGCATACCCTTACGCATTACCTTACGCATACCCTTACGCATACCCTTACGTATACCCTCACGCATACCCTTACGCATACCCTTATGTATACCCTCACGCATACCCTTACGTATACCCTTACGCATACCCTTACGTATACCCTTACGCATACCCTTACGTATACCCTTACATATACCCTTATGTATACCCTTACGACAAACCTTACGACAAACCTTACCTGAGACATGTACGTATTTGTAAATCTCTTAAAATATGATACGTTCTGAGAAAGAACACATCTTTTCACGAGCTGTGGCTAATTTATGAAACTCTGCCAGTTTTTTTTACCGTTTAAGCTTTCAATATCTGCCATATGTAATTATATATTTAATAATGTATGTTTTTCGTACTAAACTGAAAGTTAAATGTGCGTTACTTCAATATCTGAAGGGAGTAAATTGTAGCACTGTTTTTGTGTTGACGTTTTCGAGTCTTCCGCTCCAAGTTCTTCGGTAACAATCATAAATAAGCCTCATAAATTTCTTGTTTAGTTGTGTCTAGCAAAGGCTTGCTAATAGTTGTGTCTAGCAAAGGCTTGCTAATAGTTGTGTCTAGCAAATGCTTGCTAATAGTTGTGTCTAGCAAAGGCTTGTTAAAAGTACAGAAAGATTTTGAGCAACAGATAAAACTTGGATGAACAGATACACTGATCAGGATTAGACGCTATTTAAAAACCTCCAGTTACTCTTCTCCATTACTTTACCCAAGAGAGAACCCAATGCTCTGGATATTCCAGTCGTATCACCTATTATCTGTATAGAATTATAGATGGTGTCGGTCTATTTATAAATATACCTCCCTTATAGTCATCACAACTACCCAGGCACACGCCGATTAATGAATCATACTCCTGCCGAAGGCACCCTCCATAGACAACCATTAAAATGTTCATCTCTTTTGCGGACTTCATTTTGTCTGCAAATTTGCAGGAAGTACGTTTCTCTGAGTCAGGCTTGGGTTTGTCTGCAAATTTGCCGGATGTACATTTCTCTGAGTCTGGCTTGGGACTCACCAAGAGTTGATGCGTAGGGATGTTGTTGTAGTGACTTGGCCATTAGCGACCAGGCGCCGTACGGCTCACGACAACAACTCGTCATATGCTTGAGTTATTTAGGATAGAGCCGGTTCTTTTCTGTGAAAACACACAATTTATGCAGTTGATTTGTATGTATTGTAAGAAAACAAGCGATGCATTGCTGGGAGAGCCTCTTGTTGACATATCATGAGCTAGCTTATTTACCCAGCACCTCACAGTCGGCTGCCATCCATTGAACCGCCTGCGCAGTCATTCAATGGCCGTACAATTGCTATGAGCAAACACTGCTTTTCACACTCACTGCCTGAGAACTTCGTCCCAGGATAGGTAGCCCTTGAGTGATACATCAATACCTCTTAGGAGACCAAAGGGAACGGGTCACAACCTCTCTAGTTCCCACTAGGCTGGCTGGGTTATAGATCAGCAACTCTTCCAGATTGGAACGTGTCAAGAGTTCAGGGTATATTCCGATAGTGTGGGAGCCTTGCCAAGCAACTTTGATTTACGCATGTTTACTCCAAATGAGGCAAATACTGGAAGCTTTTGTCAACAGCGTATAATATTGATAGGCAATGTAATATATCAGTGAAGTTGCCAGCCAATAAGTGGCACTACCGTTTGTATGCATCAGATATTGCGCGTGAATCTCCACAATGTCAGCAGTACTACCTAGTGTTGACCAGCAGTGTTAACTCTTCAAAACTAGCTAAATTTTGTTGGTTGCCTAAAGGCTGGTTCATACTATATCGCCGTTTGTCTGCGTTTTCCTTTTGATGTTCATCGTCGATATGTGAACCGTGAACCGATGGCATCGACGAAGCAATGCGGACTCGTCATGAAAGTTTCCAGTGGGAAAGTTTGCAGCTGTCAAACTTTCCCGATCATGGACGACCGCCTTTCAAATGTGAACCATTTCGGCGATAGTGTGATTTATTCATATCCGTTTATGATAGTCATTGCGGGACTAGTATTTAATTCCAGCAAGCAAAAACAAAGAGATTTGTTCGCGAAAATTTAAAAAGAGAAATGTGAACACTAAGTCACAGAATATTTCCTGATACAAGCTGGATAGGTTTGTGATAGTGTGAATATGGTTATCATCGACAATCACCTAAGTTTTGTGGCATCAACGCCGAGATACGGCGATATAGTGTGAAATAGCCTTTACGAGCAGCTCAGCTAAGATTCAAACTCTAGAACAAAGGCTTAACTCGCAGACCGGCTGGTTTGGCAGCCGGCCCAGCTGCCTAATGCAGAACTGTAGGAGTGAGATAAAGTGAGCAGTGCAAGTCATTATTGAGTAATTCAATTGCTCACAGAGTCAAATCCTTTTGTTAGACCTGGTCAATGCATCATGTCTTTCCTTTCTCTCCCTTTTCCTCCTCTGAACATCAAGTGCAAACTATGTGATTTACATAGTGAAAAGTAAAGGGATATTTGGGACAGTGTCATTGAATATTTTTGACTAGCTCAGCAGCAACGATGTTGAGGGCAGATGATACGACTATGGCGATAGGGGACCGTCTGTACTTATTACCAGACTGGAGACACTCTCACTATAGTCTCGGACATTGCAACCTATAGAAGGGGCTGTAGTCGAAGGCCCCTGTCTTATTTTCTTACATAGGCAGTAGGGCTTTTCCTCTCGCAGTAATTAATATCTACAACCATACAATCATTTGCGGTTTTCAATAACAACAATGACCTAATAGTAATTAGAGCCACATGTGTGTTTGATACCGCCATGCATTGATACAAGCAACAAGTTCAGTATAGTGGCGTCTTAATTAACATCCGTGGCTCATGTCAAAGCTAACCTGAGTCACACTCCATCAATGCTGCCGTGGCGCTGCTTTAGGTCAGCTGTTTGGGGTTAGCGTAAATGACGCGCCGGTACCGTCTATGTACCTTCCTTTGTGCATGACTCAAGTTCCTATGAAAAGCATTTTTAAAAGAGCTAACAAGTAGCCTATTACTGAAAAGTAAGAACATTCAAAAAGTTATTTAAAAGTGGTTCGGATGAACTGAAGCTGTCAGTGTCTAGACTGTGATGTGTATAGTAGAGTATTATAGCCTTGAGCTATTTCCCCTAGACTGGGCCGTCTGTCTACCTAGAGTCTCCTTCTCTAGGCTAACCGTCTAATAGCCGATGATATCTGCTTGTACTGGGAGCAGCTGGGCTGCTATTGTTTCCTGAGTAAATATCAATAATTAGCAATTATGCAGAAAAGTGGAGTAATTTAAAATTACGAATCATTCTTATTGTCTTAGCATCCTCCATATTGTTCTCTTCGGCATCCAGCAAACACTCGGCCTGATCACTCTCATACAACTCATTTCCTTTATCGATTTCCCAGCATTCCGTTATATTTTTCACAGGAAATGTACCTGTTCTAGTATAAACCTCTTTGGCAGATGTGGAAAGATTCGATTTCATTTTTTTATATATTTTGTAAACATTAGTCAATAGCATTTATTCGCGCAATCTTTTCTTTTTGAACGAAGAGAGATTCAAACTGGGACTTCCATAATTTGAGTTTCATTTTCGACCACAAATTTGTTGTAAATCTTTGAGTTTGACAAGTTTTGTAGCAGAATCTGTCAGACTCATTCGACAGACAGACAGACTCATTGATCCTACCTCAAGATGATATGACCTCCTTACAAATATAGTGATGCCGACTTTCATGCGGTAATTAGATAACAAAGTCGACGAGCTGCCTACCCAACTCTAACCTTATGTCACACAATAATCATCACAGATCTTGCTCTCCCGCTAGGACACTCTTGGCCAGTCTCTGTACAACCTTAATTAAATTGCAAAGTCCTTTGATGAAAACATAATGATATTCAGGTGGTTTAGAGTTACAAATGAGTGCCATGCATTCACAGGCTGCATATCCTGTCATCAGCTCACACAAAGACTCGTTATTAATGGATGCTGGATGCGAAAACGCTTTGATCATACTCTCTCCTATAGTAGTATCCTTGCTATTTCACCCGCTTGTCCCATTTAGCACACGGGTCCCTTGTCCCATTGCTATCACTTGTCTCTTGTCCCATTTATCCTCCTTATCCCATTTGACACATTTCTCCCCCTTATTCCATTTGACACGTTTCTCCTCCTTATCCCATTTGACACATTTCTCCCCCTTATCCCATTTGACACGTTTCTCCCCCTTATCCCATTTGACACGTTTCTCCCCCTTATCCCATTCTTTCATTTGTCATGCCACCGTTGTCCAAGTGCTATTAAAAGCCTCTTTCCTAACAAGTGTTTTTGATAATTTGTATTCTTTACTCTGATGTATACTTGCCTGTTTTATCATAAGCATTCCATATCCCCTTTTCATGTTTGTTAAGAATACATCTAGTTGTGAGCCTTGCTAATAGGTGATTAGTATAACCTAAAACCCTTCTGATTGAGCTTATCATTGCTTGCTTTTAGAATGGCAAGTCAGCCTGCGCTGGGCGACTGGAACAGCACTTTTATTCAAAGTAAAGAGCCCACCTCTGGCCGGAGCAGACATTTTCAGGGACCTCCATGTTTTGAAAGGCGTAAGTTTAACTGTAGTTCTATTTTCGATGTCTTTATGAAAATTGATACGCTCGTCTCCTGCTCACATATGTTCGAGGTGTTGCGATAACACCTACTCACACTGAACGGAGGCTGCATGGAGCCTGTCAACTTACTGCTCCGTAGATATTATTCACGTTTGTATGCAATTTAACGCCAATACCTAATGTGAACTTGTGCACCAGTGTTTGTTTGCAAAAAGTTTCACAATCTAGAGCATCACTGATTAGTCGAAACACTCTCTCTCTCTCTTGATATTAGTAAACCTCAGTCAGTACCTTTTGTCTTTTTATGTTTTACACTCGAAGCATTCATTTACCCTACAGGATGAACTTATTCGCGGAGTTATATTTCGCGAAAATTGTCTTTTCATGCATATTCGTGGATGAATTTATTCGCGGCTGAAAACTGCCACTCTCTAGGAAAAGTTAATTCTATTGCTGCTAGTTATAGAGTTATTCCTACGCATGCGCACACCGTGTGTTCCGGTTTGTATTTAGCTTACAACTGCGAGGCGATCATGCTAAGCTACGGTAAACAATTTTTGCTGCGTCCAGAGGTTTTTACGAATATTCATCGCTTTGGAGGCCTTTGATAAGCCAACAACTTGTGGTAAGTAATGAGTTTTTCACATTTACTAAATTAGTTGAATTTTACTTTGGTTCTTCGGTGAAACGCAATACTTATTTTTTCCATCCCTACCGCTTCATTATTTGTTTTAGTGTGTGAGAGAGATTTTTCATCATATACCGAAGAACAATGATTGCAAGGGTGGTAGATGTCATTCTTAGAAGATCACCAATCATTCAGGGAGGTCTGGAAATTGAGGTTGAAGTGACCGCAGCTACTTACGAGGAGAATGTATCTGTTTTTAAAAAAGGAACAAAAACGCCTTTACGAGCACAAATCTTTGGCCAACCGGCAGAACTTTGCAATAGTAAGCCACAAGGAGAGTTCTGATGATAACTTCCTTACCAGCTATGTAGTAGCGAGAGAATCGCCTTCAACATCTACCCAAGACAGTGACAGCGACAGAGCTGCTATTACCAAAATAACTAGTCCGAAAGCACCAAGCTAGTATTCACATATCAAGGGTACCAGTTTAGTTTTATTGCTAGACAACTGCCACATGGACTAAACTGTTTATATTTACTCCATTCATCGTTTGTAAAATTTTATTTGTATTTGAAATATTTTATTTGTACACTCAAGTTTGTAATAAATTATAATATATCTATACATGAAATAAAATATATAATTTAATCATGTTTGCTGCAGCGATATCAAGGAGTTGTTGTCGATGAAGGGGTCTAGGTTGACTGGTTGCTTCTCTGCCAAGATTCCTGCCTTGATGAATATTACTACTTGTCTCTAGTTTTCGTAATCGGAGTAGGTTGTTTCATTCTCAATCTGCAGTAAACACAAAAAAGAAAAAATATTAACGAGTGTTAAGGAAGTACAAAAACATTAGCTGAAGTATCTAATGAAAGCGATCAGTTTTTAAACAAAAGAATTAACTAATGCAGTTGATTATGGAAAAACGTATCTGCACTGCAAATCAAATACATACCATAATGTCCAGATCAGAATCATGATCGCCCTTAACTTCGGTAATAAAGATTGATGGAGTTGATTTCAATGTAAAAAGACTAGGAGAGCTTTTTTGCGATGCTGAAGCCATGCCGAATAACTTGTGAAAACCTTGAATAATTTTGTAAAGTTTGATGCAATGGCAATAATGCTCGAAGCCCGGCGATGATTTTAAAGAAGTTTTGGAACTCGGCTACGTTTAGTACTTCTGTCTAGCGGCTATTTTTGCGATGACGCCATTCTGCATATCTTGTGACAACCTTGAATAATTTTGTAAATAAATGTGATGCATTGGCAATGATGTTAGCTCAAAGCTCAGGCAATGATTTTAAAAATGTTTTGGAACTCAATTACGTTTAGTATTTATATTAAAAACTAGCCTAGCGACTAGTTTTCAATTTGATGCAGTAGTTATTCTCCCTTGTGATTAAAAATAGAACTAATTATTCACGGAATTTAATAATTCGCAGAATTGACTGTTCGCGAAATGGCGAATTTTTATGACCAACGAATATTTTCATCCTGTAGGGTATAATACAAGTGGTTTAGAGTTACCTTCTCTTAATCCTATTTTACTTATCCACAGAAATCATAACATTATTGGTACTTATCCGAACAGGGCCTCCAGGGTGCACTTGCTACCAAATGCAGATGTCACAGCCAAAGACGTTTGATGATGCAGCTGCGCTGGAGCATCGGAGAAAAGAGGCGCTCGTGCAAGCCAAAGCGGGCAGGCTGAGCGCCGAGCAGGCGATGCTTCAGATAAGGCAGTGTGAGAAGGAGCGAAGTGATATGACAGAGAAGAAGGTCAAGGTAGGATCATAGCCGGTTAAAATTAATTTCTCTACTATGAAAACGAGCTAAATCCATGCATCTAGTGTTGACTGTGATAAATAATTTTTAGGTTTGTCTTCACTTGTAGTAAGGTAATGGGGACACAACTTTATAACAAATGTTTTCTGGTCACCAACCAGTTCAGTCATGCCTCGACATACGCGGAAATTAAAATACGAGTAAAATTTCATGCAAGTGTCTATCTTGAGATGCGATTAAACTTTGAGATACGAGCCGGTTCTCGATCGCCACAATATGACCAAGTATACGAGAAGCCTCTGCTGAGAACAGCGTCACTCAGTTTTCCTCCTCGAACCAGTTTGAAAAAAAAGTTTGCAAAAGGTTGGTTATAAGTTATCTTACCAAAAAAAGCAAAAAGCGTCAAACCGGAAACAAATAATAAAAATTAAGAAAAATTAAGACAACACAATTGAAGTAAGTTTAGTAAGAAATTAAAACAGCTTCAAGTATGCGTTTATTAAGCTGAATCTTTGTTAATCTAATTTCAAAGTTTATGTTGTGTAGCATCACAAAAGTTTAGTGTACCGAACTCGTTGCTAACAAATCTCTTTTAGACAGCCGTTAGCCTTTACGTCTGTCTCGAAGGTAAAACCTACAGTAGTATACATAGTATCATACAGTAGTATACATTACATACTACTGTATGATTGTTATACTAAAGTAAACTGTTGTAAGTTTTTCCAAGCTGTACAATCATCAATCATTTATGTAGCAAGCTAGATCGTTTATCATGACAAAATCTGTTGTTTTCATTCTTATCCCTTGTTACGGTCATGAGTTTCTGCATTGCAGTTGTTACATCACTCGTTTGTAGAAGAAATCGGCAACCACCAAGCTTGGCGAGTTTTTTAAATTTCCTTCATTTCGAAGAAAGAGCAAGCAGCCAGAAAAGCAGGGCCATGGTGCTAAGTCTAACAGATCAATGTCATGCTCTGATACGTTTGGACCGCCACCTTGTGCTATAGGTAAGTTGGGTTGTTGCCGCAGCCAGTGTGTTGTGAACCTACCCAGGCTATAACCGCTTCACGGATTTAACAGGAATTTCACGCCTCCGTCTAGGAAAGTACTTTCGTTATTTTAGTAGAACTACTAACTACTACTAACTAACTTCTACTGGGAACCAAGGTTTCAGTTCAGCATTCTTTCACTTTTCAAACGCATCTTCTTTCTGCAATTCAAATGGTAGGAAGGCAAGCAGTACTGAAATACTTTTTGGTGGCTCTAATAGACATGTTTCTGGATTTGTATCATTTTACAATCTCTACGTGTTTTAATGTAGCATTTACAGAGACTGTGTTATTTTGTCTGCTGAAAATATATCTCAAGCCTGTCCCATTTCATCTAATCACTCCTCTGGTAACTTGGTTGGTCTGTAACTTGGTTGGTCTGTAACTTGGTTGGTCTGTAACTTGGTTGGTCTGTAACTTGGTTGGTCTGTAACTTGGTTGGTCTGTAACTTGGTTGGTCTGTAATTTGGTTGGTCTGTAACTTGGTTAGTCTGTAATTTGGTTGGTCTGTAACTTGGTTAGTCTGTAATTTGGTTGGTCTGTAATTTGGTTGGTCTGTAACTTGGTTGGTCTGTAACTTGGTTGGTCTGTAGCTTGGTTGGTCTGTAGCTCGCTTGGTCAGTAACTCGCTTGGTCAGTAACTCGCTTGGTCAGTAACTCGCTTGGTCAGTAACTCGCTTGGTCCGTAACTCGCTTGGTCCGTAACTTGGTGCGTCTGTAATAACTTGGTTGGTCTGTAACTTGCTTGGTCAGTAACTTGTTTAGTCTGTGACTTAGTTGGTCTGTGACTCGCTTGGTCTGTAACTCGCTTGGTCTGTAACTCGCTTGGTCTGTGACTCGCTTGGTCTGTGATTTAGTTGGTCTGTGACTTGGTTGGTCTGTAATTCGCTTGGTCTGTAACTCACTTGGTCTGTAACTCGCTTGGTCTGTAACTCGCTTGTTCTGTAACTCGCTTGGTCTGTGACTCGCTTGGTCTGTGACTCGCTTGGTCTGTGACTCGCTTGGTCTGTAATTCGCTTGGTCTGTGACTCGCTTGGTCTGTAACCCGCTTGTTCTGTAACTCGCTTGTTCTGTAACTCGCTTGGTCTGTGACTCGCTTGGTCTGTGATTTAGTTGGTCTGTGACTTGGTTGGTCTGTAATTCGCTTGGTCTGTAATTCGCTTGGTCTGTAACTCGCTTGGTCTGTAACTCGCTTGGTCTGTAACTCGCTTGGTCTGTGACTCGCTTGGTCTGTAACTCGCTTGGTCTGTGACTTGCTTTGTCTGTGGCTTAGTTGGTCTGTGACTTGGTTGGTCTGTAATTTGGTTGGTCTGTAGCTTGGTTGGTCTGTAACTTTTACAAATAAATATCTTGCTTTTACTCTATTTTGACCTGCTGGGCAAAATATCTTATGCGAAATAAAAATACTATAATTACATGTGTGTGTTTGCAATAACAGTTAAAAAGCCTAGATCCACGAGTATGCAATGATACACTGCAGGTCCCAGCCTATCTACCAGTCAGCTGGCCAATGATCTCAAGATAAATTGTTCTTGCGGACTACCTCCGGCTATGCATGCATCGAGATCGATGAACTTTAGTCCTTGCTCTTGCGATGAGTGTCTGAAGATAAGGTCAGGAATGATGCAAGTACCACCCCCTCCAAGCCCTATGCTTAGCCATAGGTCTGCACCTGTTAGGTGTAGCGCGCGGTACCCGTCTAACCGAAGAGTCAAGTAAGTAACATGTTATGATCTAGGGCTTAGGAAGTGCAGCGAGTACAACCGTTCACTATTTTATATGGAATATGTATATGATTTCTTATATGAATAGAACATTAATATGATTATAATACTGGTGACAGGGAACCAGTTGTTACCATATAGTTAGTAATAGTTGTGAGAGTCTGTGAGGCATATTAGTACTGGTCACAGTGAACCAGTTGTTACCATATAGTTAGTAATATTTGTGAGAGTCTGTGAGGCATATTAATACTGGTCGCAGTGAACCAGTTGTTACCACATAGTTAGTAATAGTTGTGAGAGTCTGTGAGGCATATTAGTACTGGTCACAGTGAACCAGTTGTTACCATATAGTTAGTAATAGTTGTGAGAGTCTGTGAGGCATATTAGTACTGGTCACAGTGAACCAGTTGTTACCATATAGTTAGTAATATTTGTGAGAGTCTGTGAGGCATATTAATACTGGTCGCAGTGAACCAGTTGTTACCACATAGTTAGTAATAGTTGTGAGAGTCTGTGAGGCATATTAGTACTGGTCACAGTGAACCAGTTGTTACCACATAGTTAGTAATATTTGTGAGAGTCTGTGAGGCATATTAGTACTGGTCACAGTGAACCAGCTGTTACCATATAGTTAGTAATATTTGTGAGAGTCTGTGAGGCATATTAATACTGGTCACAGTGAACCAGTTGTTACCACATAGTTAGTAATATTTGTGAGAGTCTGTGAGGCATATTAATACTGGTCACAGTGAACCAGCTGTTACCATATAGTTAGTAATAGTTGTGAGAGTCTGTGAGGCATATTAATACTGGTCACAGTGAACCAGTTGTTACCATATAGTTAGTAATAGTTGTGAGAGTCTGTGAGGCATATTAATACTGGTCACAGTGAACCAGTTGTTACCATATAGTTAGTAATAGTTGTGAGAGTCTGTGAGGCATATTAATACTGGTCACAGTGAACCAGCTGTTACCATATAGTTAGTAATAGTTGTGAGAGTCTGTGAGGCATATTAGTACTGGTCACAGTGAACCAGTTGTTACCATATAGTTAGTAATAGTTGTGAGAGTCTGTGAGGCATATTAGTACTGGTGACAGTGAACCAGTTGTTACCATATAGTTAGTAATAGTTGTGGGAGTCTGTGAGGCATATCAATACTGGTGACAGTGAACCAGTTGTTACCATATAGTTAGTAATAGTTGTGAGAGTCTGTGAGGCATATTAATACTGGTCACAGTGAACCAGTTGTTACCATATAGTTAGTAATAGTTGTGAGAGTCTGTGAGGCATATTAATACTGGTCACAGTGAACCAGTTGTTACCATATAGTTAGTAATAGTTGTGAGAGTCTGTGAGGCATATTAATACTGGTGACAGTGAACCAGTTGTTACCATATAGTTAGTAATATTTGTGAGAGTCTGTGAGGCATATTAATACTGGTCGCAGTGAACCAGTTGTTACCACATAGTTAGTAATAGTTGTGAGAGCCTGTGAGGCATATTAATACTGGTCACAGTGAACCAGTTGTTACCATATAGTTAGTAATATTTGTGAGAGTCTGTGAGGCATATTAATACTGGTCGCAGTGAACCAGTTGTTACCACATAGTTAGTAATAGTTGTGAGAGCCTGTGAGGCATATTAATACTGGTCACAGTGAACCAGCTGTTACCATATAGTTAGTAATATTTGTGAGAGTCTGTGAGGCATATTAATACTGGTCACAGTGAACCAGTTGTTACCATATAGTTAGTAATAGTTGTGAGAGTCTGTGAGGCATATTAATACTGGTGACAGTGAACCAGTTGTTACCATATAGTTAGTAATAGTTGTGAGAGTCTGTGAGGCATATTAATACTGGTCACAGTGAACCAGCTGTTACCATATAGTTAGTAATAGTTGTGAGAGTCTGTGAGGCATATTAATACTGGTCACAGTGAACCAGCTGTTACCATATAGTTAGTAATAGTTGTGAGAGTCTGTGAGGCATATTAATACTGGTCACAGTGAACCAGCTGTTACCATATAGTTAGTAATAGTTGTGAGAGTCTGTGAGGCATATTAGTACTGGTCACAGTGAACCAGCTGTTACCATATAGTTAGTAATAGTTGTGAGAGTCTGTGAGGCATATTAATACTGGTCACAGTGAACCAGCTGTTACCATATAGTTAGTAATAGTTGTGAGAGTCTGTGAGGCATATTAATACTGGTCACAGTGAACCAGTTGTTACCATATAGTTAGTAATAGTTGTGAGAGTCTGTGAGGCATATTAGTACTGGTCACAGTGAACCAGTTGTTACCATATAGTTAGTAATATTTGTGAGAGTCTGTGAGGCATATTAATACTGGTCACAGTGAACCAGTTGTTACCATATAGTTAGTAATATTTGTGAGAGTCTGTGAGGCATATTAGTACTGGTCACAGTGAACCAGTTGTTACCACATAGTTAGTAATAGTTGTGAGAGTCTGTGAGGCATATTAATACTGGTCACAGTGAACCAGTTGTTACCATATAGTTAGTAATATTTGTGAGAGTCTGTGAGGCATATTAGTACTGGTCACAGTGAACCAGTTGTTACCACATAGTTAGTAATAGTTGTGAGAGTCTGTGAGGCATATTAGTACTGGTCGCAGTGAACCAGTTGTTACCATATAGTTAGTAATATTTGTGAGAGTCTGTGAGGCATATTAATACTGGTCGCAGTGAACCAGTTGTTACCACATAGTTAGTAATAGTTGTGAGAGCCTGTGAGGCATATTAATACTGGTCGCAGTGAACCAGTTGTTACCACATAGTTAGTAATATTTGTGAGAGTCTGTGAGGCATATTAATACTGGTCGCAGTGAACCAGTTGTTACCACATAGTTAGTAATAGTTGTGAGAGTCTGTGAGGCATATTAATACTGGTCGCAGTGAACCAGTTGTTACCATATAGTTAGTAATATTTGTGAGAGTCTGTGAGGCATATTAGTACTGGTCACAGTGAACCAGTTGTTACCATATAGTTAGTAATAGTTGTGAGAGTCTGTGAGGCATATTAATACTGGTCGCAGTGAACCAGCTGTTACTATATAGTTAGTAATATTTGTGAGAGTCTGTGAGGCATATTAATACTGGTCACAGTGAACCAGTTGTTACCATATAGTTAGTAATAGTTGTGAGAGTCTGTGAGGCATATTAATACTGGTCACAGTGAACCAGTTGTTACCATATAGTTAGTAATATTTGTGAGAGTCTGTGAGGCATATTAATACTGGTCACAGTGAACCAGTTGTTACCATATAGTTAGTAATATTTGTGAGAGTCTGTGAGGCATATTAATACTGGTCGCAGTGAACCAGCTGTTACCATATAGTTAGTAATAATTGTGAGAGTCTGTGAGGCATATTAGTACTGGTCACAGTGAACCAGTTGTTACCATATAGTTAGTAATATTTGTGAGAGTCTGTGAGGCATATTAATACTGGTCACAGTGAACCAGTTGTTACCACATAGTTAGTAATAGTTGTGAGAGTCTGTGAGGCATATTAATACTGGTCACCGTGAACCAGTTGTTACCATATAGTTAGTAATAGTTGTGAGAGTCTGTGAGGCATATTAGTACTGGTCACAGTGAACCAGCTGTTACCATATAGTTAGTAATAGTTGTGAGAGTCTGTGAGGCATATTAATACTGGTCACAGTGAACCAGTTGTTACCATATAGTTAGTAATAATTGTGAGAGCCTGTGAGGCATATTAATACTGGTCACAGTGAACCAGTTGTTACCATATAGTTAGTAATAGTTGTGAGAGTCTGTGAGGCATATTAATACTGGTCACAGTGAACCAGTTGTTACCATATAGTTAGTAATAGTTGTGAGAGCCTGTGAGGCATATTAATACTGGTCACAGTGAACCAGCTGTTACCATATAGTTAGTAATAGTTGTGAGAGTCTGTGAGGCATATTAATACTGGTGACAGTGAACCAGTTGTTACCATATAGTTAGTAATAGTTGTGAGTGTCTGTGAGGCATATTAATACTGGTGACAGTGAACCAGTTGTTACCATATAGTTAGTAATAGTTGTGAGAGTCTGTGAGGCATATTAATACTGGTCGCAGTGAACCAGTTGTTACCATATAGTTAGTAATAGTTGTGAGAGTCTGTGAGGCATATTAATACTGGTCGCAGTGAACCAGTTGTTACCATATAGTTAGTAATATTTGTGAGAGTCCGTGAGGCATATTAATACTGGTCGCAGTGAACCAGTTGTTACCATATAGTTAGTAATAGTTGTGAGAGTCTGTGAGGCATATTAATACTGGTGACAGTGAACCAGTTGTTACCATATAGTTAGTAATAGTTGTGAGAGTCTGTGAGGCATATTAATACTGGTCGCAGTGAACCAGTTGTTACCATATAGTTAGTAATATTTGTGAGAGTCCGTGAGGCATATTAGTACTGGTCGCAGTGAACCAGTTGTTACCATATAGTTAGTAATAGTTGTGAGAGTCTGTGAGGCATATTAATACTGGTCGCAGTGAACCAGTTGTTACCATATAGTTAGTAATATTTGTGAGAGTCCGTGAGGCATATTAGTACTGGTCGCAGTGAACCAGTTGTTACCATATAGTTAGTAATATTTGTGAGAGTCTGTGAGGCATATTAATACTGGTCACAGTGAACCAGCTGTTACCATATAGTTAGTAATAGTTGTGAGAGTCTGTGAGGCATATTAATACTGGTGACAGTGAACCAGTTGTTACCATATAGTTAGTAATAGTTGTGAGAGTCTGTGAGGCATATTAATACTGGTGACAGTGAACCAGTTGTTACCATATAGTTAGTAATAGTTGTGAGAGTCTGTGAGGCATATTAATACTGGTCGCAGTGAACCAGTTGTTACCATATAGTTAGTAATAGTTGTGAGAGTCTGTGAGGCATATTAATACTGGTCACAGTGAACCAGTTGTTACCATATAGTTAGTAATAGTTGTGAGAGTCTGTGAGGCATATTAGTACTGGTCACAGTGAACCAGTTGTTACCATATAGTTAGTAATAGTTGTGAGAGTCTGTGAGGCATATTAATACTGGTCACAGTGAACCAGCTGTTACCATATAGTTAGTAATAGTTGTGAGAGTCTGTGAGGCATATTAATACTGGTCACAGTGAACCAGTTGTTACCATATAGTTAGTAATAATTGTGAGAGCCTGTGAGGCATATTAATACTGGTCACAGTGAACCAGTTGTTACCATATAGTTAGTAATAGTTGTGAGAGCCTGTGAGGCATATTAATACTGGTCGCAGTGAACCAGTTGTTACCATATAGTTAGTAATAGTTGTGAGAGTCTGTGAGGCATATTAATACTGGTGACAGTGAACCAGTTGTTACCATATAGTTAGTAATAGTTGTGAGAGTCTGTGAGGCATATTAATACTGGTCGCAGTGAACCAGTTGTTACCATATAGTTAGTAATATTTGTGAGAGTCTGTGAGGCATATTAATACTGGTCGCAGTGAACCAGTTGTTACCATATAGTTAGTAATAGTTGTGAGAGTCTGTGAGGCATATTAATACTGGTGACAGTGAACCAGTTGTTACCATATAGTTAGTAATAGTTGTGAGAGCCTGTGAGGCATATTAATACTGGTCGCAGTGAACCAGTTGTTACCATATAGTTAGTAATAGTTGTGAGAGTCTGTGAGGCATATTAATACTGGTCACAGTGAACCAGTTGTTACCATATAGTTAGTAATAATTGTGATTGTCTGTGGGGCATATAGTTAGTAATAGTTGTGAGAGTCTGTGAGGCATATTAGTGTCATGAATTTCCATTTCTACATACAAGGCACACTTGAGCTCTACCATCTAGCAACCCACTTACGGAAATCTTTCAAGGCAGGATTCACTAATAAACTGCAAGCCAGCAGTGTAAATGATTTTGAGCCATTTTATTGTTGGTAGCGGTTGTGGCTTGATGCACCTCAGCTTGTTCTCTGTTGTAGTAACATGACATCGCTATTTTCTATATTTCTATTAATTACCTGTGATCCGAACTTTTGGTTACGAATAAGAACGTCATGTAATCGTCAACAAACTGCCTTATGTACTACTGTGAGCAGCATGCAGCAGCCCACAGTAGTACACTCAGTGAGTGACACAGTAGTACACTCAGTGAGTGACACAGTAGTACACTCAGTGAGTGACACAGTAGTACACTCGTTGAGTGACGCAGTAGTACACTCGGTGGGTGACGCAGTAGTACACTCGGCGAGTGACACCGTAGTACACTCAGCGAGTGACACAGAAGTACACTCAGTGAGTGACAATCTGATTGCCACTGGAGATGACCATGTAATGATGGTAATTGTTTTCTTACTTCGGGACCGATAGGTCAACAGTCTTCAAGGTTGCTCCATTCTGAACAACTTGACATTGCAGCTCTGGTGCCACATCTCCTGGGTATATTGCTATAAAGATTGTCTTTCAACTCACCCGTATGCATGATTAGTATGCATGACTACTTGTAATGCAGGATTATTTGTACTGTAAAATTCGATCTGGAACAGACGATTTAATGAAAGATTAATGCTCTATTCAAACAACTGTTCAATTATTGATGAGTTCAAGCACTTACAGGAGTATAGCTAGCTTATGAGAAATGTCTGAAAGTGAATCCCTACTTTGCACTGATCATGTCACCTTGCTAAATCGTGCCTATCCAGCAAAGATACACTGTTGACAATTCTCACCGATGGTTATTAGTACACTTACCCGTGACATCCTGGAGCGGGTGACAAGGACTAATGTACAAGGGTGTCATTAGAAGTCTCAAGACTCGTTTCCACAGCTTATCATAATATTCTCAGCTGCATTCATCTCACAGCCAGCTATTCTAGAATTACAGCTCGTTTATGTATGATATTGCAGCGCTGATATAGTGAGGGCCCCACCAACTTGCAGACAATGCAATGCTCCACTCAATCAACCACAAAAGGTTTTGCCCAAGTTCTATTCTCCTCAAGTTACCCGAAAGACCTACCAGCCTCTCACGTCTCCTATTCCCCATCACTATAATAAGCCAGGTAGGCTAAACAGATTTTAAACACAGGATATGATGACATACTGCGAGTCTGCTTTAAAATTGGCTGCAGAGTTGGGCTCTCTATAGAGACACCTCTTCCATGAGCTTAGGCCATTAGAGTGACAG
Organism: Watersipora subatra; assembly: GCF_963576615.1. Taxonomy (NCBI): domain Eukaryota; kingdom Metazoa; phylum Bryozoa; class Gymnolaemata; order Cheilostomatida; family Watersiporidae; genus Watersipora; species Watersipora subatra. The sequence goes on along the minus strand of NC_088718.1, from coordinate 23,308,247 downwards.
TGAATAGCAACCCCTTTAAACAATCATATATTTGTGTAAAGAAGATATTTTATGCAGCCATTTGCATGTCTCTTAGCAATAAAAGGTAAATATGAATAGTTTTATACGACAAGCCAGGAACATTCTGGAAGTCCTAGGCTTATTTTGGTTAGCTTAGGACAGGATGGTTGCTGGGTACGTTTAAAGGAAAACAGTAGGACTAGGTTTTATGGTTTGATTCAACAGCTCTGACACTCCTGCTCTTTATATATTTATATACTAGATGATTGCCCTGCATTGCACAGTTAAAAAAACAGCTTATAAACATTCCCTTACCTACTGCATTACCTTTACACTACATTACCTGCAACTAACTGTTCATAAGCTCTTTTTATTTCATGTGCAATCTGTACATTTATCTAGTGAGGCCAGCTGGTAATTGTTACGTGTGAAGCAACGCTCTTAGGCAGCGTCCTTAGGCAGCGTCCTTAGGCAGCGTCCTTAGGCAGCGTCCTTAGGCAGCGTCCTTAGGCAGCGTCCTTAGGCAGCGTCCTTAGGCAGCGTCCTTAGGCAGCGTCCTTAGGCAGCGTCCTTAGGCAGCGTCCTTAGGCAGCGTCCTTAGGCAGCGTCCTTAGGCGTATTTTAACCGATGTAATGAATATCTTCACTATTAATAGATAGGCTCGACGCTTCCAGAAATGGTTTTGAGATCAAATCTACTGCAAAGTGAAGTTTTCATTACTAAAAGTTACTAAAATTAGATCGCTACAACTAGACAGACAGACAGACTCTGAGATTCAGCTAGTCTATATAGGCCCTATATATATATAAATTTCATCATGTGCACCTATCTACAATTCTAAGCCTTACTTATCTGATTTCGCACATCTATGGTATCCTTATTGTGATTAAAGCTAAATGTGTACGTTTCATTATGAATTAATATTACCCTTTGCGTTTGTTCTTATGATGACTTTAGCTCAAAAGAACTAGGTCATCAAAAGAGCTTGGATGAGTTTGTTGTTTAGAGAACTAGGTCATCAAAACTCTCAAAAGAACTGTTCTCTAAAGACCAGCTCTATAGCACTGTCTCTAGCTTCCTAGCCAGCCCTTTCTTTTACCTTTTGCAGTTGTGGATAAGTTTGAAGCGTGGTACCAACAGAATCTGCCATCAGATGATGAGACTCGCCACCTCATCGACCCCAACCAGTCTGATGACACCAACAGCATAAACAACACAAGTTTCGACGCTTTTGTGCAATCTTCGCGTTCAGCCTTGGCATCTCCTCCTCTTGTGACGGCACCAAGGCCCGCCTTTGCAGTAGTAAAAGACATCCCAGGAGTCAACAACCCTGCTCATTCGTATCACAGTGATAGTTTATCATCGGAGGATCTCTCAACCCGGCAGCAGAGAATTAAGCAGCAGGTATGATTTTGCTGATTCGTACTTCTCATTAGCTATCTATGTACAGAAACGGCTAATAATAGCTAAATACTCGATGAGGCTTTCAGTTGACAACAGATGCGGTTGACTTTTTAAATGGCCCCGAGTAGAATAGAGACCCGAGGCTAATCGCTTTTGGTGAAGGCTATATTTACGATATATCTTAGAAGAGAAATGATGATGAGAAAGCAGAGAATGGTGACAATAGCTTATGTTTTACAATAGCATATGTTTTACAATAGCATATGTTTTACAATAGCATATGTTTTACAATAGCTTGTTTTACAATAGCATATGTTTTACAATAGCTTATGTTTTAATATGCTCATCTGAGGACTCCTATTCAGCCTTACACAGTTCTCAAATGTGTATCTCATAGTTGAGTTCACTTGTCTCTGAGTGTGTGCACCTGAAGTGCTGTGCTATTGACCGAACAGTGTGAAAATACATGTATACTCATGGTATCTAGTCTTCATAAATAGATATAAAAATAAATATCTACCGCAGTGCGCTATTGTGTGAACATTGTTTTGATGCAAATATTTTACACAATGTTCAAAATTTCCAACTTTTATATTGCAGACATTTTTATTTGAATATCATTAATAATGTCTCACAATTGCTCACAGAGTGGCTCGGAGGCTTCACCATCTGTGGTGAGAGGCAGAAGAGACTCGGGCTGTTATCTTAGCAATGAAAACCTCAACAACAATTCCTCAAATTCTTCCACATGTGAGAAAAAAGGTCAAGGTTTTGCAACTCCAACCCAGAGTTCCAAAGCAAGTGCTGACAGCTCCATGGCGGAGAAATTAAGAAAGCAAATGGCTATGGAAGGCATTGACCTCACTCGATATCCGTATACGGATGAGGTAGGGGAAGACAACTCTAGTATTTATTGTTTTAAAAGTGTTCCGCTAACCAATCCACTGTTTTCTAATTGCGAAACATTCATTTGCTAGTTCTACAGTTCTACAGACTACACATTGTTTGACTCCTAGTGCTTGACTGCCACTTCTATCCTCATGACGAGTCACTCGTCAGTGAAATACATTGTGAATAATTTTGACACACAAAGCTTACACAGTTTGTCTTGAATAGTTCCTTGTGATAGGAAAAGGCGGTTCCCAATAAATTAGGAAAACAAACTCCTTGTGGCTAGGATATGAGATTCCTATTCAGTAGAAAATGTGCACAAAAGTAATTATTTTGTGAGCTAGATAAAAGACTTGTTTTGAGTAGGGCAGAGTAGTGGAACAGAAAATACATTCTAGTCGGAGAAAGTGACAAGGGAGGATAAATTTTGTTGATAAGAACATAAGGTTTTTGGTGAATAGATATAGCAAGATTGGAAAGCTAACTGCTGGTGTGTTATTATTTTTTACAGAATGGTCACTGGTGTGTCCCGATGAGCCTCGTCTCAAGGTACGCAACTCTCTACAGTACAGATCTGACCACCGTCGCTCTTAAGATGGATGCCGCTAGATGCTATGATCTACAAGCCAGGCAGCAGCAATGTGTGAGTATTTAGCCCAGTCTCATCATTTTTATGCTGAAGCTGATCTCCCATTTCTTAGAACGTTTGGATTATTGTATAGAAGACTATCTCCTCCGCTGTGCACAGTATTCACTTCATTTAAATATTACATCGCTATGATATATAATATCGTTATATAATGTAATATTGTTAGCAGTTTTGTTACTATAGCAAACATGGAAAATGAGTTCAATCCTTGGCAGAAAATGTAAGTTTTCAACTACTTGAGATGTATGTAGAATAGTTTTATCATCTGTCAATTCAAAGAAGAATTGAGAACTGAGCGTGTTGTGTTTGTGCAAATTTGATGTTTGATTTGTCCTGGAGGTCTTTGCTGCTTTGTACTTCTCTTATTTAGTCTCAGCCATTTTTCTAGGCTCTGAATGAGTTGGATTTTGAGTTCTGGTTGTTTATTTGTTGATAATTTCTTTTTGTACATAAGTTGTAGCTCTAAGTTAACCCTTTACTGCCCCTGTAAACCAGATGTAAAGCAGGTGTATGGGTGAAGTTACAAGTTGACCTATGGGAACTGTGAGCGTTTGTGGGTGGACTTACAAGGTGACCAATGGGAACTGTGAGAGTTTGTGGGCGGAGTTACAAGGTGACCAATGGGAACTGTGAGAGTTTGTGGGCGGAGTTACAAGTTGTCCTATGGGAACTGTGACAGTATGTGGGTGGAACTACAAGGTGACCAATGGGAACTGTGAGAGTTTGTGGGTGGAGTTACAAGGTGACCAATGGGAACTGTGACAGTACAACGTAGCATTGTAGTACTGTAACAAGTTTGTAGCAGTTTGCATCCACACCCGTCAACATTCAAAAGATTGGCATGTTGATGAGTTGATCCTCAACGGTCATAATTATTATTATTTCAACGGTCATATCATTATTCAAAATGGAATGTTTATAGATGTGCGATTATTGATTGGAGTCAGTGGGCTTCGCTGACAGACTCAATAGTACAACAGTACTATTCTCAGGCCCTTCTCAGTAGTACAATGAAAATGTACAAGTACCATGAAATATGCTGATTGTGATGCTGACCTATTTCATTATTTCTCTAAGTATTATGTAATCATATTACGGCAGCAACTGGTTGATTCACAGCTTTGTCGTTTCTTGCCTCAGGTTCCACTTTCGGCTGACACAAGGCGCAATCCAGAACAGAAGCGGGTCAGCAGTGTTAAGGAGTTCTTGGTACTTAGCGGTTTACCCATGTACACTGATAAGCTTCTCACTAATGGTTATGACACCCTTGGCTCCCTCGCCAACATGAATGAGGAGAAGTTGAAGTCTTGTGGAGTTACCGATCCGATTCATGTGGAGATCATCATGTCTGCCATCAATTCAACATGGCACTGCGATGCATCTAAAGAGCAACTGAACACAGTAGAGATCAATGTTTGAGTGCTGTGGGGCGTCGCTGGCTACATGGGTATTGCTGGCAAAAAACCTAGGCTTCCTTGTGGGTTTAATTGGAATAGAAGTTTCGTGATTGCGATGAAACATTCCCATTTGTTTGATAGATAATCCATCTGGACAATCCTTCTTAAAAATTTTTATTTTATTATGCGGTAAGTTATAGTAAGTTATACAAAGCACTTATATAATGTATAATATATGCATGTACATGTATATCACACATATCGGTCTCTCCTCATGAAATATAGATAGCTTTATCATTCACACCTTGTAGTTGCTCTTTCTTCAATGTTGCCACAGAATTACATACTTGTACAAGTACTCCTTCGTAGATAGTCACACAAAAAGACATGCTTAGACTACTGCACCTGTTTGGACAGTGCCACATAATGGGCATGCTCGTAAAACTCTACCCAAAATTAACATGTGTCAAACAGCTCTGCATTGAATGGTTACACAAAATGGGCATGCTTCTGGAAGGGCTCCTCTGGTGATGACTGAAGGCATCTGAAATAGACTTGTATTTTACTCGTGTATTTGCCGACCACAACTACCACGAATCAATATCAACAGACAGGAAAGCTGGCGGGCAGCGTGTAAATATCTACCATGCTACTATGGTGTGTGCTTATGAAAAAATAAATATATATTACTAGACTAGGAAGAAGACTCTTGAATTCTGATACATATCCCATAGATTAAACTGACTCGGAGATTTTCTCTTGCTATTTACCATATAGCTTGCCTAGCTGTCTGCAATGATGACTGATTTGAAGTGCTGGTTAACTGTGCAACGAGAAGTGATTGATACTTGAGCTGTGATCCATTTTGACTGCAGCATTTCTATTGGCTGTCCAATTCTTGCATTTGTGAAAGCCAAGGTTCCAAATCTTTTTTGCAAAATTGAAGGTGTGCAAAAAGGCACCATCTCTTATCAGACCATGATTGGTATTTCCATTTGAATGCTTCTTGGCAATCTAGCATGCCATCACATTGTTACAGGTTCTTCCTCAAGAGAACTTAGTAGGTCTACATCAGTGGCATATACTAAGTGGTCTACATCAGTGATATATACTAAGTAGGTCTACATCAGTGATACATACTAAGTAGGTCTACATCAGTGATATATACTAAGTAGGTCTACATCAGGGACATATACTAAGTAGGTCTACATTAGTGATATATACTAAGTAGGTCTACATTAGTGATATATACTAAGTAGGTCTACATCAGTGACATATACTAAGTAGGTCTACATCAGTGATATGTACTAAGTAGGTCTACAGTAGTGATATATACTAAGTTATATATACTACATTGTAACTAATATACGCTGTCCATATGGTAAATATATGCTGTCTATATGGTAAATATATGCTGTCTGTATGGTGAATATATGCTGTCTGTATGGTAAACTAATTTTTATACTTTGGTAATTAACTTCTGGTTGAGCTCTCCTTACGGATTCCTTTTATATTGTAGACCATTAACATTTACGCTAACATTAACACTAACATTAATGTTAATGCTAACATTAACACTAACGATAACATTAATGTTAATGCTAACGTTGGCGATAGTGTTGGCGTTAATGCTGACATTAAACCTAATCAAGTAGAGCACTCTTTTTTAAAAACCTGCCATTGTTCAGCCACATTGGAGAACAATTTTTGGAGATAAAATTAACAACATGATTTGGCTTGATTTTATTTAATTTCTCAAATCCTAATATAAAAAAATTTCCCAAAAAAATTGGATTGGAAAAATGAACACAGCAGAAAAGCAAATGGAGACTTAATCACAATAAAAAACATTGCGTTTGAACAGGATTCTCGCAATCTCTGAGAGTCTGGTACAAAGATTAGCCTCTCCGTGATTTCTTACTAAATTAAGCACTCACACCTATTGCCACAGTACATGCACATATGTGGTAGAAGCAGCTCGGCCAACACCGAAGACAGCCAGCTGCAAAGAGCACGCTCCCGCGTATGCCGCCGGTCGGACGTCATCCAAGCGAGTAAGGCAAGAGGAAGAGCCTAACACGAGAAGATTAGTATGTAAGGAAACGCTCATTTATGAAAAAGCAGATTTGTTGTGCTCATGTTTTACACACGGCTTGTGTTATGATTGTATTTGTCTATAAATATAATGCACATTAAAGTACCACTATTTGTTATTGCAAACAAACATAGAGTTGGTGGCACTAAGTAAAGTAAGCCTACCCAGATTTCCAATCGGGCCGAATCGCAGACTGGCCAGAATCTAGACCTTTACACAGATACACCAGCGTGTAAAATAATAAACATTCAAAATGCTATTGTAGTGTAGATCAAATGTAAACAGTAGCAGCGTACGTAGCAGGAGAGGCAGTTTCCGCGTACGTAGCAGGAAAGGCAGTCTCCGCGTATGTAGCAGAAGAGGCAGTCTCTGGGTACGTAGCAGGAGAGGCAAGCTTCGTGTACGTAGCAGGAGAGGTAGTTTTTGTGTACGTAGCAGAAGAGGCAGTCTCCGAGTACCTAGCAGGAAAGGCAGTCTTCGCATACGTAGCAAGAGAGGCAGTCTCAGCGTACGTAGCAGGAGAGGCAGTCTTTGTGTACGTAGCAGGAGAGGCAGTCTTTGTGTACGTACCAGGAGTGGCAGTCTCTGCGTACGTAGCAGAAAAGGCAGTTTTTGCGTACGTAGCAGAAGAGGCAGTCTTCAAGTACGTAGCAGAAGAGGCAGTCTTCGTGTACGTAGCAGGAGAGTCAGGCTTCGTGTACGTAGCAGGAGAGGCAGGCTTCGTGTACGTAGCAGGAGAGGCAGGCTTCGTGTACGTAGCAGGAGAGGCAGGTTTCGTGTACGTAGCAGGAGAGGCAGGCTTCGTGTACGTAGCAGGAGAGTCAGGCTTCGTGTACGTAGCAGGAGAGGCAGGCTTCGTGTACGTAGCAAGAGAGGCAGGCTTCGTGTACGTAGCAGGAGAGGCAGGTTTCGTGTACGTAGCAGGAGAGGCAGGCTTCGTGTATGTAGCAGGAGAGGCAGGCTTCATGCTTCAATGCATGAAAAGAAACAGAGTCTCATTTTGAGTGTCTAACTGAACTTTAGTGACTAATAAGATCTCGCGTTGTCAACCCGTTAATAACGACTCCATTAAAATCAGTTCTCTTTTTAAAGCCTGTAATTTTAGCACATGGCTATATATGGATAAATTATGGATGATGCATTACATAATACTGTGTTCCAAAGTAGAGGATAAAATAAATCTAAACATTGCATCCCGCTTCGTATGGTCAGCCTTTACTACTGCGGCGAATGTAGAGGGATCACTGCACTGAATATCAATCACTTAGCTGGCTAGAAAGCAACCAGTTAAGTTATCGGAGACCTTATTACAGCCTATCCTTCGACAGTGACAGCACTTAGAGTAGCCTTGGATTCCTTTGAACTGAATATTATTGTAGGCTTGTAAAAAATAATGAAACAACTGTAATCAAATAGAGTAATATTTCTCATTTTCCTCTCTCCAAAAAAGTTTTAGTGGCAGCTGAAGAAACATAATGGTTACAGTACACAGAGAGTGTGTTTATTTGTTATGAATAGAAACTTAACTAGTTTTAGTGTAGAGCTCTTGTTGCTGATGAGGAAATACTCTCTAGATGGTTCTATACCTGAGCCTTCCTTAAAAAGAACTCTAATCAGTTTGTCACTTGAAACTAATGCCCTGTCGCCAGCCATTTTTCTTTTCTTGGCCAGGAAAATACCTTCAATATTTTGATGATCTCTCTAGAACTAATCAGCGTAGAACTTTGGAATTATACTGAAACATTATTATATATTATATGCTGTATATTATCATATATTATATATCAAACAGTATCAGAAACAGAGTGGCCAAAATTGTGTAAGTCTAGCTAAAGTGAAAGTAGAGGAAAATGAAGTGAAACTACACGGTTTTCTCGGGCATTGGAACTGATGAGAAAACAACTCCCTGAACTATCTTGAGCCCAGGATTGAAAGTGTTAAACACCTACGTGAAGTGTTCATATCTACAATGCAGAACATCTACGCTAGGCGATGAGCGTCTGCAGCCATATTCTCAGCGTTTATTGTTTTCACAGTTGTAAGGCTGAAGAAACTAGTTGTTACAAGCTGTTACAAGCTAGACCATGGTCAACAGGTTTGTTATAATAACCTATTATGATAATGAACCTATTAATAGACATGCCTAGAGCTCAGGCTCTGGCTGAAGATTATAGACAGAAAACTAAGATGAAGGACTGATTTTCTGACTATTGAAGGACTGTATTATATAACATAAATACAATTATATAACAATTCAAAGTAAAATACCACTACTAGTCTTTTGTATGCATTCTTAAAAACATGTCAATGATTGAAGTAGCTTTATCCAAAAGTACAAGGACCAAATAAAATTGCAAAAGGAATGCTTAACAACAAGAATGCAATCGCGATATCGGTGACCCTTCGGTACAGAATAATCACAAATATAATGCTGTTGTCTTCTACTTCTATGACAGCATTATTACACCGTAAGAGAACATAAAATATAATATTCATGTCCAAAATAAAAATAGTGTTATGCACGAGTTTCTGCAAGCATGGAATAACTAACATTTAATCACGCTAAAGTATGTATAGCTTGAATAAAGCTTCTCACTCTGGGTTACTGCCAGAAGGTTACTGTCAGAAGGTTACTGTCAGAAGGTTAATGCCAGAAGGTTACTGTCAGAAGGTTACTGTCAGAAGGTTACTGTCAGAAGGTTAATGTCAGAAGGTTAATGCCAGAAAGTTACTGTCAGAAGGTCACTGTCAGAAGGTTAATGTCTAAAGGTTACTGTCAGAAGGTTACTGTCAAAAGGTTAATGCCAGAAGGTCACTGTCAGAAGGTTAATGTCAGAAGGTTAATGCCAGAAAGTTACTGTCAGAAGGTCACTGTCAGAAGGTTAATGTCTAAAGGTTACTGTCAGAAGGTTAATGCCAGAAGGTCACTGTCAGAAGGTTACTGTCAGAAGCTTACTGTCAGAAAGTTACTGTCAGAAGATAACTGTCAGAAGCTTACTGTCAGAAGGTTACTGTCAGAAGGTAACTGTCAGAAGCTTACTGTCAGAAGGTTACTGTCAGAAGGTTACTGTCAGAAGCTTACTGTCAGAAGGTTACTGTCAGAAGCTTACTGTCAGAAGGTTACTGCCTAACACAGAAGTCCCCGTTATTTTTTGGAGCAGTTCAAGTTGAATGGAACAAAACATGATTTAAATGATTATAATAATAATAATGGATAGACTTGATTTAAAATTGTTCTGTATGTTAGCAGCGGCAGTCTATGTATGAAAGTCAGCGTGAAGAAAGCTGCTGGAAGCTGTGTTCCAGACCTAATCAAAGAAAGAAGAAGAAGATGGGGATGATAAGTAATATGTATTGGAGGCAGCAAGTCACTAGTAGAACAGAAAGAGACTACCAAGTAAACTTTTTAATTGAGTTATATAGTCTTTTTTATTAATAGCAGTTTAGTTGGTATCGTATCTGAGCTTACATTGCATTATTGGCTGCTAGCTGTTCTTTTAACAAAAGAGAACAGAAACAACACAGACTTTGGTTAACTTGATGTCCTATTCAATATCTCGACTCAATTTCCGTATAAAGATTTCTTTGTCTGTCATGTAAAAATCTCTATACTCATTCTGTGCCAAGCCATGACACAGTAAGGTGTTTAGGCAAACTTCTCTACTATCTTGGATGCTGAGATGCCTGATTACAATTATGAGGAAAGGAAGAATGACAATAAGCTTTGAACATTTTAGTTAAGTTAGGATAGATTAAGTTACGCTGTCTGAAGACAATTTTATGATTATAAAGAACTGAATAACAAGTGAACTGTCAAAAGGAATTCAAACTCTACAAGTACTTGCTAGTAGCTTCAAGTGACAGGCAAAAAGACTATGTAAGAGGGGTGTTTGAAAGCACAAAATGATTTTAGTTTGTAATTTTTGGAATTATGTTTTCCCTCTGAAAGAGCATTTGTCCTGATGCTTCAAGAGCACTGTGATGACGAATAAACTAAAATGTACTGTAGTTATTGCGGGTGGCAGATAGCTGGTGGGACTAGAATGCACATTATTTGCCCTCAGGTACTTCCTGCAGTGTATGCCATTGGGCTATCGGTCTTCGAGGGTTGGCCAGCATATCGCTCCAGTGACGCAACTCAGAGCCTGTGGTTCCGTAACCGACAGTCGTTCGACCGATTGGATCAGATGTTCCAATTCTATCGTAGTCAACAACTGTTACTTGTGCTTGGATTCTCTGCAATAGGTACTTCCTCAGTAAGTACTAGTAACTACCTTATTACCACCTAGTAGTAACTACCTTATTACCTCCTACTAGTAACTACCTTATTACCTCCTACTAGTAACTACCTTATTGCCACCTACTAGTAACTACCTTATTGCCACCTACTAGTAACTACCTTATTACCACCTACTAGTAACTACCTTATTACCTCCTACTAGTAACTACCTTATTACCACCTACTAGTAACTACCTTATTACCTCCTACTAGTAACTACCTTATTACCTCCTACTAGTAACTACCTTATTACCTCCTACTAGTAGCTAACTTATTACCTCCTACTAGTAACTACCTTATTACCTCCTACTAGTAACTACCTTATTACTACCTACTAGTAACTACCTTATTACCTCCTACTAGTAACTACCTTATTACCTCCTACTAGTAACTACCTTATTACCTCCTACTAGTAACTACCTTATTACCTCCTACTAGTAGCTAACTTATTACCTCCTACTAGTAACTACCTTATTACCTCCTACTAGTAACTACCTTATTACTACCTACTAGTAACTATCTTTTTACCTCCTACTAATAACTACCTTATTACCTCCTACTAGTAACTACCTTATTACCTCCTACTAGTAACTACCTTATTACCTCCTACTAGTAACTACCTTATTACCTCCTACTAGTAACTACCTTATTACCTCCTACTAGTAACTACCTTATTGCCACCTACTAGTAACTACCTTATTGCCACCTACTAGTAACTACCTTATTACCACCTACTATTAACTACCTTATTACCTCCTACTAGTAACTACCTTATTACCACCTACTAGTAACTACCTTATTACCTCCTACTAGTAACTACCTTATTACCTCCTACTAGTAACTACCTTATTACCTCCTACTAGTAGCTAACTTATTACCTCCTACTAGTAACTACCTTATTACCTCCTACTAGTAACTACCTTATTACTACCTACTAGTAACTATCTTTTTACCTCCTACTAATAACTACCTTATTACCTCCTACTAGTAACTACCTTATTACCTCCTACTAGTAACTACCTTATTACCTCCTACTAGTAACTACCTTATTACCTCCTACTAGTAACTACCTTATTACCTCCTACTAGTAACTACCTTATTGCCACCTACTAGTAACTACCTTATTGCCACCTACTAGTAACTACCTTATTACCACCTACTATTAACTACCTTATTACCTCCTACTAGTAACTACCTTATTACCACCTACTAGTAACTACCTTATTACCTCCTACTAGTAACTACCTTATTACCTCCTACTAGTAACTACCTTATTACCTCCTACTAGTAGCTAACTTATTACCTCCTACTAGTAACTACCTTATTACCTCCTACTAGTAACTACCTTATTACTACCTACTAGTAACTACCTTATTACCTCCTACTAGTAACTACCTTATTACCACCTACTAGTAACTACCTTATTACCTCCTACTAGTAACTACCTTATTACCTCCTACTAGTAACTACCTTATTACCTCCTACTAGTAGCTAACTTATTACCTCCTACTAGTAACTACCTTATTACCTCCTACTAGTAACTACCTTATTACTACCTACTAGTAACTATCTTTTTACCTCCTACTAATAACTACCTTATTACCTCCTACTAGTAACTACCTTATTACCTCCTACTAGTAACTACCTTATTACCTCCTACTAGTAACTACCTTATTACCTCCTACTAGTAACTACCTTGTTACCTCCTACTAGTAACTACATTATTACCTCCTATTAGTAACTACCTTCTTACCTCCTACTAGTAACTTCCTTATTACCACCTACTAGTAACTACATTATTACCTCCTACTAGTAACTACCTTATTACCTCCTATTAGTAACTACCTTATTACCTCCTACTAGTAACTACCTTGTTACCTCCTACTAGTAACTACATTATTACCTCTTACTAGTAACTACCTTATTACCACCTACTAGTAACTACCTTATTACCACCTACTAGTAACTACATTATTACCACCTACTAGTAACTACCTTATTACCTCCTATTAGTAACTACCTTATTACTACCTACTAGTAACTACCTTATTACCGCCTACTAGTAACTACCTTATTACCTCCTACTAGTAACTACCTTATTACCTCCTACTAGTAACTACCTTATTACCTCCTACTAGTAACTACCTTATTACCTCCTACTAGTAACTACCTTATTTCCTCCTACTAGTAACTACCTTATTACCACCTACTAGTAACTACCTTATTACCACCTACTAGTAACTACCTTATTACCTCCTACTAGTAACTTCCTTATTACCACCTACTAGTAACTACCTTATTACCTCCTACTAGTAACTACCTTATTACCACCTACTAGTAACTACCTTATTACCACCTATTAGTAAACACCTTATTACCTTTCTTGTCTCTGTTTTACTAGGTACCTACTAATAGCTACTTAGTAAAACAAAACTGGAAGGAAAGAGAGAGGTTGAAATGTAGAAGGTGAAAAGGAGAGGGTGAAAAGGCGAGGGTGAAAAAGAGAGGGGGAAGGGGGAGAGGGGGAGGTAAAAGGGGAGAGGGGAAGAGGGGCAAGAGGGGGAAAGGGGGAGAGGGAGAAAGAGCGGAGAGGGGTGAGGAGTAGAGGGTGGACAGAGAGAGGGGGAGAGGGGGAAGAGAGACACAGCAGGAAGTAATTGCGCATGGAAGAATGTGGTTAACAGCCAGTCTAGATATCTTTAGCAACAATTCAATTACAAAATATTATCACAGAGCTGTGTCACGGAGCTGTGTCACGGAGCTGTGTCACGGAGCTGTGTCACAGAGCTGTGTCACAGAGCTGTGTCACAGAGCTGTGTCACAGAGCAACAAGTGCTACTGGCTGTGACACAGCTCTGGTATAACTGCTACAGTTTTAACTTCTGCATTCATCAAGGCTTAGAACGAGACTCTATTGAGATAATTTTAATAGGCCACTCTTACAAAGTCTGTTGGGCCAACAAACAAATGTCACAATTTTATGTTTTACCAACGTTGATCTTTCTAAATAGTAAATACTGAGTTAACTTTTGTAAGCCAGAGGTTTACTGATGATAGAAGAAAAAGTATACCTGAATTTGCTCAAAAGGAACTTCAAAGGTGAAGGACTCATTGAAGTAGGGGTTAAGAGTACACTTCTTGATTGTTGTCTTTTTCTTCTTTATCCTCTTTCCATTTTGAATAAGAGCCAACTTCACATACGGATCTACACAAAGCACAACTTTGTTGTACAAGCAGGAAGCCATTTATGTATTGACAGTATAGGACGAAGGTTTCAATCTCAACCAATTAGTGTTGAGTATTTCGGTGTTCATACCTCATTATTGTCATATGCCACTGAAACAGCCCATTTGGTGCAAGCTCTGCTAGATAGCAGCCAATCATAAATGGTTATAAAACCTCATTTAAACAGTGAATACATTAAATTTTACCAATCCTTTATGTGGCCTACGATAGCTATGAAGACAATGACTGTTGCCATAGTAACGACCCAACCACCATTATCAAAAATGCTACCTACGTGTAGGTGTGGCCATCTTTAGTTTACGTTCGCTGCTGTTACTAAGAAAATGGACAAATGTGTACTGATACTACACTAACCAGACAATCCACCGACATCCATTTTTTTCAAATTCTTTGCCTCAAGAATATTAATGGTAAGCTTGCCAGCGGTAGGTACATATCGGAGTGAAAAGCAAATGTCTCCAAGAACTTCCTGCAATAACAAGAATGTATGTGTAATATAAGAGATAGCATAATATATAATAAAATATAATATATTTTAATATAACATAAGGTAATATGTAATGTAATATATATTTGAAAGTATTGTAACCAAAGTGGTCAAATCTTGAATAAGAAAAAGTTAGGAGTGATATACCTGAATATTTAAAGATCGGCTAGTCAACATTACAGCATTTTTCTGTGTGTGACCTAATAATTTTATTTACTATAATGAGTACAGATAGTTTTCTTGGTAACAACTGCCACTTACAATTGGCCCATAAAAAGCTATATGATTACAGTTAATTATTGCCAGCCAAAATTAAAATTGATAAAATAAATCAGTTGATAAACATTATTCGATATCATGGTCACTTTTCATCCATATCATAAAGAAAGTGAGACAGAGGTGAATAGCACCGGTAAGAGGGCCACACATCAAGTGAGCCAGAGCCTCCTATATGCCTATATCTAAAAAAGCTCTTGTTTGTGAAGAAAAATTAAACAGTCATAGTAAAAAATATAGCAAAAAGTATTTTAATTTCAAAGAAATTACTTGATAAAAATTAAAAAGTGTTAAAAACTGTTTCTCTAAAACAATTAATGAGATGTGAACTATTTTTATTTTAGCAACAACAAAAAATATTAGCTAGCAGCAAGCCAGAAAGATGGCACCAACATTACTAAAATATTGTTATACTAATAATATTTAATAACTTGAAGATTATTGCAAATATTCCTGAACCGCTTTGTTGCTTTACTTACTAAATAAAATATTCTTGAATTGATCTATTATTTTACCAAATAAAACTGAGTTTGACCAAATATGTCTTTCTAGTCTTCAAATTCTACTAGAATCGACTTAGACACTTTCGATATGAGCGATTCTTTATTGTTAGCAAATCTGCAAGCAACCATTACCACTCCTCAATAGAAGCTGTATTATAAATGAAGCTATTCAAGGTCAGTCGGCAATTGACAGACCTTCTCGTCATCAGGACTGGTCAGGTCTCTCGTCTCCTCAAGGCTCTCACACAGGTCGATAGTGCTGAGAGGAATGACGACTTGACCGATTTGGTCATGCTTGCTGAATCTGTCAAAGTCATAGACGGCCATAACGAGAGTCTTTTGTGGTACATCTCCAAATGCCAGCTGAAATACGAAAGAGCTATATATATATATATATATATTTTATTATATATAGATATATACATATATACAATATATATATTTATATATATCAATGTATATATAGTATATTTATTAGACAGTTGAAATGAAAAAAATATAATTGTATTGCGCATTCTATTTGTTTTATTCGGGTACAGGTAAATCACCCAAAAGGACCACCCAGAAGGACCACTCAGAAGGACCACCCAGAAAGACAGCTTACAAAGCATCTCAGCTGCCCAAGCATCAGATTGTGTTACATTTTTGTATGCGAATTCATTTTACACTTGCAACCGGGATTCGTAGATTTAATAAAATTTCAAAAAAAGGTTTGGCTTAGATTTTTTAACACTTGTCAAAAAATAAGACGAATTTTTGCTAAATCTTACAATAAATTTAAAATGAATATGCCTTTTAGATGGATTGCACTATTATTTGAAAATTAATTGTAGCTTAAATTGAAAACGGTTGCAGCAAAAATTAAATATTAACTGCTCCATAAATTAAATGCCTCAAAGCTTTTGCATTATAAATATAATAAAGAATGATATGAAAGGTGACAAAGGTGTTCACCTTGAAGACGAAGCTTTCGTTGAAGACTGGGCTCAAGGTCTTTCGGTGTACTTTGGTTTCAAATTTTTTTTTCTTATCTGGAAGTAGGAAGACTTTAACATAAGGATCAGAAGTGCCAGACATGTCCATGGCAGGAATTTCTTCGGCCTCCATGATTCCAACCGTCAGCTAAATATAAATCAAATCTGAGAATACCGCAGTCCGTGATATTAGCTACTCCAAATTATAGAATTATTAAAAGTTGAAATAAGGTTTCTGCAGCCTCAAAAGTCGTCACATAAAACAGTCAATGTTTCCTGAGAGTGTAGACAATGTTTCCTGAGGTTGCAGACAATGAGACAATGGTTTATCTACATGTAATTATGACAAAGGTACAGTAGTACGTATCAAGCAGTCTGCAGTCAATGTGATTTTACTTGAGTTTAGTTACGGTGACTGCTTATAGTTTTCCAAGACTCACTATGACCTTTAACTTCTGTTAACACTATTTCAGTTGGGTTCTTAACTGTACTACGAACAAACGACATAATCACATTGTTTTTAATAACCAAACAGCCTCTCAGTATAAACTACGTTTATCAATGTTTATGCTGTCAGACTGTGATAAGGACTGTGATATAGACAGTGATATAGACTATGATATAGACTGAGATATAGACTGTGATATAGACTGTGATATAGACTGTGATATAGACTGTGATATAAACTGCGATATAGACTGAGACATATACTGTGATTAGACTGTGATATAGACTGAGATATAGACTGTAATATAGACTGGCATATAGACTGTGATATAGACTGTGATATAGACTGTGATATAAACTGTGGTATAGACTGTGATATAAACTGTGATATAGACAGCGATATAGACTGCGATATAGACTGTGAGATAGACTGTGATACAGACTGCGATATAGACTGCGATGTAGACTGAGATATATACTGTGATATAGGCTGTGATATAGACTGTAATATAGACTGTGATATAGACTGTAATATAGACTGTGATATAGACTGAGATATAGACTGTGATATAAACTGTGGTATAGACTGTGAAATAAACTGTGATATAGACTGCGATATAGACTGCGATATAGACTGCGATATAGACTGTGATATAAACTGTGGTAAAGACTGTGATATAGACTGTGAAATAGACTGCGATATAAACTGCAATGTAGACTGAGATATAAACTGTGATATAGACTGTGATATAGACTGTGATATAGACTGTGAAATAGACTCCGATATAAACTGCGATGTAGACTGAGATATAGACTGTGATATAGACTGTGATATAGACTGTGATATAGACTGTGATATAGACTGTAATATAGAATGTGGTATAGACTGTGATATAGACTGTGATATAGACTGAGATATAGACTGTGATATAAACTGTGGTATAGACTGTGAAATAAACTGTGATATAGACTGCGATATAGACTGCGATATAGACTGTGATATAAACTGTGGTATAGACTGTGATATAGACTGTGAAATAGACCGCGATATAAACTGCAATGTAGACTGAGATATAAACTGTGATATAGACTGTGATATAGACTGAGATATATACTGTGATATAGACTGTGATATAGACTGTAATATAGACTGTGATATAGACTGAGATATAGACTGTGATATAAACTGTGGTATAGACTGTGAAATAAACTGTGATATAGACTGCGATATAGACTGCGATATAGACTGTGATATAAACTGTGGTATAAACTGTGATATAGACTGTGAAATAGACTGCGATATAAACTGCAATGTAGACTGAGATATAAACTGTGATATAGACTGTGATATAGACTGAGATATATACTGTGATATAGACTGTGATATAGACGGTGATATAGACTGTGATATAGGCTGTGGTATAGACTGTGATATAGACTGTGATATAGACTGTGATATAGACAGTGATATAGACTGTGATAATAACTGCGATATAGACTGAGATATATACTGTGAAATAGACTGTAATATAGACTGTGATTTAGACTGTGATTTAGACTGTAATATAGACTTTGATATAGACTGTGATATAGACTGTGATATAAACTGTGGTATAGACTGTGAAATAAACTGTGATATAAACTGCGATATAGACTGCGATATAGACTGCGATTTAGACTGTGATATAGACTGTGATATAGACTGTGAAATAGACTCCGATATAAACTGCGATGTAGACTGAGATATAGACTGTGATATAGACTGTGATATAGACTGAGATATATACTGTGATATAGACTGCGATATAGACTGCGATATAGACTGTGATACAGACTGCGATATAGACTGTGATATAGACTGAGATATATACTGTGATATAGACTGTGATATAGACTGTGAAATAGACTGTGATATAAACTGCGATGTAGACTGAGATATAGACTGTGATATAGACTGTGATATAGACTGTGACATAGACTGTGATATAGACTGTGATATAGACTGTGAAATAAACTGTGGTATAGACTGCGATATAAACTGCGATGTAGACTGAGATATAGACTGTGATATAGACTGTGATATAGACTGTGATATAGACTGTGATATAGACTGTGATATAGACTGAGATATATACTGTGATAAAGACTGAGATATAGACTGTGATATAAACTGTGATATAGACAGTGATATAGACTGTGATATAGACTGTGATATAGACTGTGATATAGACTGTTATATAGACTGCGATATAAACTGCGATGTAGACTGAGACATAGACTATGATATAGACTACGATATAGACTGTGATAAAGACTGTGGTATAGACTGTGATATAGACTGCGATATAGACTGCGATATACACTGCGATATGCACTGCGATATAGACTGCGATATAGACTGCGATATAGACTGCAATATAGGCTGCCATATAGACTGCCATATAGACTGCCATATAGACTGCGATATATCTATCACTGCCATCCACTACTATCTTTTTTGCAACGAAATAGGCAGCTTAATTTTAATCCAAGATAATTTCCTTTCGAGCACGAGCATTAGCAAAAGTCAAGAAAAATATTGTTGTTACTTTGTAGTTGACTATTAACCAACCTTGCTGCTTCACAAGGTTTTTGAATAGCTTTTGCTAATATAAGCCTAAAGAGTATCAATGAAGTGTGTTTCATTTCCGATAGACTTGTATGTACTGTTTTATATGTTACGGTATATTACACCTTGGCTACATCCTGCTAAGGAACGCATGGCTTTTATATGCCGCCATGAATAAATTTAGCTTCTGTATTCGCTATCATATTAGCTATTGTATTACTTATGGTATTAGCTACCACATTAGCTATTGTAGAGACAACAGGAAAGTACACAGTCAGCAAAGTTAGAGGAGATCCAAAGAAGCAAATTTAAGTTCAGTTTTAAGATAAATTGTAACGTTACAACGTTATTAGCTTCAAAGCTTCCCAGTTTTTTCATGCCACAGGACTGTAAACTACATGAGAGGAGAGTAGATATTGATAAAAGATCTCATGCCACAGGACAGTAAACTACATGAGAGGAGAGAAGATATTGACGACAGATCCCATGCCACAGGACTGTAAACTACATGAGATGAGATTAGATATTGACAACAGATCTCATGCCACAGGACTGTAAACTACATGAGAGGAGAGTAGATATTGATAACAGATCCCATGTCACATGACTGTAAACTACATGAGAGGAGAGAAGATATTGACAACAGATCCCATGCCACAGGACTGTAAACTGCATGAGAGGAGAGAAGATATTGACAACAGACCTCATGCCACAGGACTGTAAACTACATGAGAGGAGAGTAGATATTGATAACAGATCCCATGCCACATGACTGTAAACTACATGAGAGGAGAGAAGATATTGACAACAGATCCCATGCCACAGGACTGTAAACTACATGAGAGGAGAGAAGATATTGACAACAGATCCCATGCCACAGGACTGTAAACTGCATGAGAGGAGAGAAGATATTGACAACAGACCTCATGCCAGAGGACTGTAAACTGCATGAGAGGAGAGAAGATATTGATGATAGATCTCATGCCACAGGACTGTAAACTATATGAGAGGAGAGTAGATATTGATAACAGATCCCATGCCAGAGGACTGTAGACTGCATGAGAGGAGAGTAGATATTGATGACAGATCCCATGCCAGAGGACTGTAGACTGCATGAGAGGAGAGAAGATATTCATAACAGATCCCATGCAAAAGGACTGTAAACTGCATGAGAGGAGAGAAGATATCGATAACAGATCTCATGCCACAGGACTGTAAACTACATGGGAAGAAGAATAGATATTGTTAACAGATTCCATTATCATGCGTTTTTACTGAATATGAGTGCTGCATCTATGAATATGCAAGGCTACTACATTAATAACATATCTTCTCATGTCTATGCAAGGCTACTATACTAGTAACTTATCATCTCATGTCTATGCAAGGCTACTATACTGATAACTTATCATCTCATGTCTATGTAAGGCTACTATACTAGTAACTTATCATCTTATGTCTATGCAAGGCTACTATACTAGTAACTTATCATCTCATGCCTATGCAAGGCTACTATACTAGTAACTTATCATCTCATGTCTATGTAAGGCTACTATACTAGTAACTTATCATCTTATGTCTATGCAAGGCTACTATACTAGTAACTTATCATCTCATGCCTATGTAAGGCTACTATACTAGTAACTTATCATCTCATGTCTATGTAAGGCTACTATACTAGTAACTTATCATCTCATGCCTATGTAAGGCTACTATACTGATAACTTATCATCTCATGTCTATGTAAGACTACTATACTGATAACTTATCATCTCATGTCTATGCAAGGCTATTATACTAGTAACTTATCATCTCATGCCTATGCAAGGCTACTAAACTAGTAACTTATCATCTCATGTCTATGTAAGGCTACTATACTAGTAACTTATCATCTCATGTCTATGTAAGGCTACTATACTAGTAACTTATCATCTCATGTCTATGTAAGGCTACTATACTGGTAACTTATCATCTCATGTCTATGCAAGGCTACTATACTAGTAACTTATCATCTAATGTCTATGCAAGGCTACTATACTAGTAACTTATCATCTCATGTCTATGTAAGGCTACTATACTGATAACTTATCATCTCATGTCTATGCAAGGCTATTATACCAGTAACTTATCATCTCATGCCTATGCAAGGCTACTAAACTAGTAACTTATCATCTCATGTCTATGTAAGGCTACTATACTAGTAACTTATCATCTCATGTCTATGTAAGGCTACTATACTAGTAACTTATCATCTCATGCCTATGTAAGGCTACTATACTGGTAACTTATCATCTCATGTCTATGCAAGGCTACTATACTAGTAACTTATCATCTAATGTCTATGCAAGGCTACTATACTAGTAACTTATCATCTCATGTCTATGTAAGGCTACTATACTAGTAACTTATCATCTCATGTCTATGTAAGGCTACTATACTAGTAAATTATCATCTCATGTCTATGTAAGGCTACTATACTAGTAACTTATCATCTCATGTCTATGTAAGGCTACTATACTAGTAACTCATCATCTCATGGACTGCAATGTTGACATGTTGACATATGTAAATGACTAGCTGCGCTACCCGGCGTTGCCCCGCTAATGAATAAGTCTTTGGACAGAAAGTTGATTTGTATTTAACATATTTTCAAACTACATATCATGAGAGAAGCGTTTGTGTAGTTGAACTAAATTAAAGGAGAACATAAAGTTAACTGTAAAGGTTTTCAAACAACTGTAACTTTTAAACTTCATATCATGAGGAAAGGGTTTTGTGCAGGACAACTAAATTAATAATAAATAAAACAACTGTATAAGTTTTCAAACTTTCTTTAAAATTTTTCAAAGTTTTCATAACTTGAAAGAAAGTTTCGTTAAAATAAATTAGAAGGAAAAATAAACAACTGAATGTGTTTAAATGTAAATGGAAAATCAGTAGCAAGTAATGACTAAATATAGTTTATTTTGCTATGATTACAACCAAAAATTATTTGGTATACAATTATATGATTTCAGTTCGTTTCACTGTTGGCATGCAAAAATTGGCATTTCAATTTTCTTCGAAAATATCGTAGGCTATAGCAATGATATACAGCTCCCCAAAAAGGGGCTGTATATCATTCTGCTGGTGAAGATATCAATCTCTGTGGCCTAAATGGTGCGGCACCAGTCCTCCGAAGGAATGGGTTTGAGATCAAATCTTCTTCGGTACGGATTCTTTATTTCAAGATTTTAAGATCTATAGCCGAAATGCTTACAGAGATAAGACACAAGACAGATGACATACATTGAGAAATATATATATATATATATATATATATATATATATATATATATATATATATATATATATATATATATAGATAAAAAACCTTTTGACAAATTCACTCCAAGTTAACTGAAACATGCATAGCTAGTATTAACAAGTTAACACTGCTCTGGCAGGTAGTAACAAGTTGACACTTTGGGACGAGTAATAACAAGTTGACTCTATTGTGGCAGGTTGTATATAATTGCTGAGTAAGAGATAATTACATTCATTGGCAAATCAACTGATCAATATGCTTGAGTGACAGCGATGGGCACTCAAGTTAAGTTAACACACTTGCTCGAAAAAGCCTTAAGGCTTCTTCCACAAATGAAGTCAATTGATTCTGTGGTATCTTCTACTTACAGTAGAGTTGAGTTGACTTACTTACAGTAGAGTCGAGTTGACTTACTTACAGTAGAGTTGAGTTGACTTACTTACAGTAGAGTTGAGTTGACTTACTTACAGTAGAGTTGAGTTGAATTGGCAAATCCTACCAGTAAAAATTGAATTGAATCGAATCTTTACCGTCATCATAGACGGAATGACTTGATTCTCTAAAATGACTCAAGGCAAAATGCATCCATGCCTTTCTATATTATTACTTTACATCTATGATTATTACTGCCTTGACAAAAATGCATCACAGGGATCTCTTGGGTAAACCAATCTGTCATTTGATGCTCACTTTATCAGAGATGTCAACACAGTACAATGTTACCTCGATATCACTGTGTATATTTTATTGGTCGATAATACGTACTATGCACAGATATAATATAGTCTGTAGCTATAGTCCGTACCCATGCAATGGCAATAAGCTTAGTTATACCATTTTGATTGTGCAGCAGACAAACATAACTTTGTTAGGCAGATACGTGGTAGTCATTCAGAAAGGTATGTTTATTTTTATGCCCAATTGTCATGGTTATATTCAATGTTTTGTATTCCTGAATATCTGCTTCAAGTCATCCGCTACAGAAAACCTTTCTGACTGCTCGGTATGGCATTAATTCTGCTAGAGGTTTTTAACTGTCATATACACATGAGTTTGAGTGGTTGTTCAGTAGGAACTCAAGCTATGGAGGCCGGACCGAATTTGGGAGGTCACATCTCAAGTATGTAGACACATAAGAGCCTGGTGTCGGCACTAGTTTGGATAAATGTATGTACATGTAGATTATGATTAATGTTTTTCCAACATAGAACCCTGATGAGTGAACATTTAACAATTCTGACTCACCCTAGTACCTATACAAGAACATTGATCACGGATCATGGAGTTAACAGATCAGATCTAACCAAAAACTTTTCACAATAAATTGATTGTATAAGATGAATCATTTTTCCAAAAAACGAACTAGTTAGTTTTCATTTTACTCTGAAGCCACAGCATAAAATCAAGGTTTCCAATTCTTTTTATTTCCGGTTCATAATAGATGACAAAAATGGTTAGTAGTGACCTAAACATGTTTTTGCTAATAAAAGTTTTCAACAGACCACAAATATTTCAGTCGACTCTCTATATATATGTAAATCTCAGTGTTTGCTTTTTGTACACCCACAATGTCAAGATATAGCAATTAAATCTAGCAATGGAATATTCGTATTGCAAAAGGATTTTATCTTAGAACCTCCCGTGCACAAGACAACAAGCTAATCCATGAAGCTATAAGAGATACAACAGATTCTTGGAGCAGATAGTCATTATTTGGGTTAAAATACGTGTAGCAACTCCGTATTACGCGCAACTTCACTAAAGCTTGTTCTCATAGCTCTTCCTAGTAAGTTTAGCAACGCGTATAGTAGCTTACTCAAATCGGGCAATATCAACTACTTAACCTCCCACTGTTTATAAGCTCTTCTTTAAAACCCGTGCAACACGGAGGATTTGGCTAGCATTTTTATATTAGAGAATGTGTGTCTGCGCTTTTGTCAAACTGCAAAACGATATTTTTCTTGCAGAATCTTTTGCTGATTCTAAAAAACTTGAAATTAAAGTTCTATGACAGAAACTTTAGCTTTCAGAACAGAAATGCCGAGTGTACGCTCATCGAAGATAATCGGCATGAGTTAATTCCATTCGAACAAGCAAAAAGATCAGTAGTGAAATAGTTGATATTTGTTATAGAAAGAGTCAAAGGGCTGAGCTAATGGGTGTAGATAAGGTAGTGATTGTAGTTTATTATTATTTTGATATGTTGCCATAAGTGAACTTTGGTGAGAGCTCATAAAAAATTGATTGTTTGTTTGTTTATTTGGGTGAATTGAACAGCTTATTAAAGCTAAAGACTTGAGAATTGAATTGTGGTGTTTAGGGCTTAAATACTGAATCGAGTCGATTCTTACAAGATTTATTGCAAAAGAGTTGGGCACTGAGTTATTAATTTCTTCATAAGAATTCAATTGAATCGAGCCAGAAAGCCTTGGAAACATCTTTACTGAGTGGCTGCAATGTTTGTTAATTGTAAACTCAGTTAACTTTTCTAATCTCAGAACATTGACCATGGTTGTAGTTGAAAGGAAAAACAGCATTTTGATCTAATGTGTTTTGTTGTGATGCTGGAAGGATGAAGTCAATCAGGATATTATAACACAAGTGCAATATCTACATCCATATCAAACAGGATATTATAACACAAGTGCAGTATCTACATCCATATCAACAGGATATTATAACACAAGTGCAGTATCTACATCCATATCAACAGGATATTATAACACAAGTGCAGTATCTACATCCATATCAACAGGATATTATAACACAAGTGCAGTATCTACATCCATATCCAACAGGATATTATAACACAAGTGCAGTATCTACATCCATATCAACAGGATATTATAACACAAGTGCAGTATCTACACCCATAGCAACAGGATATTATAACACAAGTGCAGTATCTACATCCATATCAAACAGGATATTATAACACAAGTGCAGTATCTACATCCATATCAACAGGATATTATAACGCAAGTGCAGTATCTACATCCATATCAACAATGTAAAAAGATTGGAGGTATATTCTACACACATTATCTAAAGATTTGTAAAAACAGTTACCTAATTGTGAGTAGAGATATGTACGATTTATTTATAAATATGGAGTTGTCCTCTAAACCAGAAATACTCCAAAAATAAAGATAGAGATATGACCTGAAAATCCGATAAACCTGCTATTCTCTAGATATTCGATAGACTGGGTAATTGTTTTCTCTGAATAAAGAATAATCTGCTGATGAACCTGTTAAAAGCATTTACAGCGATCACCTAAAATGCTTGTGACATGGTAACTTGTCGATTATCATCACTAACAAAGATTGGCTATTCTTTTTGCCTATTCTTGGCATACTTCCAATGATACCTACCTACTTGACTCAACTGTTTCATAGCATTGTGAGTCCAAACTACCATAATGCTTCTACGAGGAGAAGGTAGGAGAGCACAATTGGAAGTTAATGACACAGGCATACACCCTACACATACACCATAAACACAGGCATACACCCTACACATACACCATAAACATAGGCATACACCCTACACATACACCATAAACACAGGCATACACCCTACACATATACCATAAACACAGACATACACCCTACATATATACCATAGACACGGACATACACCCTACACATACACCATAAACACAGGCATACACCCTACACATACACCATAAACACAGGCATACACCCTACACATACACCATAAACACAGACATACACCCTACACATACACCATAAACACAGGCATACACCCTACACATACACCATAAACACAGGCATAACCCTACACATACACCATAAACATAGGCATACACCCTACACATACACCGTAAAAACAGACATACACCCTACATATATACCATAGACACGGACATACACCCTACATAGACACTATAGGTTCAGAGATATAAAAAAGACGCCAGTTTATTTGCAGATTCATACCTCACTCTTGTTAAAATCATAGTCGAGTTTAAAGTGAAGCCTTCCCAGCTGCTCTTGTTCTTCCTCTTCTTTCTCTTCTCCCTCCCCCTCCTCCATGTTTCCGTCAAGTGATTCAAGATCTGGCTGAACATTTTCTTTGTTAAGACTTTTCCCTAAGAGTCCAACACCTTTCATGTCCACAATACCTGCAAATAGAAACGGCTTGAAATATATGGCTGATATGTTATCAGTAACAGTTTAGCACTAGTTCACTGCTCACCAGGCCTATTAGCTCTTCAATACTCAAAGTCAGAAAACTCTCAGTTCAAAAACAAAAAGTTTGTTTTAAGAATGCACAATATGATACCCATTGTGCCTGAGAGAAATAATTATATTTATAATGAGAGGTTGCAATAATATACTTCAAAAATGTGTTTTGAGTTGACCAACACAACCTTTCAATAATTGTTTAAATAATGGTTAAGGTGATGTCATGATGAATGTATCAGAATAAAACTGTCCAACTATCGCTATAAATGTACACATGAACGACAGCTCAACAAACAGATCAACAGTCAAACACTGAAATTTATATACATGTATATATAGATATGCTATTCTTTCCCGGCCTTTTTAATAAGCATAAGTTGTAGTTGTCCTATCTCTGTTTTTTTAATGTTTTTCACTGCTGACTTATTCAAGCACTCAACTTAAATTTGCACAAAGAATTGCTCACAAATCAAGCCATATTTCACACTTAGACTGTGTAAGAAAATTGATCTCAAGTGAGAGAAGACAAATCTTACCTCCCATAAATCCTTTCTTCTTCTTGTCTTTGCCTCCCTTGTTTTTGCAGCAGCACTTGACGCAGATGCATATGGATATGACAGCAACTAGCAAGAGAGCCGCTACTAGCACAGTTATGACGGCCCATACCGGCACTGTAATGCAGAAAGACATCTGCTTATTAGCGGATGTAATTGTGCAAAATAAGCTTTGATAGGTATCATGCGAACATTGCTTCCAGCTACAGATGGTAAAGCCAAGATTGATGAGTAAAAACTCGTATTTCTGTTACCTTCTGGTTAAGTTGATGAATTGATTGGAATATGTAGTAGATGCAGCTAATGCTAGTTAATTTTTGTTTAACCTACTATATCTCTGTTGTGGCCACTACATACGAGTGTTCTGTTGTGGCCACTACATACGAGTGTTCTGTTGTGGCTACTACATACAAGTGCTCTGTCATCTTTATAGTTAATCTGGTAATCACTAGTATCGCTATACATGCGTTTTATGAGAATATATTTTTATAAAATTATTGCGCAGACAACCCTAAGTATTTGTTGACATATTCTATAAACCATTAAAACTCAAAGTAAACTAAAATAGACCCTTCTATCAAGTAATAGTCTCAACAGCACACATTTGAACTTAAAAGCTATTACAGATATTTGTATGAACACAATCAATATGTGACAGCATCTGCTCACTGGTGTCACTTCATACATTCTTTCTATCGTGATACTTGACTCAACATTTTGTAGCTTATGCCTAGAATGAGAAACTAAATCTTTTTCATGTAAGCAAGGGTAGAAGTGTCGTATTTCTTGTAGGTAAGTTTAGAGCTGGTCGCAACAACTTGTCTAGCAAAGACATGATTAACAGTTTGCACTAGCTACTTAATGTGAATTGTGAATTACATTTGCTGTTAATAACGAGAAGAATTAACGAGTCAATAATCCTCTGACCTCTCTTCTTAGAGCCTTATTGACTTTTTAATCAGCTCCTTAAGGTCAATGACTTGTCTACTTATCTAAGTTCTTGCCAAACGAGTATACTTAGAAAATGAACTCTGGGAATAGCCAGTTCACCCACACATCAGATCTTTAGTAATACTTGGTTGGCACAAAGGAAAAGAACATGGTACTGCACGATATGATTATAAATTAGATGCCCTTAATATTTCTTAATCATTTAAATGAGATTTTTGTATACTTGACTATGACTTGAATATGACTCGACTATGACTTGAATATGACTCGACTATGACTTGACTACGACTCGAATATGACTCGACTATGACTCGACTATGACTCGACTATGACTCGACTATGACTCGACTATGACTTGACTATAATTCGACTATGACTCGATTATGACTCGACTATGACTCGACTATCACTTGGGTAGGATTCGACTATGGCATGACCAAGAGCAAAATTACAACGATAAAGTAAACATTCAAGGACACAAACAATCAAACAAGCATGTTAACTAACAAACAAGCAAATAATTAGGCAAACAAATGAGCAAAGAAAAGAGTAAGCAAACAAGTAAACAGCCATGTAGACGAGAAAACAAACAAACAAGCAAACATGACGCAACAGCGAAAAAATCAACAGACAAATAAACAAACAAACAAACATAAACTCACTATGCATTTTTTCACTCATATCTTCTAGAAGATGCTCAACTCCGTCTTTCATCTTATGTCCTATTCCATTATCTGTGCTATTGGTAGCATCTTCTGCAACTGCTCTTGGCAGCCTCAATGCCTCCATAGTTTGTTGATATATAATGACTCTTTAGGCAACTCTGAATAGAAGAAAGATAATTAAAAAAAGTTTAAAAAAATTATAGTTCTTATATAACACTATTATTATATAAAAGACTCTTACTCAACCTGACTAAAGTGAGTGGGAATTTATGAATTAACTTCAACTTTAATTTAAATATTTGTAGGCGTTGTTTCCAGCAAGTTACTAGTTATTCATATGAAAATAATATATATGTGAGCGTGGTGTGCTTTTAAAAGGGGTCATAGACTTCTCAGTAGTTTGCGAACAACTTCTTTTAAGATACAAAAAAAGTAGCTAAAATAACTTTTTGTATAAAAGTATTTTTTGACTCACCGCTTCCACAATTTGTTTATATCTAAATACAAACTAAATAAGCGACAGTTTTAAGAGACTTTATGAGATGATGACTTTTGCAGAGTGTCTCATACTCGCATCTCAAGAGACAGTGAACAGTATAAAACAATAGCAATGTTATAGAACTTGAATATTATTTCATTACTTTATCAATCACTTGAACCACAAATAGATTTTGGCATACAACTATAAAAACTAAAATAATAAACTCAGATTCTTCTACATTTGGCTTCATAATATTCGCTTAAATTAGTAGTGAAGAGAAGGTCTACGAGACACAATATAAAGCATTCATTGGCAAACTGGCCAATCAGCTTATCTCTTCTTTGCAAAGCTGTAAATATACTTGTCTTTATCTTATTTATTTTCATGTCTAACAGTCTAACAGGTTACCTAAACTATCTAAAGGATTTACTGGTTGGGCTCCCATTAATGACCTTGACGCACCAAAAATCTTTAATATAATGAAAGACGTGTTTATCCGAAACCACGCTTGAAAAAGAGTGCCTACCACAAAGTTCAAACTCACAACTTTTGACCAGGTGAAATGACACTCTATTAAACGTTATTAGACGTTATTAGACATTTGAAATAATTGCAGTCAGTTATTACGCCTGATGATCTATCACCACTCGCGCCGGACCTTTTGGGCACTAGTCAGTAATACTAGTCAGTAATACTAGTCAAAAGTACTAGCCAGTAGTACTGGCCAGTAGTACTAGTCAGTAGTACCTGCCAGTAGTACTAGTCAGTAGTACTGGTCAGTAGTACTAGTCAGTAGTACTAGTCAGTAGTACTAAAAAGTAGTACTAAAAAGTAGTACTAGTCAGTAGTACTATTCAGTAGTACTAGTCAGTAGTACTAGTCAGTAGTACTAGTCAGTAGTACTAGTCAGTAGTAATAGTCAGTAGTACTATTCAGTAGTACTAGTCAGTAGTACTATTCAGTAGTACTAGTCAGTAGTACTAGTCAGTAGTATTAGCCAGTAGTGCTACTCACTGGTATTAGTCAGTAGTACTAGCCAGTAGTACTAGTCAGTAGTACTAGCCAGTAGTACTAGTCAGCAGTACTAGTCAGTAGTACTAGTCAATAGTACTAGTCAGTAGCAAAATGAAGTCTCCCAACTCCTTCCTGAAGGAATAACACAAAGTTGAATGCTTTTCTTGTCATGGCATAGAACTGTTGTCCATGAGTCGGGCACACTAGACCATTAGGCTGTCCTCTATAAACTTTGATATTCTTCAGGCTGTTTGAAGGTACTCGCATAAGTTTCCATAACTGCCTGTATGTTGTCCTCAATTGAAGTTATTTTAAGCCATGGACATTCTTTGTCCGGACCATATCTCCTTTTAACTACTGGTAAGCAGCGTGTCAAACGAATCAATATATTTGTAGCTCGGCTTGTATGCCGAGCTGCAAACATCTCATTTCAGCACCCTGTCCTACCTGCTAACAGTCTTGACAAATAGACACACATTGTAAGCTAATCAATATTGCTAATGCTAGTGATGAGGGAGGAAGGAAACGGCGCAATGAGTGGGTGTTAAATTCATTCACTCCCACTTTTCCCTTCCCTTTGTCTATGCTCTCCGACTGCCACAAGTTCAGCTCTTTCAATGAGTTCATTTTATTTTCTCCTTATTGTTCGTATCTCTTCTCATTCTTAACAAAACCTTAACATTCATGTGTTGTTAGGGAGGTATGGATTCCACCTCTAGTCTGAATAGAGAGTGATACCTACTACTCAGACAAAGGGGGGTACCTGAGGTGTAGACAAAAGGTGGACAACAAATCACCTTTCCATGTTTTAGGATTGGTCATACAGTTTGTAAAGAGTTAAACACTATAGTCTATGCATAGGTATGAGTTAGAATAGGTATGAATTAGAATAGGTATGAATTAGAATAGGTATGAATTAGAATAGGTATGAATTAGAATAGGTATGAATTAGAATCGGTATGAATTAGAATAGGTATGAATTAGAATAGGTATGAATTAGAATAGGTATGAATTAGAATAGGTATGAATTAGAATCGGTATGAATTAGAATAGGTATGAATTAGAATAGGTATGAATTAGAATCGGTATGAATTAGAATAGGTATGAATTAGAATCGGTATGAATTAGAATAGGTATGAATTAGGATAAGTATGAATTAGAATAGGTATGAATTAGAATCGGTATGAATTAGAATAGGTATGAATTAGAATAGGTATGAATTAGAATCGGTATGAATTAGAATAGGTATGAATTAGAATAGGTATGAATTAGAATAGGTATGAATTAGAATAGGTATGAATTAGAATAGGTATGAATTAGAATAGGTATGAATTAGAATAGGTATGAATTAGAATAGGTATGAATTAGAATCGGTATGAATTAGAATCGGTATGAATTAGAATAGGTATGAATTAGAATAGGTATGAATTAGAATAGGTATGAATTAGAATAGGTATGAATTAGAATCGGTATGAATTAGAATCGGTATGAATTAGAATAGGTATGAATTAGAATAGGTATGAATTAGAATAGGTATGAATTAGAATAGGTATGAATTAGAATAGGTATGAATTAGAATAGGTATGAATTAGAATAGGTATGAATTAGAATAGGTATGAATTAGAATAGGTATGAATTAGAATAGGTATGAATTAGAATAGGTATGAATTAGAATAGGTATGAATTAGGATAAGTATGAATTAGAATCGGTATGAATTAGAATAGGTAAAGAGTGTAACGCATTAAAAGTGTAATGAAGTTGAAGTTGAAGCTTTAAAATAAATAAACTTTGAAAGTAGGAGTTGGTGAATTAGAAAGCAGGTGAGAAGAATATGGATGACAAGTACATAAATCTAGCTAGGCAGTAGATGCTAGTCTAATATTTACGTATTATATATTTATATATTATATATATTATATATTCTGATGAATATTCTTACCTGATATTGTAATAAATCTCACATTCACAATGTTTTGGTACTTTAACACGTGTTTTGGTAGCTTTGGTCTAACGGTATTGAATGATGTCATATAACTTACCGATGTTGAGTGCTGTTATATGACTTACCGATATTTAGTGCTGTTATATGACTTACTAATATTGAGTGCTGTTATATGACTTACTGGTATTGAGTGCTGTTATATGACTTACTGATATTGAGTGCTGTTATATGACTTACTGATATTGAGTGCTGTTATATGACTTACTGATATTGAGTGCTGTTATATAACTTACTGATATTGAATGCTGTTGTATGACTTACCAATATTTAGTGCTGTTATATGACTTACTGATATTGAGTGCTGTTATATGACTTACTGATATTGAGTGCTGTTATATGACTTACCGATATTGAGTGCTGTTATATGACTTACTGATATTGAGTGCTGTTATATGACTTACCGATATTTAGTGCTGTTATATGACTTACTGATATTGAGTGCTGTTATATGACTTACTGGTATTGAGTGCTGTTATATGACTTACTGATATTGAGTGCTGTTATATAACTTACCGATATTGAGTGCTGTAATATGACTTATTGATATTGAGTGCTGCTATATAACTTACTGATATTGAGTGCTGTTATATGACACTGCTATTGAGTGCTGTTATATGACTTACTGATATTGAGTGTTATTATATGACTTACTGGCATAGAGTGCTGTTATATGACTTACTGTATTGCAAAGCCAACAGCAATGATCTATCCCTGTTCCATTTATATATACTTTATATTTTACTTTATCACTGCTCCAATTACTAGTCTTGAATTTACTAATAGTTTGACAAACTCTTGTAACATCAATATATTTAAAGCAGTCTTGACATTGAAATAAAACAACTCCATGTGGAATGATTTGAGCTAATTTTTCACCTGTGAGTTCAAGAGTTTTTCGGATAACATAATCCAAAGCTTACCGATTGGAGGTGTTTGCCCACTTGAGGGTGATCACTCCCTAAAGTGGGTGATTACCCCTTTAAGTGGGTGATCACCCCATTAAGTGAGTGATCACCCCTTTAAGTGGGTGATCACCCCTTTAAGTGGGTGATCACTCCTTTAAGTGGGTGATCACCCCTTTAAGTGGGTGATCACCCCTTTAAGTGGGTGATCACCCCTTTAAGTGGGTGATCACCCCTTTAAGTGGGTGATCACCCCTTTAAGTGGGTGATCACCCCTTTAAGTGGGTGATCACCCCTTTAAGTGGGTGATCACCCCTTTAAGTGGGTGATCACCCCTTTAAGTGGGTGATCACCCCTTTAAGTGGGTGATCACCCCTTTAAGTGGGTGATCACCCCTTTAAGTGGGTGATCACCCCTTTAAGTGGGTGATCACCCCTTTAAGTGGGTGATCACCCCTTTAAGTGGGTGATCACCCACCTAAGGGTGATCACCCACCTAAGGGTGATCACCCACCTAAGGGTGATCACCCTCCTAAGGGTGATCACCCTCCTAAGGGTGATCACCCTCCTAAGGGTGATCACCCTCCTAAGGGTGATCACCCTCCTCAGGGTGATTGCCCTCCTAAGGGTGATCGCCCTCCTAAGGATGATAATACTCCTAAGGGTGATCATCCTCCTAAGGGTGATCACCCTCCTGTGATCACCTCCTAAGTAGGCGAGCTGTTGTTCGCGAAGGTGCAAAACCTGATTGTAAAGACAAATAAAGTGTATTTGTTGCCATAACAACAACAACTTGCCTATGTGAATCCAGATTGTCATCTCTTGTATACATCAAAATAAATATAATAACACCATCAATCTTGAAAATAGTCTGCATATTTACTCAGCTACAAAGAACCATGTTTCCATGTGATAAGAGCAAAAAATAGGCAAAAAGCTCCATGACCATAAAGTGAGTTGTTATTTATATGTTGCTGTGTGAAAACATTAGACTCATGTTGGAATGACCTTCCAATAACATATTGCTTTCATATATTCTGAATATGTATGTTTTTTATAGTTTTGAGCTTTTTGTTTCACCCAAAACAGCTGGTTATGAGATCCTAATGAGATCAATTCATTTTCATCACCCAAGTCGTCGGGCAATGAAAATAAATTGAGAAATTTTGACATAATCGTAAGTATAAATATATCAGATATCCGACTGATATCAGTAATAGTGAGTCCAGCTAAAGGTGTATTTGACCAGCTATTACTGATATACAAGAACAGCGACTAACATTATTTTACAAGATAAGGGTGGATGATAATCTTGTTTATATATCTGTTTATATTGTTTATATATTCTGTTTAAATGAAATTCATTTAAGTGATCTGCTCAACTACCACAGCCACAAGGCAGATGATTTTATTAGTCAAAGCGAGATAATCCCCACATTTAATCGCATGCTTCTAAAGTCGATGCTTGACACTGATACATGTATCCATTGCGTCTGCATCATTTCTCGATGACATCAACACTGCCAGCTGCGTCTTGATCAGCTGCTCGCATTGGCTAATTATATTATCTCCAAGAATATTTTTTGTACTTTGCAATCTAACCAAAAATAACATTCATTATTTTTGTGCCTAATAAAAATAGATAATTATTAAAATAGCTTCAGATATTTGACCTTGACCTTGAAGGACTTATTGAGAAATGAGTGAGAGTGGACATCATAGATGAGGCCTGTGTGCTTATGATTGTCTGGTTATTACTGACTTCAAAACTTGATCGGCACAACCCCAACTTCACTTGGGTGGGCATGCCTAAATAAGATGAGGAATCGGTAGAAGTTTTATTAAGATCACAGGCTAGACCTTTCAGGAAGTTGAGCCAGTTAGATAGCCCTGATTTCATCTTTTTCTTTCCAGCAGAAAAAGGTTGCAAAAATAGCTTGACACTTCTCGTTGGCCCCAGGGACACCATCGCATGCTTTCACAGGCCTCAAAGAGAATACATAGGGGCAGAGCAGCAAATTATTCTACGCTTTTTTCACCTGCTATTGGATGACCTATATTCCTGTCTATGCACTCAAGGGACGCTATGAATGATTTATAATCTTTCATAAAACCCTGATTTTTCCATAGCCTCGCGGAGTTCGTCAACAGTGTAGGCCTCAGGAATATGCTTTGAGTTTGATGAAAATAATTTTTAAACTTGTTAAAATTTTGCAAAAAGCTGTTATTCATTAGACAATGCTCAGATGAGACATTTAGGCGTGAGCAAATGGCTTGTGTATAAAACTTGTTGTCACTCATCGCCTCCACAGAACATGTACTACTGATATTATCAATAACTGAGCGTTTACACGTGTCCATAAATTTTAACTCTTGATTCTTGTAATCAATGGCTGCGTATACCTAGGACAATGGCCTAACTAGCCAGTATGAGTGATCAATACACTATAGTAATTGCTAATGTCTTTCACTTTGTCTTTACTCAGAGGTACCGGGTTAACAGTGACTTGGAGTTGGCAACTAGCATTTAGCCCACCATTAGCAAAGGTATGCTTTGCTCATACTTTAACAATTTGTAGATGCCTAGTATCTAGTCAGTATTTAGTATCTAGTCAGTATTTAGTATCTAGTCAGTATTTAGTATCTAGTCAGTATCTAGTCAGTATCTAGTATCTAGTCAGTATCTAGTATCTAGTCAGTATCTAGTATCTAGTCAGTATCTAGTATCTAGTCAGTATTTAGTATCTAGTCAGTATCTAGTATCTAGTATCTAGTCAGTATCTAGTATCTAGTCAGTATCTAGTATCTAGTCAGTATTTAGTATCTAGTCAGTATCTAGTCAGTATTTAGTATCTAGTCAGTATCTAGTATCTAGTCAGTATTTAGGGACATATCATTATAGCAAAAAGGTTCTGGAATATTTTTTATGTTTTAATATGAAGCAATATTAGTGCTAAAACTAAAGCCGGTGCCTTCCCAGGGTTTAGAGGGTTTATGACTGTCTTTCCATGTTTCAAATGACTTTGGAGTTGCCGGCTGCCGATGAATGCGCACCCCATTGGTTCAACGATTTGGA
The DNA here is from genome assembly GCF_963576615.1 of Watersipora subatra. NCBI lineage: Eukaryota > Metazoa > Bryozoa > Gymnolaemata > Cheilostomatida > Watersiporidae > Watersipora > Watersipora subatra. The sequence continues at coordinate 23,271,830 of NC_088718.1, read as the reverse complement.
GTAGCACTTTTTTCTCGAATAGTAGTCTCACAGTGAATGGCTTTACATAAATTTAGTGAAGCGAAATTGCGTAAAATGTGTAGGAAATTTACTGTTTCTATGATACGAATGAAAGCAACTCCAAACCTATTCTAAGCATGGAAACACAGTGTATGAGATCTGGCTGTAGTAATGGTTATTTCTATGACGATGGCTCGTCCATCAGATGCTTTTCACACGTATTTTTATAATAAATTTAGGTACTCAGTCTATGAATAATTGTGCAGGTATTCTGTTGGTGATTGTGCAATACTATTTGAGAAGTTAAGGCTTTCTTCCTTCTTCAATTTAGCTTTGAGAATGAAGTGACTATTTTTTGTAAGTCATAATCAAAATTCGAGTGTAGTGGACCCCTGCCATACAGGTACATTCCAGTGCAGTAGACCCCTGCCATACAGGGACATTCTAGCGCAGTGGACCCCTGCCATATAGGGACATTCGAGTGCAGTGGACCCCTGTCATACAAGGACATTCGAGTGCAGTGGACCCCTGCCATACAGGGACATTCGAGTGCAGTGGACCCCTGCCATACAGGGACATTCGAGTGCAGTGGACCCCTGCCATACAGGGACATTCGAGTGCAGTGGACCCCTGCCATACAGGGACATTCTAGCGCAGTGAACCCCTGCCATACAGGGACATTCTAGCGCAGTGAACCCCTGCCATACAGGGACATTCGAGTGCAGTGGACCCCTGCCATACTGGGACATTCGAGTGCAGTGGACCCCTGCCATACAAGGACATCGTAACCCAGAGGTACACTGTACGAGTAATTTTAACATCTCTTAAATTTTAAGATTTGGTGCATAGGTAGGGATCCTCCCTAGTATAACGTTCTTAGGCTATTAATGCTATTTTACACTAAACACTTGCAAAACCAGGTCTCTCGGTATGGTTCTGTTAAGGGGTGGCAAAATACCAACCCAACTGATGCCTCAGGTGTTAGAGGCTAAAGCCTTAGCCATGCCCCATTTGGTCTGATCAGAGACAACCGGAGCGCAAGTGGGATTGCACAACTTATTATTAGCGAGTCCATTATTCCCATTAGTTCATTACATGCAGGTCATTCATAAGACAGCAAGAACTATGCAATATTTACTTCATTTCTTCCCGCAAATAAACAATTGAATTATAATTATAAAAGTTCACGCGAAACATTATAAGTATAATGGGTTCGCGAAACCACAAGACAGGAAATTGCCAAGCCAATATTAATTTGCTGCCAGATGCGAAAGCTCTCCATAATTTCAGTTGCATTGGCATCACAAGCTTTGATTGGGTTGGCAAGTAATCAACCATTTTAATAGAATCCTAGTACAGTGGTTCTTAACCTGGTTGGACGTACTGAACTAACTATTTTCACTTTGGCACTGTATCCACTAAGTTCACTTTGGCACTATATCCACTAGTTTCACTTTGGCACTATATCCACCAGTTTCACTTTGGCACTATATCCACCAGTTTCACTTTGGCACTATATCCACTAGTGTCACATTGGCACTATATCCACCAGTTTTACTTTGGCACTATATCCACTAGTTTCACTTTGGCACTATATCCACCAGTTTTACTTTGGCACTATATCCACTAGTTTCACTTTGGCACTATATCCACCAGTTTTACTTTGACACTATATCCACCAGCTTCACTTTGGCACTATATCCACTAGTTTCACTTTGGCACTATATCCACCAGTTTTACTTTGGCACTATATCCACTAGTTTCACTTTGGCACTATATCCACCAGTTTTACTTTGGCACTATATCCACTAGTTTCACTTTGGCACTATATTCACCAGTTTTACTTTGGCACTATATCCACTAGTTTCACTTTGGCGCTATATCCACCAGTTTCACTTTGGCACTATATCCACCAGTTTTACTTTGGCACTATATCCACTAGTTTCACTTTGGCACTATATTCACTAGTTTCACTTTGGCACTATATCCACTAGTTTCACTTTGGTACTATATTCAATAGTTTCACTTTGGCACTATATCTATATATATATTTCTCAAAGTCCGTCTGCCGTCGTATATCTGTATATCTGCTGGTTTTTTGGCTATAGCTATTATTAGAACAATAGAGCTGGACAACAATGCAGAATGGTAAGTCATGGCTTACTTTCATTGGAAGCCTAACCTTATTAAGTAGCTTAGTGGAGTTTTCCATTGGCAATATGCCAGGCTACTAGCTTGAAAGGTACAGTTGTTTGACAAAGTTTTAAAACCTTTGCAGTTGTTTTTATTTTTCTCTTAGTTTATTTCAACTACACGACACACTTCTCTCATGATATGTAGTTTGAAAATTAGAATGGCAAATGTTGTTACATGTTAAATACAAATCAATTCTCTGTCCAAGATTCTTCTTTTACACGGGCAACGCCGGGTGGTACAGCTAGTCCACCAATATAATCAAGTAAGCAAAGTCTAAGTAAGGTAAAAACTGGAATAAAACTTACCAATCTTCTGCTCTTCGATCAGAAATAAGGCATAACTCTGCCACTTCAAAAAGATTTCCACTACTCGTGCATTCAGTAGGTCACGGAGAAGTCTGAGCCCTAGTCACTGGCTGTCAGAATGCTTCAGATGACACAAACACACAGGCAGTGGCAGCATTAATGATAATCAATATGACTGCTGGTTTAATATAATATAGTGCGCATGCATTGTGGGTAAATAATAATATAGCTTTAAGAGGAGATCAATAAAAGGCAAGATGGCGGATACATGAGGCTGTGGGTACGGAGTGTTTGATGCGCAGTTCCTTTGGCTTTAGCTCACACATCAATAATTGCATGCGGGTATCTTTATAGTTCAGTGAAAGACTTAACCCAGTATAATTGGCCTGCCATACAAGTATTTGCTTGGTGGATACATCTAAATAGACACGTTAGAATATCACCTATATATTTAAACATGTAAACATTCACTTGTTTCTGTTATTGATGCTAGAAAATACAAGCTGCCTGACAATACCAAGCTGCCTGACAATACCAAGCTGCCTGACAATACCAAGCTGCCTGACAATACTAAGCCTGTGAGTCACATAGGGTAGCTTAAGTTTCTTTTAACAATAGACACATTTGGTAGAATGTTTATAGAGCCCGCAAGGCAATCTTTCAATTTGCTACACAAAAGCATTGCTAATTTGTATTTACTTTATACACAGGACTTTTATTATTTTGATACACATGTATGTATAAATATATATATAAATATAATAATACATATAAATATATATAATATACAATATATATTATATATAATATAGTATATATAATATATACTGTAATATATAATATATATTATAGTATATATTATATATAATATATAGTATACATACTATATTATATTATATATAATATTACATATATATACTCAGTGGAATATATATATATGTATATAAAATATATTAAGAACTGAAAACTTTTAAAACATTTTACTACTTAAAGTTTCATGGTTGTTATCATTCATCAGGTAAAATTAAAATGATCTGAAGCTCATATGACTGTATGCAAAAACACATCGAGTAGCTTAACGATAAAGGCCAGCTACATATAATACAACAATTTAATTGGTTCATGTCACAGCATTGCAAGGTAAGTGCTTATTTGAATGCCTGCACATTGACACAAGCTCGTTTCTTGTGTTTATATGTATATATAAACTATATATATATATATATATATATATATAGAATATATACATGTATATATATATATTCCACTGAGCGTTCCACTGAGTATATATATACAGTCAAACTCGGATAACTTGCCCACAGATAGCTCGAACACATGATTAACTCGAACGGATTTGTTTGGTCCGTTCCCACACAATGATATACTGCTTTAGATAACTCGAACTTAGCATCATTAACTCGGACAGTTTTTTGCCTAACGGCTGCCAAGACGGCTGCCAAGACGGCTGCCAAGACGGCTGTGATCACTTTAGAATATCACTTTATTCTGAGCCATTGATATAAACATCAACTTTTTATAGTTCTTAGGCGTCATTATTACATCATCGGCAAAATATTTTCGACTTGTCTAAAGGTTTGCAAAAGGTATAATTATACCAAACATCCGCTTAGCGATGGCCTCTTGAAAGCAAGGGAAAGCGGATAATCTTCAAGTAAAATCGGCAAAATTGATCTTGGTTAAAACGCTCAGAAAAAGAGAAGTTTCTTTTCTAAGCGTTTTAACCACGATCAAGTTTAGCCGATTTTAATTCGAAACATTCTGGCAGTTGCATCATCTAAAACAACAAACAAATCTCAAGTAATAGAAAAATATCTATACTTTCTGATTAAAAATATTTAAAACTTCACACGAGAGACCCTTTAACTTGCAACAAGCAATCTATGCTTTTGATTGATATATAGTTTGTATATGTACATGTATCTACTGATAAATACATGCACTTGTGACAGTGCTCTGATAACTTGAACACTCTGATAACTGAAAAACTTTTGCTCGGTCCCGTGAAGTTTGAGTTATCCATGTATGACTGTATATATTATTCCACTGGGCATAATAAAGTGGACTGAGGAAGCCATCAAGGAAACAGATATAGCAACTCGCAAACTGCTTAAGATGCATGAAACACTCGACACAAAATCTGATACTACTAGATTGTATCTCGATAAGAAAGATGGAGATAGGGGACTCAAAAGTGCACAGCAGACAGTGAGAGAGGAAGAACAAAGCATTAATGCCTCAATGGCCGCCACAGATAAGTTGCTAGCTAAAATTCAATCGGCTGCCCTGAAAATGGAGGTTCGGAGTGATGATGACGAACTTGACCGCATGAAACCTCTTCGTGGTGCTTACCACTGACAGATATTTAAGGTTGGCAATTTCTACTAGACATATGTGTGGCTGAACAAAGGGACCCTAGCGGCCAATACAGAGTCGCTACTCATGGCAGCCCAGGAGCAAGTGCTCCCTACAAGGCAACTCCAAACAAAAATCTATCACACTAGAGACGATCCTAGATGCAGACTGTGCAAAGATGCACCTGAGACCATCCAACACATCATCAGTGGATGCAAGCAGCTAGCAGGAAACGCATACACTGAGCGGCATAATCATGTCGCAGGTGTTGTGTATATAAGTCTATGTGATGAGTATGACCTTAATAAACCACAACACCTGTGGGAAGCTCTTGGTAAGGTCAATGAGAAGGACAGTGCTAAGATCCTCTGGGACTTCTACATCCAGACTGACAGGCATGTCCTAGCAAACCAACCAGATATAGTGGTGGTAGACAAGGAGAACAAGAGGGCTACTATAATGGATATAGAAGTACCCAATGACTACAATATAGCCAGCAAAGAAAAAAAGGTAGAGAAATATCTCTCTTTTTGGAGAAGAGATTGAAAAATGCTGGGATGTAAGAACAACAGTAATCTCAGCAGTCATTGGGTCAATAACACCGGCGCATAAAATGTGGCTTGCCCAGATATCGACAGCAATCAACTCAGGTGAGTTGCAGAAAAGTGCGCTATTAGGAACAACTAAGATCTTGGGGCGAGTGCTCAAACTCCCAGGTCTCTGGTAGGAGACCCGGGTTAGAGCAGAACTTATTATTGTAGAACATTGTTATTATTAATACTACTATAATAGTATTATGAGATTATTTGAGTGACATTGTTATTATTAATATTACTATAATAGTATTATGAGATTACTGGGGTGACATTGTTATTATTAATATTACTATAATAGTATTATGAGATTATTTGAGTGACATTGTTATTATTAATATTACTATAATAGTATTATGAGATTATTTGAGTGACATTGTTATTATTAATATTACTATAATAGTATTATGAGATTATTTGAGTGACATTGTTATTATTAATATTACTATAATAGTATTATGAGATTATTTGAGTGACATCGTTATTGTTAATATTACTATAATAGTATTATGAGATTATTTGAATGAAATGCAACGTTGCAAAACATAAAAATATTCAAAATCTCTAAACTAGTGACACAAAAATAACTGAATACTGACTCATTCAAGAACAGTTTTTAAAGTTTATGAGATTTATCTTCTTCTATATTTGAGCTCGTCGTAGATTCTTTTTTCTTTAGCAATGTGAATACATTCAAGTTGCAGCCTTCAGTAGAAGCAACAGGAAAGACACAACTTGTGATCAGCATGATAAGGCTACCTGAGCATACGGCGATCGCTATCATAATTATTCCTGCTTTCCATGAACTATAGTAAGAGTGAAGAATGGCTACAACAAACAGAATAACAGATATAAAAAAAAGTTGTGTAACTTAGAATGGGTTTCTTTATCTTCTAAATTATTAGTGTAAAATGATAGCACCAGTTTAACAGATTAACATATTGAAGCCTGTTGTTACTCTTCATATGTGCACTTTGAACCTCAGAAAAACTTTGACTTTTGATCATCTCTATATACCTTGACTTATGATCACCTCTATATACCTTGACTTATAATCACCTCTATATACCTTGACTTATAATCACCTCTATATACCTTGACTTATAATCACCTCTATATACCTTGACCTATAGTCACCTCTATATACCTTGACTTATGATCACCTCTGTATATAATTATTTTCACGTATAATGTAAGGTAAGAGCAAATATTTGATAAGCAAGTATAACTTAACAAATTATTTATGTTTGATGACAATAGTACAAAGACACAGTTTGGTGTTTATAGAGTGTTTACCACAGTTATGTACATGTCTGTGGAAAAGTATCTACATGTACCTCTGTTTACAGATTGCTAAACTTACGAGATACAATGTATCCAATGGCCGCCGAGACTCCCTCACAGCCGTAGACTATGCCAATTGCAACGGATGAGTATTTCTTCTCTATTCTTTCCAGGACAACCAGGGGCACGAATGCCATAAAACAGGTGAGGCAGAGTGCTATAAAAGAACGCAACTTCATGAAGAAGAGTCAGTCAGACATCGCTAAAAACTTATTAATGGCTAAAAATAGGAAATTTACGCTTTTAGTGATCGTCAGAAACCAATGTTCTTGGTTAACAATATAAACACTCACGAACATGTGTACACTTGCACATAGATTTGTTTATATGCCCAAGTATACATTATGGATTCAATTGTATCTAACTACTGAATGCCTGGCATTGCCCAGGTAATACAAACCATTGCACAAATAGTTTATTTTCATTTAACATATCACAACAGTTACCATTCTGATTTTCCAAATTCAAATCAGGAGAAAGTGTTTTGTGGAGGGCACATTAATTAAAAAACAAAATAAAACAACTGTAAAAATGTTTAGATGTAAATGTAAAATAATTAGCAAGTAATAGCTAATTAAGTCTGCTTTGTTACGATTGCAATAAAAGATGATTCGGTAATGATACAATTAATACGAACTGAGATAACAAAATGAAAATCTTGAATATGTTGAATTAAAAATAACAATTCCTCTATAGAAGTGTGTGTGTGTATAAACAAAGGTTACTGTTCAAGCAGAAGCTATCCATCTAAACTTTGAATACGACGATACGGGTACCTCCCGATACGGGTACCTCCCGATACGGGTACCTCCCGATACGGGTACCTCCCGATACGGGTACCTCCCGATACGGGTACCTCCCGATACGGGTACCTCCCGATACGGGTACCTCCCGATACGGGTACCTCCCGATACTAGTATAAATGTAAAGGTGCGATATCGTATTGTCTTTGTTTGGTACTTTGCCTGACCGAACGGAGAGAGAATGTAGAGGCTATTCCTACTAATACTATTCCAAACAATACAATTGTCCGGGTGGAAAGTATTAGCCTTTACAGATTTAGCAATCCGACCTTACCAAAAATCGGAAATATAAATGTAACGGCGCAATTGAAATTGAAACAGCACACTTGAAAAATACAAATTGAAAAAATATGTAATGGTAGCAAAGAATTCGCTTTTAAACAATTAACAAAAACAACAAATGCAAAAGGTAATACTAGTTAATAATCAAAATTGCCCATTTAGCGTGTGCATACAGTATACGGTATATGATAAGAGCGATAGAATTCTAAGGACTGTATAGCTCAGTGGTTGAATGTGTGGTTTGACAGTTGCAATCTCTGTGAGTTCAAATCCAGCCTGAAACGTATATTTCATTCCTAGATTTAATGCTTATAGGCTGAACATACCGAAGTGCATACAAACAATAAATTATTTGAGATTTAGATAGTTAAATAGAAATAAATAAACAAACTGATTTACTAACCATAAACAGCACATGTGATATAAAGTGTAGCTGTGGTTTCTCCAAGTAGAAGGGGTAATGAGCCCACACTTCCAATCAATAGAACCATTCCTAGGTAAGTTAAGGATGATATGAATTTCTGATTAGCCAGTGCTCCGTGTATTATACGAGCTGGTATCTCAATGCCCCCGTACAAGGACAAAGCATAGGAGACCTGAAATATCAAAAAGTCTCAAACTATGACAATTGTAAGCTTGATCAAAAAGTAGTTTTTGTATAAAAAGGATAAGCTTACAATCTTTACTGTAATAAGAGCCATGGCCATCTCTGAGCTGTATCTAAAGCAACAGTTGGCTTAAAAAACAGGTTGGTCTGCACCCACAGGATTAGATCTCACAACATTATGATTAGCAAACAGTGGGTTACCGCCTGGGTTAATCACTCAACTTCCATAGATTCAGAATAATTCTGTAGATATATGTTCTCTGCTCTTGATCGGCACACATGGTGATCACTTGCTGTGTCCTTTACTGCCAGGTTGCTAGTAGTAACTTTACTAATAGCAGTAACTAATTAAGGTCAATGAATTGTTACTGTATGTTATTGAGGCTCATGAATAAAAGCTTTATATTTAAAGAAGGAAACAACTCTGTTTGTTAATTTCGCTTTAAAACAATTTTTAATAGTATTTTTGTGACATTTTAGAATGGTTCAGCTGAAATTTGTGAATCAAAAAGAGAGAGAACAACTTCTGTAGTAATGGATAGATAAGCAAGTCTACCTTCATGTTACACTGTGTATGTATAGAACAACACCAGTCTTTAGGCATGGGAAGATAACTCACATGATATTTAGGTATTCCAAGCTCCTTAGCAAACAAGGGAAGGAGGATGAATATGCTGGAGTAGCCCATCGCTGTGAGAACACAGGCCGAGACATAGAGAATGTATGGCTTGCTTGAAACTAAGGCTAGAAAAGTCTCCTTGAGTTTAGGTTCTTTTATTTTTGTCTAAAATTTATACACAAAGTTCAAGTTTATGTGGAAAGTTTACCAAATTTTAACATTAGATTTACATTCAAATCAAATACGGCAACAGTTTTTCAGGTATCAAAAAGCTCACGATGGATGTTGATAAATGCGAAAATATTCCACATCGCAGAAAATGGTAAACCATGGGAAACATAATAACAATAGTGGCTTAAAATGGAATAAGAATATGGTTTAAAATATACTTCAAGAAATATTTCTATGATTCAAAGAAGCTGTATCAAACCTGATTTTAAATTAATAACGATTTTAAAAGCTTTCAATATGAATTTGGAAACAAAATTGCATTGTCTTGAAACTATGACATAATTGTTAGAAATTCAAAAACTAGTATTCAACTTTTGTAAGATTTCTGTAAGATTATTGTCTAAACAGTCCCTCGTTATAACAGATGAATCTGACAGCATCAATCTGACAGCATGAATCTGACAGCATCAATCTGACAGCATCAATCTGACAGCGTTCACTTACACTGTTTTTAGAAACTTTTAGCAAATCAGAACTATAAGGAGTCGTAGTAAATACAGCCATTGTACCTGTAAATACAAAGGCATGAAATGTGTGGCTTGAAAGGTTTGTTAGACTGTTCAGTAATTTCCCCTCTTTGACAAAAAGTTCCAATTTTAGCTTGCTACAGGTTAGTTAAATATTATTGCATGTACCACTGAAGTCTCAGAGTCCTTAAAGGTTGACTTGCAACGAAATTCACGTTACAGTTATTTGGTGTCAAAAGTTTCACCCTGTCTTACTTTGTTGTTTTGTAGGTGCAAAATATGTGAAAATGTGATTACAAGCGTGGTGTAGTACAATATGATATAATATGATATAATATGATATAATATTATATAGTATAACGTGATATAATATTATATAATATATTATAATATAATATTATATAGTATAATGTGATATAATATTATATAATATAATGTGATATGATACTATATAAACAAAGTCCCTGATGCAGAAAGAACGCCTAAAGGCGGAGAACTTTTTTGCAAAACTTGTAGAATTTGTGGACTGAAAGTTGGCATCATTACTGGAACTGCAAGCCAGAGGAGAGTCTTGATGATTTGTATTTCCGGAATCCATCTCAAGCTGGATGTTAGCATTTTTAGTTGAAAGTTTATTTTGACTAACATAGGCTTCGTTGGCTTGCCCGTTCTCGCAAAACTTTTGTTCCTGTGATCTTGTTAGCATAATTTCATTATTCTTCCTACAAACATATAGTTTGAGCAAGGACAGCTACTCAAGTTTTGATATTTGTATTCAACAAAGAACAAGATGAATAGTGAGACTAAGTTTATATCAACTTATCTTACCAGTAGGCCTTTGGTCTGATCAACATAACGGGCACACAGGCTTGTAGGACTATTGCACCTATAAATACTACCGCTTCTTGATAAGATAGCCTATCGAACAACAGTCTAGCTAAGAGAGGTATGCAGAAGGTCCCCACTCCTCCGCCGGCTGACATTAATCCTACTGCTGTCGGCCTTTTTGCTTCAAAGTACGCGGAAGTAGACACAACAGCTCCTATGAAGGAGTAGTTTAGTCCGATACCTGATAGAACAAAAACAAATTATTTTATCAGTCACTACTTGTAGCCCCTGTTTTGCATCATCTTATATTTGCTGTAATGAGAGCCACCCATCCGACCATGCAGCCGTTCATTGGTTTACTCATTTGTTCGTATCTGATTAGGACGAACGCTCTCATAGCTGGAGGTTAAAAAAAGCAATGCATCATATGGAATTTGAACTCACAACTGTCAGCACGGTTGACCAATACTCCACCAACTGAACCAATCGGCCCCCTATAAAGAGAGGTGGAATAATTATATGGGTACTAGGGTGTCAGGGTGCTAGTCGCCTTGGCTTTTCCTCTCATCATTTTGTCTTGGCATCAAAAATAGCAACCTCAAGTCTTTTTAAAATCATCATATAGCTGTCTTATTGATCAGAGCAGCGTTGCCTTGTAACGCAAATAAAAAAGTATCATGTAATTTCATTCACAAATGATTGTATCTGTACATCGTTACATTAGTGCACTATTATATTGGCTCGCAGACAAACATACTATTGCCACTACATTTCATCTTTAGTTCTGCTTGATATGAGATGAGGATTTAAAGCTTCGGCAAGAGAGGATAACAAAGATATCACATCATATATAACTGAGGTTAAGGCAGGAGAAGATAATAAAGATATCACATCATATATAACTGAGGTTAAGGCAGGAGAAGATGACACAGATATCACATCATATATAACTGAGGTTAAGGCAGGAGAAGATGACACAGATATCACATTATGTACAACTGAGGTTACTGTAAAACCTCTAATTGAACACCACCTCTATTTAAACGCCGCCTCTAATTGACCGTCACCTTGAGAGAAGGGTTGAAAAATAAACCACCACTTTCCAATTGAACGCCACCTCCAGTTGACCGCCACTTTGACATTATTTGATCTTTGCGAGCTTATAATATCAACTGATCAAAAGAAAAGTGTCCCCAAATCGTATTACTAATAAACCGTTTATATCAATAACAATTAATTCTCTCGTTGTCCAATTCCAAAGCTTTTCATTTTTTTTCTGTTAAAACTTTGAAAGTAACACTATAGAAATAATCAATCAAATGGTCTCAGGCTAGTAGTAGTAGTTTTCTGTTTAGCATGGTTTTTTTACTTTGAAGTTGCCTACATATTCATTATTAAAGAAAACGGCTTAAATTCCTAATGTTAGATGAACTTTCAAAGCAACGCTATAATAATAATTACTGTCTCAGGCTAATACTGGTTACTTGTTTAACGTGGTAGTGATAATTACTGTCTCAGGCTAATAGTGGTTCCTTGTTTAAGGTGGTAGTGATAATTACTGTCTCAGGCTAATAGGGCTAAATTTGGAATCAAAGGCTACATTAGCGAGCAAACTAAATGAGCATAAGGAGCAAAACTTACGCTGCTACATGCAGCGCGTGTAAGTTTTGCTCTGCCAAAAAATTGTTTGGATGCTAGTATTGACTAGTTCAGCAGTGCAGAAGAAGAATTGAGGCTAGAAAAAATTGTGGAAGGTATTGGACAGCTAGAATATGTTCATTCCATCGAAAGCAACAATCAGAAAACAGCTATCCGAGCAAACGAATGGCAACAGCTTTGTTTTTAAAATGTTAATTTTTGTTTTTGCATGTAACATAATTATGTATGGTTTGTTCATGTCATTTATTCATGAATATATTTTTGTATCATTTGACAGACCATTATTGTATAACTTATAAACATGCAGAGTTATAGCGTGTTATTTAATAGCATCTTTGCGGCTATTGTAACACGGCTTACAATGGTTCAATACTCATGACTCCACTTCTATTGCACATAAAAAGCTAGTTTTGGCTGCAAACTGTAGTAAACGTGTCAGTGAGTGCAATGAGCTTTTATTCAACAATGTTAAATATAGAAATAAAATGAAAATACGTTTTCAAATTTAGAAAGAAATAAAAATTGAAAATGCCAACAAATTACAAAGAAGGACGCAGGCTATAATATCATTGCAGGTCAATTGCAAGCAATAGATATCAACTGGTAGAGATATTTATCTGTTTCTATATGCATATTTATTAAGTGATCTTTGATAAGTTGGAGGTCAATTAGTAGATTTATTGCATCCAAAGGGTTAATATTACTCCAACGAAAAAAGAGAGCAAAATATAGGTGACATTCATTTCGCCCGTGATAGGGCTACATTTATTTTTTGAAAGTTTGATGAGCCATTTGAAAAATACACCGACAGCCTCTAATTGACCACCACTATAGAGGAAGGGTTGAACAATAGAGCGCCATGGCGTTCAATTAGAGGCTTTACGATAACTTATCTTATTCATCAGCCGCATTGAAAACTTCGAGCAGAATTTAACCAACTCTAAAAACTGTATTAGTTGATTGAACTAGCAAGTAACAACTAAAACTTCAAAATAATAAAAACATATGAATAACTGAATAGGCTTGAGAAGTTTCTTACCCATGAGGAAGAATGCTAGAAATAGGAGATAGACAGATGAGCAGAAGGCGACCATAACATATCCAATAGTGATGAGGCAGAGTCCAACACAAGTCACTGTTCTTAAGGCCAACTTTGTAAGTAGAAATCCACTGGTTGGTCCTGAAATTTGATTAAGTTATCATTTTATTGTTATTTCAAATTAGTTAATTTGTAGTGTATTTGTTAGTGCGTGCATAACATCTCATGTCTTCACAGAGCTTACCGGAATCTACACAATAATAGCTTATTCACTCTCTCACTCATTCACTCACTCACTCATTCACTCACTCACTCATTCACTCACTCAATCATTCACTCATTCATTCATTCACCCACTCACTTATTCACTCAGTCATTCACTCACTCATTCACTCACTCACCCATTCACTCACTCATTCACTCATTCATTCACTCACTTATTCATTCATTCATTCACTCACTCATTCATTCATTCACTCATTCACTCATTCATTCACTCATTCATTCATTCACCCACTCATTCATTCATTCATTCACTCAATCATTCATTCACTCACTCACTCATTCACTCAATCATTCACTCACTCACCCATTCACTCACTCCGTCATTTATTCATTCACCCACTCATTCATTCACTCAATCATTCACTCACTCATTCACTCACTCACTCATTCATTCATTCACTCATTCATTCACTCATTCACTCATTCACTCATTCACTCATTCACTCACTCATTCACTCATTCATTCACTCATTCACTCACTCACTTATTCACTCAGTCATTCACTTAGTCACTCATTCACTCATTCAATAATTTACCTTCTCATTTTTTTGCGGACTCTATCACCTACTCACCTAGCTACCTACTCAACCAAATACTCATGGACTGTTACTGGTCTAATCGCTCCTGCTCCATCAAACTTTTCTTCCTTACTTTTTCACTTGCAAACTCTTCACAGACTCTGCAATACCTGCTAAAAGGACCAGTGAAAATGGTAGAGCTGTCATCCATACGCTCAGACTTGAGTTCGACCAGCCATGTTTCTCTTCCATCTCTACCAGGACGATACCAAGCGTTCTCATTATTCCAGGTGAGACAGCGTACACAAGGGCAGCAACTATATATCCATAGAGTGTGTAGCAAACACTTAGTGAGGCAAACAATTCCTATAAATTGTGCGAAGTCGTCTAATGAGGAAAACCTTCTACCGCTCAGCACTAAAACTAGTTATTCATGTCGCCTAACCTCAAGCTACGGATGAACACAATAAGAGAGTAATGAGCATAACCAACAGCTACAATATTTGGCAAGTGAAGGGGTAAACAATAGTATAGTTTACCAGGCTGTGGTTAGAGAAGCAAAATGTATATCTATATATATATTTCTCAAAGTTTGTCCGTATGTGTATTTGTAGGTTTGATTGTCCGGCTATAGCATAGTTAGAATAGTTGTAGTTGGACAACAATGCAGACGCAAAGTCATGGTTTACTGCCATTAAAAGCCTATCTTATTAACGAGCTTACTAGAATTTTCTATTGGTTATGTGCCTGACTAACAGCTTGAAAGTCACAGTTGTTTGACAATGTTGTAAAACTTTTACAGTTGTTTTTATTTTTCTCTTAATTTATTTCAACTACACAAAACACTTCTTTCATGATATGTAGTTTGAAAATTAGAATTGGAAATGTTGTTACATATTAGATACAAATCAATTTTCTGTCCAAAAACCTTTTTATTACTCGAGCAACGCCGAGTAGCACAGCTAGTGTGTATATATATCCATTTTATCCATGTACATGTATCATCCATGTATCATCTATTTAAATGCCAGTGTTTTTCTGTCGTATGTTCAGTTACAGCGATAAAATTTTAAGAACAAAAAATCCACTTCATACTAAATTTGGACTCATAACGTTCAGATCTGCAGACTGGCGAGCGAACTCAATACACTACGCTATTTGCGTCATACTATGGAAAAATAGTGCATATACGTATGCATCGCTTGCAAAAATACCGGCACGCTTCAAGTTCATAGGTCATTACATGTTATCATTAGTATTTTTCTTCATCTGGTTTTTTGCTCTGATTTTGTGCTTTTATCATCTGATCAGGCTGAAACACATATCTGTAGTTGTGTTCTCTTTGATAGTGCCTGCTGGTAAATGTGGAGTTGTCTGAGGATAAACTGCTAAGTCGCTTATTTATACCTAATGGTATGTTGTTTGTTACTCTAAGTGCATGGTTAGATTTGACACGTGTACATACTGTGGATTTCCATAGAGCTTGTAATAAATTCTATGTTTACCTGTAGTTAGGTTGAGGTTTACAACTATGAAGTTTACCACCCTTTTGTTAGTAGATACAGTTGTACGCAGTCTATTCACAAGAAAGATGAAGCAGAGTGTATTCTTAATTTACTCAGCTTCTTTTAGAGTTTCGCTGCTTATTCCAAGGCCAATATAATATAATTCAAAGGTGTTGCCTGTCTCTTTATAGATTTGCTTGAGTATGCTTGTTTCAACTAGCTCACAGCATTCTACATTAAACTCAATGAATGTGGTAAATTTTGACACTGTTCTTTGATGTACAGCTGATGAATGATCACACAACAGCTGATGGACAGTCACACAACAGCTGATGAATGATCATTCAACAGCTGATAGATGATCACACAACAGCTGATGAATGATCACACAACAGCTGGTGAATGATCACACAACAGCTGATGAACAGTCACACAACAGCTGATGAATGATCACTCAACAGCTGATAGATGATCACACAACAGCTGATGAGTGATCACACAACAGCTGATGAATGATCATGCAACAGCTGATAGATGATCACACAAAAGCTGATGAATGATCACACAACAGCTGATGAATGATCACACAACAGCTGATGAATGATCACACAACAGCTGATGAATGATCATACAACAGCTGATGAGTGATCACACAACAGCTGATGAATGATCACACAACAGCTTAAGATGCAATGAATTTTGCTTCTCCATAATACAAATATCAGAACATAAGTAAAGTATTATTACACACACTAAAAAGTCATTGCTGCTCAGTAAAAATATACCATGACAAAATAACTTTCAATGGACTACTTGATATGACAATGTGAAGTTTTGGCGGGGCGGAATACTGTGAGCTAGTCGGAGTTTAGATACTCAAGCAAATCCATAAAGAGACAGGCAACACTTTTGAATTGTATTATATTGGCCTTGAAATAAGCAGTGAAACTCCAAGAGAAGCTGAGTAGGTTAAGAATACACTCTGCTTTATCTTTTTCGTGAATAGACCGCGTACAACTGTATCTACTAACAAAAACGTGGTAAACTCTCCTCCACAAATTTTTTAATCAAAACTTGGTTAAAAATAGCTACAGCTGTATGAACAATGTGAGCAATACTACCACTGCTCATAACACTAGACTACTGCATCACAATAAGACTCCAATAGCTACAAAATCAAGAAATTGCAACTAACGAAATATACTCAACTCCGCAATTTGAGTATATTAAAATTAGATTATTTTTGACAAAAGGTTTTGGGAAACCATTTTAGTTAAAAATCATCATATAAATATAAAATTAGATGGTCTATATGAAATTAATATATGTATAGACTAGTTGAATTTAAAGCTAAAATTCTTAATTATTGAATTTGAGTAACTTAAGCTAGAAACTTAAGCTAGTTTAAATATTTACTATAATAAGAACCGTGATTGAAGCTAGCTTAATAATCATCAGGTGTAATCATCTCTAACGCATCTAGTAGCTAATAGGCTAGCAGTAACCAATAGTATTTTTCCAAGCACTTTCCGAGTGCTTATTTTAACTGATGTAATGAGTATGACTACAACTATTTTATTGTATAGCAATGTAGCCGCTTAGTTCAGTGAATAGAACATCTGCTTGCAGACCTGGAGGTTCCAAGTTTTAAACCTGTGCAAAGTGGATTTTTCATTTTTAAAACTTTGTTGCTATAGCTGGACACATGAACAACAAACAGACAAACACAGAGATTTATATATCTATAATAGTCGAATGCCCAGCGTTGCACGAGTAACAGAATAATTACCTAGTGAATTTGTGTAATTTACCTAGAAAGCTAGGTCTTTACTAAAATCTTTACTAAAACAATACTCGTGTTTTGGGCCAGCTTAACCATCGTTACGCATAACGGTAAAAAGTGCTAATTATTAACCTAAGCAAGCGCTTTATGCTCAAGTATTTGAACCAATGTAATGACTATTTGTCCAAATTAATCATTGTAATCCATGTAGCTTAATGGTTAAGTTTGCTGGCTTCAGATATGAAGTTCTCAAGATCAAATCCAGTGCCATGTAACATTTTCATTGATAGACTTTAATTGCAATAACTGAACACAGTGATTAACAAAAAGACAATATATTTATATATGTGTATGTCTGTATTTATATTCAATAAACCAAACACTTTAAAACTGTTCATATTCTGTCTCAATAACTAATGAATAATGATCAACAATGAAGTCCCAACTAACTTGACATCCAAATAACTCTCACACGAACTGTTAGTTTAATGCACCGAATCTACAGCTCACCTCCCCGAGTAGAGTCAGTTGAATTTATACAATATTCCCTATTAGCTAGTCAAGAACCTTATCAGATGAATTGTACACTTTTGTTCAACTTTAGATAGGATTTAAACGAATCACAAAGGAATGCACAAAAGATGCACAATGATGGGTGGCTTTGATTGATTGCTCACAGTGATCTCTTCCTTCAGTATATACTATATACATCCTTCTTTTAGTTCGAGAACTTTTATAGGTTTTACGAATCATGTACATGTATGAGATTTGGCAGTCATTATGTATTTCATGATTGTACACATACATGTACACCATTATTGTACACATACATGTACACCATTATTGTACACATACATGTACACCATGATTGTACACATACAGGTATAACCATTAGATAATAACCATGGCCTAAAGCAACAAGGTTAGCTTGATCGTTGTTGAAGAAGTTATATTTTACTCTATGCTTTGAACCTTTAGACTTCCACTGCAGCCTTCCAGTTCTTTCTATAATCTCTGATATAATAGGAGCCGTGGGCCGTGTAAGTTTGTCTGGGGCCACAGTTTGAGGTTGGAGAGGAGATTGCATTGTACATTACTCCAGACCACGACATTCCTTTACACTACCAGGCTGGCTGTCACCTGCACAACTCATTCACCTTTAGGCCACCAGGCCGGCTGTCACCTGCACCACTCATTCACCTTTAGGCCACCAGGCCGGCTACCACCTGCACCACTCATTCACCTTTAGGCCACCAGGCCGGCTATCCCCTGCACCACTCATTCACCTTTAGGCCACCAGGCTGGCTATCACCTGCACCACTCATTATTGCGAATACACTCTGCACTTTATTGGCAACACTGATGGTTTATCACGGGTACTGCCAGGATAAACTAGTGACTATAAATAGCATATACGCAAGGATGAGAAGAAATTAGGAATGACAAATGAAAAGAGAGAAGATTGTACACACTACTAACATGGCGAGAAAAGTATTTAGGGAAATTGATAGACTGATGGAAGTCGAGGTGTTACATCTATCCATAGAGTCAGGGCAAACTCATTCTGAAGATCTTTCTGTTTTAAAAAAAGATCAGAGTTGACGAGAGTTGACAAGTTGACTCAAATAGAACAAAATTCTAAAAATTTTCAGTCCAAAGAGCACTAACTTATTTTTAACAGTTTGACGGCGTTCTCAAAGCATCGACAGCTTTATTCACTGGAAGTGGTTGATAATTTATAGGTTTAGCTTATATATTTTAATGAAAAATTAGTATATAATTTACATATTTTACTTATGAAAAAACTTCGCAAGGAAAGCTGCTGATATTTAAATTTTGGATTCCTTGAAGTTTATTTATAAACAGAGAATTAAATGCAATTAATCAAAAGACAAGGGGTTAAAATCAGATTACAGAAATTCATTAAAAATTGTGAAAAGTCTTGAATTGTCAAAAACGAACCATCTGACTTTAGAGTTTGACCATAGCTGACCTAGAAATTAAAATAAAAGCACTTGAGAAAGAGCTGACCTAGAAGTTAAAATAACAGCACTTGAGAAAGAGCTGACCTGGAAGTTAAAATAACAGCACTTGAAAAAGCCTCTCCCCCCCCACCGATTTGACTCAGAAAAGAGCATAACAATGTGAGTCAAGTTGATGTCAAGCATGATGTCAAGTTGCAAAAAGTTGTGATAGAGCCAGCAGAGTTAACTTCTAATAACTTCATTAAGATACTCCTTGTAAGTGTCTATGCTGTTGTAACCCACTACCAGGCATGAGGGAGTCAGATATTGACATTGATCTATGCTTATTAACAATATTTATATACTATAAATATTATAGCCTACCTGGTGATTTACAGAGGCACTACATTGGTAACCAGACAATTTCTCTGCAAGCAATGCTAAAGTCAAAAATAGTTGATCCAAGCACCTATTCTCTATTTCCAGTTAGACTCTAGAACGCATACATACCAAAAGCCACCAACCAGGAGTAGCGGCTGTCCACAGGGTATCCAGTTTGACTTGACATGATCATTTGACAGCCTATAGCGGAGTGGAGTAGTGACACTAAGAATCTTATAAAGAGAGACATCTCATTGGCTGAGAGATGGACCTGTGACATCTCATTGGCTGAGAGATGGACCTGTGACATCTCATTGGCTGAGAGATGGACCTGTGACATCTCATTGGCTGAGAGATGGACCTGTGACATCTCATTGGCTGAGAGATGGACCTGTGATGCGTAACACTAATTGATGAGTTTAAGAAGGACAGAATGTTAAAAGAGCACCACCATTTTTCCAACTCATTTCATGTGCTCATTAGCCAAACCCACACACTTGGCATCTATCAGACGTACTACCTACAACAAATGCTATCAAATTAAATACCTTGGGAATACTTGCTATATTGCTGTAGATTAAATTATTTCCTAATTAATGTTTATGTCTGCTAGTGGCACTGCTTGTTTCACAAAGTTGTACGTGTATAAAATTCCTTACTTGCTTTTAAAATAATATATATGAGGAAATAGTTGAAGCAGTACTTTTTTCCTCAGTCAGCGACCTATATATATTTACATGACCTATATACAGTCAAACATGGATAACTCGCCCACGGATAGCTCGAACACATGGTTAACTCGAATGGTTTCTTTGGTCCATTCCCACGTAATGATAAATTGCTATAGATAACTCGACCTCAACTCTGTTAACTCGAACAGTTTTTTGCCCAACGGCTACCAAGACTGTTGTTACCGCTTTAGAAAATCACTTTATTCCAAGTCATAGAGGTAAACCTCAACTTTTCGTAAATCATAGGCGTCGTTATTATCACCGTCGGCAAAATATTTTTGTCAACGACTTTTCTAAAGGTTTGGTGAATTTTGATTTTTACAAAACATCCGCTTAGCGATCACCTTTCGGAAGCATGGAAAAGTGAAGTGACCTTCGCATAAACTTGAAGAAAAATCGGCAAAATTGATCTCGGTTAAAACGCTCAAAAGAAAAAGATGTCTTTTCTTCTGAGCATTTCAACAACGATCAAGTTTTGCCAATTTTAATCTAAAAAACGTCCTGGCAATAACATCACCTCAAACAACAAAACAATCTCAAGTGATAAAAAAATCTCCAATACTTTTTGATAAAAAAGTTTTAAACTTTACATTAGAAGCATTTAATTTGAAACAAGCCATTTATGCTTTTGATTTCTATTATCGTTTGTATATGTGCATGTATCTACTAATAAATAAATAAATATATGGACTTGTGACAGTGCTCTGATAACTTGAACGCTCTGATAACTTGAACACTTTCGCTCGGTCCCGTGAAGTTCGAGTTATCCATGTTTGACTGTATATAAATAGAAAATTGTTTCTTCACCCCGGTTAACCCTTATAGGTGGTAATTTCTGCTCTAACTCGGGTCTCCTACCAGAGACCTGGGAGTTTAAGCACTCCCTCAAGATCTTAGCTGTTCCCAATAGCGCACTTTTCTGCAACTCACCTGAGTTGAATGCTGTCGGTATTTGGGCAAGCCACATTTTATGCGCGGTGTTATTGCGCCCAGTACCCCAATGACTACTGGGATTACAGTAACTGTTGTTCTTACATCCCAGCATTATATATATATATAAAAAAAAATTGTTTCCTCACCCCGGTTAACCCTTATAGGTGGTAATTTCTGCTCTAACTCGGGTCTCCTACCAGAGACCTGGGAGTTTAAGCACTCCCTCAAGATCTTAGCTGTTCCCAATAGCGCACTTTTCTGCAACTCACCTGAGTTGATTGCTGTTGGTATTTGGGCAAGCCACATTTTATGTGCTGGTGTTATTGCGCCCAGTGCCCCAATGACTACTGGGATTACAGTTGTTTTTACATTCCAGCATTTTTCAATTTCTTCTCCAAGAGGGAGATATTTCTCTACCTTTTCTTTTTCTTTGCTGGCTATATTGTAGTCATTGGGTACTGCTATATCTATTATAGTAGCCCTCTTGTTCTCCTTGTCTACCACCACTATATCTGGTTGGTTTGCCAGGACATGCTTGTCAGTTCGGATGTAGAAGTCCCAGAGGATCTTAGCCCGGTCATTTTCATTGACCTTACCAAGAGCTTCCCACCAGTGTTGTGGTTTATTAAGGCCATACTCATCACATAGACTTCTATACACAACACTTGCGACATGATTATGCCGCTCAGTGTATGCGTTTCCTGCTAGCTGCTTACATCCACTGATGATGTGCTGGATGGTCTCAGGTGCATCTTTGCACAGTCTGCATCTAGGATCGTCTCTAGTGTGATAGATTTTCGTTTGGAGTTGCCTTGCTGGAAGCACTTGCTCCTGGGCTGCCATGATTAGCGACTCTGTATTGGCCATTAGGTTTCCTTTGTTCAGCCACATATATGTCTGGTGAAGATCGCAAACCTTAGACATTTGTTGGTGGTAAGCACCATGAAGAGGTTTCGTGTGCCAGTCAATTTCTTCATCATCAGGGCGTAGGTCCGTTGTAAGAGCAGCCGATTGAAATTCAGCTAGCAACTTATCTGAGATGGCCATGGAGGCTGCATATGCTTTGATGCTTTGCTCCTCCTCTTTCACTGTCTGCTGTACACTTTTGAGTCCCCTACCTACTATATATATAAATATATATATAAATATATATATATATATATATATATATATATATAGATATATGTATATTTATGTATATATATATGTACATTATATATATATATGTATATATTAGAGCTGCACAACGATTATAAAAATTAATCGCGATTAATAACTGGTCTGAACCAGTTAATCTTCGATTAATCTTAGAATTAATCTAGCAAAAACCTGCATATTCAAAAACAAATAATACAGCTACATATAGATTAATTATATTTTAGACAATTGTTAGCAGTAGTACATGTTATGTACAATGTACATAAGTTACAATGTAATAATTATTATGAGTATGAAAACTGTCTATGAAAGTCTATAATTAAGTCAGCCAAGAGTTGAGGCAGCGCAGTTTATTCCCATCATCTGAATAAAGAGATGCCCTCTTCCTACATACAATATTACCAGCTTTAGAGAATAGCCGTTCACAGGGGACAGTAGTGCCGGTAGTCAGTAGTATTAGTTGTTGTCTGTGACACCTGGTGATGATTTCTGCACGGTAGGAAGAGAATTAGTTAAAATATATCCTAATGATGATGTGCTGTGGTAGTAAGCAAATTCTTTCTGGCATACACTGCACTTCGCTTTCTTGTTTACGCTTCCAACAACTTATAGAAGTGCGCTGCCTAGGGTGGAAGACATTTTTCTGCTTTTGCGTTCCAATAAAGTGTCAATCTTATATTACTAATAATCTGAAGCTGAAATATGATTGTAATTTTTTTGAAAAATGAAAAAACATGTATAATTTACTTTTAAAAAAGTTTTTAAAAATAAACAAAAATAAACTGTAAGATACGTATTAAATAATACTGAAATCACTTTTGTTGCTATTGCATAGAAACATGTTCAAACAACTAACAACATGGCTGCTTACAGCTAGATCGGCACGGCGCTTGTGCATTGTATTGTATAAACAAGTTTAATGTTAGCGACTCAATGTGTTTTCATAGTTGAGTGCAAAATAATTGTGGTTTAATTTATTGGTAAGAAAGGGTTGCTTGTCATAATATTTATTTGTTAGTAAATTAAATGCTAGTAACCTGCTACATTAACGTATGGTACTAAATAGTACAAAGGAAAGGAACCACATCAAGATCATCATCTCGGTTGCATTTTAATTGAAGATTAATTGGCCCAACTCAGTTAATCGTTTATTTGTATTGGTCGCGTTAATCGTTTAATTAACGCGATCATTGTGCAGCTCTAGTATATATACATATATATATATGTATATACATATATATACATATATATATATGTATATATATATATATATATATATATATAAATTGTTTCCTCACCCCGGTTAACCCGTATAGGTGGTAATTTCTGCTCTAACTCGAGTCTCCTACCAGAGACCTAGGAGTTTGAGCACTCGTCTCAAGATCTTAGCTGTTCCCAATAGCGCACTTTTCTGCAACTCACCTGAGTTGATTGCTGTCGGTATTTGAGCAAGCCACAACTTATGCGCCGGTGTTATTGCGCCCAGTGCCCCAATGACTATTAGGATTACAGTTGTTCTTACATCCCCGCATTTTTCAATCTCTTCTCCAAGAGAGAGATATTTCTCTATCTTTTCTTTTGCTTTGCTGACTATATTGTAGTCATTGGGTACTGCTATATCTATTATAGTAGCCCTCTTGTTCTCCTTGTCAACCACCACTATATCTGGTTGGTTTGTGTTAGGGTGTTCCCATACCACAGCCTGTCTTAATGTAGCTCTGGTAAAGTAATTATATCTCCATACCCTTGAGTGTCATACATTACTGAAGTTAAGTCATTGTCTTGCTATCTAACTATACACACATACTTTACGCAAACACTGTCTTCTCTCTTTACACATTCAATATAGCTAACAGCATAACATGGTGTCAGGATGGTAGAACGGCTACTTAGCAGCTGGGATTAGCCTTCGCGTACGGGCGCATTATCAGCCATGTCAGAAGGTGGCTCGCTCAGACCACCAGCTAACTTTTTAGCAGGTTTTTCAGCCCAGAATCCAAGTGAAGCTAACAGGAGTTGGGCAGCATGTCTAGAGCAGTACGATTTTTACATGTCTGCAACCGAGAAGAATGCCAAAGACGAAAGCGTACAGGTAGCCACTTTGCTAACAATACTTGGAGCGAAAGGGCAAGAGCTGTTCCGAACATTCGACTTGTTGGAGACAAACAGAAAAAAAGTTGAGTCTGTCAAGGATGCATTCACGAATTACTTTGCTCCAAAGGTAAAGGAGGGGTTCGAACGCTACAAGTTTTACAGTCAAGTGCAACAGCTGGGTGAATCGTTTGACAAATTTCTGTCGGCGCTTAAAAGCCTCGTGTCAACCTGCAACTTTCATGAGTCAGAAAGGGACAAGGCACTAAGGGACAGAATCGTATTTGGTATCATCTCTGAATCGGTACGTGGGGAGCTTTTCAATGTGCCAGAAACTCTTACAATATCCAAATGCATCGAGGTTTGTCAACGTTTTGAAGCAACGAAGCAATATTTGAATGACTTTAAGACGTCAAATTCAGGACCAGCTGCTTCTGTACACACCCTAAACACGCAAGACAAACACAATTTGGCACGGCAAAATTCCAAGCTTTCACATGACATGCAACAAAAGAAAACGGTAACTAACTGCAGATATTGCGGAGGTTCGCATATAGTTAGACAATGTCCGGCCTACGATAAGCTTTGTAAAAACTGCCATTAAAGGGGACATTATCAAAAGGTCTGCCGATCACCGCCTTCCGCCACAAAGAACACAGCATCAACTGCTTCCAGAGTACACGAGCTTGCTTCAGAAGGGTCAGACGCGCTACAGGAAGTTAACGGTCAGTCTAAGCAGTGCAAAAATGAGTGGTATGTAACAGTTGACTGTGACAGCAAAAGCTTAAGGCTCAAGGTAGACACTGGTGCCCTTTGCAATGTTATACCAAAGTCGGTTTGTGATAGCTTGGGCCTTGCCAATACTAGAATAGAGAAACACAGCCAGCTACTGACTTCATTTAGCGGGCATCCTATAAAAGTAATAGGAAAAGTATCACTCATGCTTGAGCATAAACTTACTTTTTCTATACATGATTTCATAGTAGTTGAGCAGGGTGAGGCAACTCTTTTAGGCCTTCCTAGTTGCATTGCTATGAATTTGGTAAAAACTGCATGTGCTGTAACTAATAACTCTGTTGTATCTGAGTTTACTGATGTTTTTGAGGGATTGGGCAAATTGCCTAGTATGCATGCCATGAGGCTCAAGGAGGGTAGCAAACCAGTAATACAGAGCCCTAGAAGGGTTCCCTTTAGATTGCGAGATGCTTTAAGACGCAATCTTAACTTGATGGAATCTAAAGGTACCATAGTCAAAGTTAAAACTCCTACAGATTGGGTCCACCCCATTGTGAATGTACTGAAGCCTGATGGATCATTGCGTGTTTGCCTGGACCCTACTGAGCTAAATAAGTGCATTAAGCGGGAGCATTTTGCTTTGCCGACAGCGACTGAGATATTTTCAAAATTGTCAGTCGAGGGTTTTTTCCTCATTAGATGCGACGCAGGGGTTTTTGCAGCTTGAACTAGATCAAGAGAGCAGTTTTCTGACAACATTTGCTACTCCTTTTGGGAGATACCGGTTTTTGAGATTGCCATTTGGAATAAGCTCTGCGCCTGAGGTTTTTCACAGAACAATCAGTGAAATATTTTCTGACATTGACGGGGTAGAGACCTTTGTAGATGACTTGTTAATTCATGCGCCTACAAAAGCTGAACATGACGTCATACTTAGGAAAGTGCTAGCTAAGTGCCGAGAAGCCAATCTTAAACTCAATTTGGCCAAGTGTAAATTTGAGCAACCTGAGCTTAAATATTTAGGGCATATAATAGGACAGGGTTTTATAAGACCTGACCCAGCCAAAATCCAAGCAATAATGGACATGCCAATTCCACAGTGTGCTGAAGAGCTGCGTAGGTTGTTAGGAATGGTGACTTACTTGAGCAAGTTTTGTTCTAACTTGGCGGAGGTTACAGCTCGGCTTAGAAATCTAACAAGAAAGGGTGTACAGTGGGTTTGGACAACTGAGCATGAAAAATCACTCACACAGCTAAAGTTAATCATTAGCAGTGGTCAGTTACTCAAAATGTTTGATCCTAAGCAGCCAATCACCCTCAGTGTTGATAGCTCGCAGAATGGCATTGGAGCAACCATATTACAGAATGGGCAGCCTGTAGAATTTGCTAGCTGTAGTCTATCTAGCGCTCAGAAGGCTTACGCGCAAATTGAAAAGGAGTTTTTAGACATACAGCATGGTCTGAATAGATTTCACCGGTACGTTTATGGACAGAAAATTGTTATTGAAACAGACCATTTGCCATTGCTGGGTATCAAAAACAAAGGGCTGAATGACCTCACACCGCGGTTACAAAGAATGAGACTTAGGACACAGCTTTATGACTATGACTTGATTCGTAAATTTGGGAGCCTAATGTTTATTGCAGATATATTAAGTAGGGCTCACCTCAGTGACCAGTATCCAGACAGCGCAAGCTTAGTCAGCAAAGATCTTGAGCAAATACATGCCGTAACCACTGGTATTTTGTCAAGCAATACACATCGTGAGAAATTTATCAAAGCCACAATTGATGATCCTACACTTGATACACTGAAGTCATGCATACTAAATGGTTGGCCAGGAAGCCGACGAGCATGTTTAGAACCTGTAAAGCCATTCTGGAATGTAAGGCAAGATTTGAGTGTACACAAAGAGCTTGTCCTCAAAGGAAGTCAGATAGTGGTGCCAATATCACTTAGAAAAAACATTATCAATGACATACACAAAGCACATCTTGGAGTTTGCAAGTGCATTGAACGAGCCAAAAATTCAGTTTATTGGCCAGGCTACGTTGGAAACATCACAGATTTGGTTGATGCTTGTGAGATATGCAAAGAAACTTTTAGGGAGAACAACAAAACAGCGCTTGAACCTTATGACATTCCCGACTACCCTATGCAGACGGTTAGCATGGACATATTCCAATTAGGTAGTACTGAATATTTAGTCACTGTTGATAGATATTCACAATGGCCAACTTGTCATGCATTAAAAACTTCAACGTCTAAACAGATCATAGAGTTGCTGAAGCAGCAATTTCTTGATTTTGGTCGGCCGGAAACTTTAGTTTCTGACAATACATCATACTTTACCTCGTTAGAATTCAAATCTTTCACTAAGGCCTATGACGTGGATCATATAACTGTCAGCCCTCAATTTTCTAGATCAAATGGATTGGCTGAACGTATGATACAGACTGTGAAAGCCAGTTTAACCAAAGCTCGTCAATCTGACCAAACACTCAGTGATGTCATTAGTGTTCTCAGATCTACACCATTGGGAGATGGCCTTCCGTCCCCTTCAGTGCTACTTCAAAATAGAAACCTCAGATCTACCTTGCACATGCTACCTAAGCAGCTACATTCACAACATGTCGACCAAGACAAAATTCGAGAAATATTCAGAAAGCGGCAAGCACAATCTCAGTTTTGCAATAGTGCGAATAGTATGCCTCACAATTTTATAGCAGGAACAGATGTGTGGGTAAAAATGGGTCATAGAAATTGGGTTAGCGGGGTGGTTCTAAAACACGCTGACACTCCTTACAGTTTTCTAGTACAATTAGCTGATGGCAGGGTTTTTAGAAGAAACCAATAATTCCTAACAGTTAGGAAAATTGTTCTCACAGCAGAAAAATCGAGTCACGAGCAGCCCAGTGGTTCTTTGATTCATAATCCTCCTTCGACCAGCGTTCCTCCCTCAATTGGCATTTTACCCTCAGAGCTGTCAAATGAACAAACAGCAGCTCCTTGCGCAGCACGTGGGGCAGCAGTTAGAGGTCCAGTGGAAAATGATAGTCTCTCCTGCTTCAGCACAGTCACCAGGGGTGGTAGGGTTTCAAAACTACCAAAAAGATGTGGCGCAAATATTTATGATAAAAACTAACCATGACTAGGGAACCTTTGGAAAGTTTTTGCCCAGTTGCTTGCTTTATATAAGCCCTTTTAACCTTGTCTTACTTATACAGCATGTTTTATATTATTGTTATATCATTTTATGCCTTACATTTTTATATCATTGCAACTACACCTTATTCATCTATGTGGGTAAGCAGTTTTGGCAAGCAGCACGCATTTCATTGTCTTTTGTTGGAAGAAAACGATATGTTAGGATGTTCCCATACCACAGCCTGTCTTAATGTAGCTCTGGTAAAGTAATTATGTCTCCATACCCTTAAGTGTCATACATTACTGAAGTTCAGTCGTTGTCTTGCTATCTAACTATACACACATACTTTACACAAACACTGTCTTCTCTCTCTACACATTCAATATAGTTAACAGCATAACAGTTTGCTAGGACATGCTTGTCAGTCCGGATGTAGAAGTCACAGAGGATCTTAGCGTGGTCATTTTCATTGACCTTACCGTGAGCTTCCCACCAGTGTTGTGGTTTATTAAGGCCATACTCATCACATAGACTTCTATACACAACACCTGCGACATGATATATATATATATATATATATATATATATATATATATATATATATATATATATATATACAGGCAAACTCGGATAACTCAAACTTCACCGAACCGAGCAAACGTATTCGAGTTATCAAAGTGTTCAAGTTATCAGAGCACTGTCACAAGTGCATGTATTTATCAGTAGATACATGTACACATCCAAACTATATCTAACTCAAAAGCATAGATGGCTTGTTGCAAATTAAAAGGCTTCTAATGTAAGTATAGAGATTTTTCTGTCACTTGAGATTTGTTTGTTGTTTTAGGTGATGTTATTGCCAGTACGCTTTCAGATTAAAATTGGCAAAACTTGATTGCTGTTGAAATGCTCAAAAGAAAAGACATATCTTTCTTTTCAGCATTTTAACCAAGATCAATTTTGCCAATTTTACTTTAAGTTTATACGAAGGTTACTTCACTTTTCCTTGCTTTTGAAAGACCATCACTAAACGGATGTTTGGTAAAATGTGATTTTTGCACACCTTGAGAAAAGTTGTTAACGAGAATATTTTGCCGATGATGGTAATAACAAAGCCTAAGAACTACTAAAAGTTGTGGTTTATCTCTATGGCTCGGAATAAAGGGATATTCTAAAGCGATAACAACCATCTCGGTAGCTTTTGGGCAAAAATTTTTTGGAGTTAATGAAGGTGAGGTCGAGTTATCTAAAGCAATTTATCATTGCGTGAGAACGGACCAAACCAATCCGTTTGAGTTAACCCTGTGTTAAAGCTATCTGAGGATGAGTTATCTGAGTTTGATTATATATATATATATATATATATATATTTATTTATATATACAATATATATAGGCCTACACCGTACAACCTCTAATTAAACGCCATGGAGCTGTATTTTTCAACCCTTCCTCTATAGTGGCGGTCAATTGGAGGCCGCGTTCAAATAGAGGCTGGTGGTGTAATTTTTAAATGGCTTATTTTTAAATTTAGCTCTCTTACAGGTTAAGCGAATGTCGCCTATATTTTGCTCTCCTTTTCCAGTGGAGCGATATTAAACCTTTTAGATGCAATAAATCTGCTAGCTTACTTCCAACTTGTCAAAGATATCTTAATAAGTGTGCATTGAAAACCGAGAAATATCTCTACCAGTTGATATCTATTGCTAGCAATTAACCTGCGATGATATTACAGCCTGTGTCCTTCTTTGCAACTTGTTGACATTTTCAATTTTTATTTCCTTCTAAATTTGAATACATATTTTTATTTTGTATCTATATTTAATAATGCTGCATAAAAACTCATTGCACTCATTGATATGTTTACTACAGTTTGCAGCCAAAACTAGCTTTTTATACATGCTTTATACCTTTATACATATAACTATGCTCATAACTCCACTTCCATTGCACGTGTGCAATGGAAGTGGAGTTATGAGAATCGATCCATTGTAAACCGTGTTAAGATAGCTGCAAGAATGCTATTAAATAATATGCTATAAATCTGCATATTTATAAGTTACTAGCTGTGCCACCCGGCGTTGCCCGTGTAATAGAAGAGTCTTTGGACAGAAAATTGATTTGTATTTAACATATAACAACATTTGCCATTCTAACTTTCAAACTACATATCATGAGAGAAATGTATCCGTGTAGTGAACTAAATTAAGAGAGAAATAAAAACAACTGTAAAGGTTTTAAAACTTTGTCAAACAACTGTACCTTTCAAGCTAGTGGCCTGGCATATTGCCAATGGAAACTCCACTAAGCTAGTTAATAAGGTTAGGCTTCCAATGACAGTAAGAATTCCATGAAATTCCATGAATTTGAGTCTTTATTGTTGTCAAGCTCATCTGTTCTAATAATAGCTATAACCGGATTTCAGACAGACAGACATACCGACTTTGAGAAATATATATATAGATAGAATGATAATCTATCAAATGCTACAAATATATATTCATGAACAAGTGACATAAACGAACCATACTTATACTACATGCAGAAACAAAAATTAATGTTTTTAAAACAAAAAATATCTCCATCGTTTGCTTGGATAGCTGCGTTCTGATTGTCGCTCTCGATGGAACAAACATTTGTTAGTTGTCCAATACCTTCCACAGTATCTGGTCTCAAATCTTCTGACCTCAATTCTTCTTCTGCACTGCTGAACTAGTTGATATTAGCGTCCAAACCATTTTTTGGCAGAGCAAAACCTTTACGAGCTGCATTAAGAACAATTGCAATGCATAAAAGTTTGCTCGCTAAACGTAACCTTTGGCCCAAAACTTGCAAACTGTTTTTATGCGTGTTCTTCAAAGTATTAAAACAGTGTTAAACAAGGAACTACTATTAGCCTGAGACAGTTAATAATTATTTCCATGGTGCTGCTTTCAAAGTTCATCTACCAACATAAATTTCAACCGTTTTTTATATAAGTACATGTACTGCAAAGTATCGAGACCCCGTTAAACAAAGAACTACTATTAGCTTGAGACCGTTATTGATATCGCTGTTGCTATGGTATCGCTATGGTTATTGATATCGCTGTTGCTATGGTATCGCTATGGTTATTGATATCGCTGTTGCTATGGTATCGCTATGGTTATTGATTAGTTCTGTTGCTTTTAAAGTTTTAATGAAAAAAGCAAAAATCTTTGGACTTGGAACGAGAGAATTTAATCCTATTAATGTAAATGTTTCATTATTAATACGATTTTATGGACACTTTTTTACTGATCACTTGATATTATGGGTTTAAAAAGATCA
The DNA here is from genome assembly GCF_963576615.1 of Watersipora subatra. Taxonomy (NCBI): domain Eukaryota; kingdom Metazoa; phylum Bryozoa; class Gymnolaemata; order Cheilostomatida; family Watersiporidae; genus Watersipora; species Watersipora subatra. The sequence continues at coordinate 23,239,943 of NC_088718.1, read as the reverse complement.
AAGATAGTCAGAGTGGCGGTCAAACGTAAGCAGCGTTCAAATAGAGGGTGGCGCTCTATTTTTCAACCTTTATCTTGTTGTGGCCGTGAAATAGAGGTAGTGTTCAAATAGAGGTGGCGTTCATATAGAGGTGGCATTTAATTCGAGGCTTTATGGTATATAGGCTATATTTATATAAATATATTTATATGTATATTTATTTATATATAAACATAATTATATAGTAACATTTACATATATATTTTTTATAAATATATAAAAAAATCATGTGCTTTTGTTAGGCAACCCATAACATGTTTATAGGAAAAACATTTTACATATGGTATCACACACAAGAAAGGTATTGCCATATGATATCAACAATGCAAAAACAAAAATTTATACGAAGAAGGCGTGAAATTCAGTTATTTTAATGTTTTGTATCGCTTACATCACATATTGTAGTAGTAATGCATGATAGCCCAGTGCGCTTTTACATTGGATCATGGCTCAACTATAGGTTATACGTTAGAGCACTGCTCTAACTGTAGGTCATAGGTCAGAAAACTGCCCTAACTATTGGGCTAACTATGAAATATTTGTGATCTTCCACCTAAGCTGTGATTTGATAATTGTATACTGCCATATATTAACCTCAAGTGACATCCTTGACCTCTTCCTCTCCTCACTTTCTCAATGGTACAGAAACTAAACCTACAAGTAATATTTGTTGGTTGTTTGTTCAGCAGAATTAATTAGTTGCCATAAAAAAAATTTAATTGGATGAAAAGAAATGGTAAAACTTCCCAAAACCATAATAAGGATTCGTGGCATATAACACATCACTTTTAATTTTCTCAAGAGACATTGTTCAACTATGTAGCTGACCAGTACATTTCAAAGAGAACAAATTCTAATTTTGGTGGGTCTTCTAAAAAGTGCTATTGTTGTTAAGCCATATACATGTATGAAGTAAAAGGCTGTGGCGGCTCAAACATGTAGTTGCACCAAATTTTAGTTGGTTCTACCAGAAAGTACAGGTATTATTCTATCAGTTGCTATTGTTTGGTGTTTGAGGTGACCTGATAGCTAAGATGTCTCAAGATTAAACTCGACAACACTTTATCGCTAATAAAACGCTAAAAAAAAAATGATGTATATAGTGAGTGAGACAGCCTGTCTCTATCTCTCGTATTCACATCGGCCATTGCTATAGTGAGACAGCCTGTCTCTATCTCTCATATTCACGTCGGCCATTGCTATAGTGAGAAAGCCTGTCTCTATCTCTCATATTCACATCGGTTATTGCTATAGTGAGACAGCCTGTCTCTATTTCTCGTATTCACATCGGCTATTGCTATAGTGAGACAGCTTGTCTCTATCTCTCGTATTCACATCGGCTATTGCAATAAAAGTCTAGTCCTGCGCGGCTCTATTGGCAAATATTTTATTTTGTATTTTCTCATGTTGGCTAGAATAAAATTTTTAATCTAGCTACAGGTACATTATTATGAATGTCTAAAACACTTCAAATAAAAGTAATTAAAATTTGTCATATTCCCTTCCTCTAAATGCTGTGTAAACATCTGAGTACCAACTCTGATTCTGCCAGTCTAAGGTAATTAGGTCGACGAGTTAACTTACTTCCTCACAGCCTCTGTATCAGCGAAGCTCTCAGTTGCTACCCACACCGAAAACTAGTTACTAAATAAAATAAGCAAGCCGCATCTCTGAAAAGAATGTGATCGAATATATGGAGAAACCAGCTGCATCCCTAAAAAAGTCATGTATAGTCAACGTTATCTAATCATTATTAGTATCAATTTGTAAAGAAATTTACTGGTCACATTTGATTGGTTGGTTTAAGTACTAAACAAATGGTTTTATGAGTTGACCCGAAATAGTGAACGCAAAACAATGTCAATTTCTTTGAAATCAATATACCCACCGATTCTGGCAAAAAGTTAATAAAGCCATTCTTGCACCTGGTTGGCAGTTTGTGGTGTCGACTCGCTTGTTTTCACTTAGTGGTGTGGAGCATGAAATCTTTTGAGTGGCTCTTAACATTTGGTCCGTTGGAATGGAGTCGAGCTATGCAAATGTACCTGTCAATACAGTTCTGATTACACTTCATAAATTCATCGATCAGATTTTGGCACAGGTGGCAACGGGGCTATGATGTATTCAGTATGTTCTGCAAATCATGTTTTGCATTATATCCAACATTATCATTTTATTATATAATTTGTACAAGCCAAAAAACTTTCATCTCAGCAAAACGTTTTCATTGGAACTATTCATCCACGTCGTGGCTGCTCGCATAGTTTCAGCCCATATAATAGGACTAATAACTCTACTGCAGCAAACTCAAACTCTGTATGTATCATATCTGAATATTCCTCATATTTGGTTCTAAGATACATAGCTCTCACTATGTCGTATATGCATGTTGGTAGTGATCACCTCTCGCTCTTGTAAGTCCTTCTTGGTATGTCCAAAATAACAATAATCTGCAGGTGCATGATTTTCTCTGTTTTTACATATCATGTTATGTATCATGTTATCATATCATGTACATCTCATGTTCTTGCAGCCTTTCAGATGGTTTCAGACTACGTATTTGGATGTTTGTGTGATAATAAAATATTAAACTTTTATTATCATTAAATAACTTATTGAAGGTCGCTTGGAAGTGATATGACATCTAATAACATTATCATTAATTAAAATACAATTAGCTACAAAACTTACCATGGTAGTCTCAGTAGTTATGAAAGACCACCAATCGACTTGATTTTATAAGGTCTGTGATCTCCTGCACTTCTGCAACACACTTGAGACCAGTCTGAGAAACAGAATGTCACATATCATGGTTTGTGCAGCACAGATTCATGTCTCTGTTTCCCTTGTATGGCAGTTTCCACTCTGTCACAGCTGTTTCACTGGTGGCGCCACATAAAAATCCTGTAATCAATAAATTCTGAAAGCTTTCAATTTGGAAGTTAGATTGAGAATGGAAAACTACAAAATGAACAAATGTTTAACAAAAGCATGAGTACGTCGAGCCAACAATTCAAAGCTTTGTTTCTGAGAGTCAAAAATGAGCACTGATCAATCTATTTTCCTCACTTTTTACAAGTGAGAAGTGAACATAAATTCTAATCATAAATTTAATTTACTAGCTAAAACTGCCAAAGAAAATTTGAAGCAACTATTATAGCTAGGTGAAACGAGAAAAGTCTTAAAATATGTTGATTGGTGATAGCAAAAAATTATAATTTTATTAATTAGTAAATGCATTCATGAGTAGTAAGATTATTACCTTTATTATATGGACATGTTCATGAATAATGATGGGACATTTAGAGTTATTTGATACCAACTACACATGCACATTTGCTTCCATTATAAAACTCTTTAAATTATTTGATGCAGCATTTTCTTGGCTTTCAGATAGTATAACATTTACTGTTTACAAAATAGTAATTCCGGAGCTATGAAATGCACCATGCATAAATGATGGAACATTTGTGATGTCCCATCGCAAATAATTGGCTAAAGAAGAGATAGTATATTTATCACTCACTGACTCTTTCATATATGCTCACTATACACGTCATGAAAAAAGCATTCGCTTAAATCTGAGCTTTTCAAAAAATGATCTCATTCAAACGCTTATATCTCTGGACAGGGCTAGTCTACAAAGACAAAGATGACATCAAATTCTCGCTGATGTTTTAGCCTTTTATTGGTCTTAATTTCATTTGAACGACTTCAATGGTGCAATCACACCTTCAAGGGCCCGAAGAAGGTCACATCAGATATGTTAACACAAGGCATCAATTAAGCTGCTGAAATTATTTCTGTCTCCAGTCGGTGAGGAAAACTGGATTATGATTAGACCATGGACAGCCAGTCAAAGGGGCAGCCAGTCAAAGTTGGCAGTCAAATTGGCAGAACAACAAATTGGCAAATTAACAAATTGGCAGTTTGAAAGCCATACTCAGTGGCCAAAAAGATGAAATTAAAAACTTTTATTTGATTTAGCAAAATAATGATGAATATTGAACTACTTCCAGCGATGCCAACAGACTTCAATACATATATACAGCAACAATATAGACATTTCTACAAGTCTACAGCAACAATATAGACATTTCTACAAATCTACAGCAACAATATAGAAAACTATGAAAATGCCTACTCCAGACTTCCAGCAATTGTAATGGGTATTGATAAAGACAGTCCATATGACACTTGGGTAAGTTGCTAAACTAAAAATGACCTAAGCAAAGAGGAAAAGTCTAGGTATGCTGTTCCAGGTCAAGAGGTCAAAAGAATATATGACACACTGCTTACCACTTTGCTAACATCTTGAAAGTAATTCTTTTTAAATAGTTGTAGTAGATTAAATGATATCAAGTCATGGGGTCTGGTTTTTTGGATTTTTTGTTTTGGGGTTTGGGTTTTGGTGTTAGATATGTTCCAAGCTCATAAATTTCCCACACTTCAAAGCTTTCATTAAGCAAAGCTGAAGTCATATACATGTACTTCACTTGGGACTTTGATAACTGGATGACTCTTAGCGTTACTCTGTTCTGCAACCTCTTGACTCCACAACCAGCCCATCCTTCAAGCTGCAGACTCCACAACCAGCCCATCCTTCAACTTTGTGACTCCACAACCAGCCCATCCTTCAACATTGTGATTCCACAACCAGCCCATCCTTCAACATTGTGACTCCACAACCAGCCCATCCTTCAACCTTTTGACTCCACAACCAGCCCACCCTTCAACCTTTCGACTCCACAACCAGCCCGTCCTTCAACCTCTTGACTCCACAACCAGTCCATCTTTCAAGCTGCAGCTTATATTTAGTCCCTACTTGAGCTATCATTTTTACCCTCGTGTTTCAATACTTATTTGATAGCTATCAAGTTTCTCATCTTTGCCATTCAAAGTCGCTGCAATTAGAACACTTGGTTTGATGCTCCCAAACATTGACAATGTTAACAGATGTGTGCTCGGGCGTGTCAATTGTGAATTCCTCACTGCTGGTTTAATCAATAACATGAGCCGAGAAAGAATTATAACTGCAGGCCTTAGGCTAAAATGTCTTTGAAAGATGCATTTTGATATCTGCCTTAAATTTAGCTCTTTCTCACACGTATATACCGGATGATTAGGGGGCATGAAGAACCCCCAACTAATAAATGTCACAAACAGTGCACCAGCTATGATATATATCATTGGTACACAGGCTACTTTGAGGTAACCTAACTTTCCCTTGAACACCCCTGGAGTGCCCTAACCATACATGAGCAGGCGGAACTATTTCCAGGCTGTTCCGTGTGAGAAAAGGGGTGTAGACAAAGAGGTGCTACCTTGCCGAATCTTTTTAATAAAACAGCTTCAAATAGCTCACAAGGATTGTTACTAATCAGTGGCACTTCATCCTCCCTACTACTACCCCCTACTCCATCCTACTACCTAAGTAGTATTACAGGTAGTAAGCAACAATCTGAGGCTTTCAATTTATTCAAGGTTGATGTTCATACAGCTCTTCTATTCGTGGCGGCTGAATGGATCATTTTATGAGCTGATATTAGTTAGTTTATTAGGTCAAGGGAGATAAATTAATGGTGACACACCAAGCACAAATATATCATTCTAGAGTTGTGTATGGTATAGTTGTAAACAAGTAACCACGAGCTACTTTGATATCATGCAACCTTGAAAATGATTCACCACTTTGTCATGGCAAGCTCTACCTTAGATTGATAGCAGGCTGTGAACATATTGACAGCTGTTTCAGTACTTGTTACACACAAGTCTTCACAAATCCTCAAAAGTCCACACAAGTTCTCACAAATCCTCAAAAGTCCACACAAATCCTCAAAAGTCCACACAAGTTCTCACAAGAGTTTTGCAAGTTCTCACAAGTCTTCACAGTAAACTCTTTTTATTTTTTACTAGTAACTGGAATACTAGTAACTGGATTACTAGTAATCGGACTAATAGTAACTGGATAACTAGTATCTGGACTAATAGTAACTGGAATATTAGTAACCGGACTAATAGTAACTGGATAACTAGTATCTGGACTAATAGTAACTGGAATACTAGTAACTGGACTAATAGTAACTGGATAACTAGTATCTGGACTAATAGTAACTAAAATACTAGTAACTGGACTAATAGTAACTGGACTATGAGAATGCTGGCAGTCTGGTGTACCGTGAGAGATAATCAGGTGTAATAATTATCCATATAACTATTCCAAAATCTCCGAAGGTGACAAATTAGTGCAGTTGAAGTACCAGTCAACCAAGCTGAATGTTGTGAGTTTCCACCCAGTACAATGCAACTTTTTTCCCATCATCCAGCTGTGACTTCGGACAGGCAGACAGACATGACTTTTATTATAGTAAAGACCATTTTATTTAGTTTTCTCATATACTCTAATTTGTTTTTGCAGTCTTATACACATGTAATACATTTGCTTGAATGTTACTTGTAAATTTTGGCTTAGGGAACAAATTAAAGGATTTAAGTGCATACTTATAAGAGTACGTGCTTCAACATACAAATGTTTCAACTCATGAAGCTGGCCTAAAAATGAAGTCCCTTTCTGTGTAGGGCTTTGAGGTCTGAGGTGCAATCTATGCTTAGTCCGCAGTTGTAGTGGCCCACAGTTATTAAAAACCAGATAAATGGCATCAGCTGCCATTCAATGATCCACATGTAAAATGCCAGCAACCGAGTCTAGAGATTGTAAAAAAGTTTTCATATTTTACCATTGTACCTGACTAATATGCAAAATGAAAAGCCAAAGAACCACAGTTACACAAAAAGGTGAAGATGTGATGCACTTCATTGGGTAAGAGGTGAGCATGTGATGCATTTTATTGGGTAAGAGGTGAACATGTGATGCATTTTATTGGGTAAGAGGTGAAAATGTGATGCATTTCATTGGGTAAGAGTAGAACACATGATGCATTTTATTGGGTAAGAGGTGAACATGTGATGCATTTTATTGGGTAAGAGGTGAAAATGTGATGCATTTCATTGGGTAAGAGGAGAACACATGATGCATTTTATTGGGTAAGAGGTGAAGATGTGATGCATTTTATTGGGTAGGAGGTGAAGATGTGATGCGTTTTATTGGGTAGGAGGTGAAAATGTGATGCGTTTCATTGGGTAAGAGGTGAAGATGTGATGCATTTTATTGGGTAAGAGGTGAACATGTGATGCATTTCATTGGGTAAGAGGTGAAGATGCGATGCATTTCATTAGGTAAGAGATGAAGATGTGATGCATTTCATTGGGTAAGAGGAGAACACGTTATGCATTTCTTTGGGTAAGAGGAGAACATGTGATGCATTTCATTGGGTAAGAGGTGAAGATGCGATGCATTTCATTGGGTAAGAGGTGAACATGTGATGCAATGCATTGGGTAAGAGGTGAACATGTGATGAATTTCATTGGTTAAGAGATGAACATGTGATGCAATGCATTGGGTAAGATGTGAACATGTGATGCAATGCATTGGTTAAGAGATGAACATGTGATGCAATGCATTGGGTAAGAGGTGAACATGTGATGCAATGCACTGGTTAAGAGATGAACATGTGATGCATTGCACTGGGTAAGATGTGAACATGTGATGCAATGCACTGGGTAAGAGGTGAACACGTGATGCAATGCATTAGGTAAGAGGTGAACATGTGATGCAATGCATTGGGTAAGAGGTGAACATGTGATGCAATGCACTGGGTAAGAGGTGAACATGTGATGCAATGCACTGGGTAAGAGGTGAAAATGTGATGCATTTCAATGGTAAGAAGGAAACTTATGACAAAAAAATGTAAAAATAGCTAAATCATTTTTATGGTTTGAAATACTATTGGCTAGCTCAACTTGAGTCAGCCTTTTCATTGTCCAATCAACTGTCTTCATCGACCCGTAAGGTGAGCAATACTCTGGGTGTAGCGAGGAGAATAAATGTTCATTTTCAGCATTCGAATGTAAACAGTCCATCTTTGTGCTTGAAAAGTTTGACAACAAATATTAATTTTTTAAAGCAAATTTTGTTCAACATAAATTGCATTAACGCACACTCGAATGTATTAGTGTATAAGTCATATCAGCTGGCCAAAAGGGATAAAGTTGAATATGCTGGGTCAGCAAGGTTACAGAGACCTTCGTATTCTAGATCAGTGATTTTCAACCACAACATGGACTTTTGCAACACCAGTAGTTTGATGAGTTGATGCTATGTAGTTAGGAGTTGTTCTACTCTGACGGAAAAAAAGCTTTCGTTTGCTTTTCAAAGTTGTTCTCTTAACAGATCTAATAGATTTTCTAGTGTTAACTTGTTTTAGTAGCATAACTTTGTTACAAACGTCAATGTTTACTTTAAACTGATATAGGTAATAAATTTCTATGATCATTATTGCATGTCTAGACAAAACGCTTTCTATAGATGTCTATTCATGTCATCCGGAGCAGCTATTTTCACCCTTTACTTATTAATAACTATCAATTATTGATTAATTAGAACATTATCAATAAATGGTCAGTTTGTGAACTCAATCTGTATTATTATTGGTCGTTATCCATCCAACTGTTTGTTTTTTTTGTGGTAAAGCGCTCTAGCAAATTTCGATACGCTAACTATTTGTGGTCGCAAAATTAGATGCAGTCAGATTGAAGTCATTGCTGCTTGTATGACACTCGTATTGATGTGTCATCAAATATCAAATACTATCTTGAAATCAAAAATAAGATTTCATAACATAATATTGAAATCTTGAAATCAAAAATAAGATTTCATAACATAATATTAAAATCTTGAAATCGAAATTAAGATTTCAGAACATAATATTAAAATCTTTAAATAAAAAATAAAATTTCATAACAAAACATTATGTTGCACACTTTATTCTTGCTTCTCCATTAGGCCCTACTCTTCTCTGCATACCTTTAATATCAATTTCACCAATATTACGTTTAATGTTTATGACTTATGAAGAATGCATAGTTACCTTTGCTTCTCCAATAAATTGCACACTGGTTAGGTATAGTAGGTAGCATGTTAGGTAATGAAGTAGGTAGCGCGTTAGGTATAGTAGGTAGCGCGTTAGGTATATGAAGACAAGTGCGAATCTCCTGTACAGAAAAACCTGAGGCACTGAGACACACAGGGGAGACACACAGGGCCCTATCAGTGAACAAGAGATGACTCTACTCTAGTCAGTCGATTGCCAGCGGCTGATCCCGCATGACCCGCAAGCCAGCATAACGGGTCCAACACTGCACTCCCAGGCTGGGCATGGTGACCATTAAATGCACATAGAAATAGTCAAACCATACTGGCTAGCTGCAGGAATGCTGCAAGTGCTGAGATGAACTATTTACACAATTGGCTGCGAACTGTCATTTAACACAGTTGGTTAGAGCACCTGTGTACAACTGGCTGCGAACTGTCATTTAACACAGTTGGTTAGAGCACCTGTGTACTTTGAACTGTCATTTAACACAGTTGCATGATTAGAGCACCTGTGTACAACTGGCTGCGAACTGTCATTTAATACAGTTGGTTAGAGCACCTGTGTACTTTGAACTGTCATTTAACACAGTTGCATGATTAGAGCACCTGTGTACAACTGGCTGCGAACTGTCATTTAACACAGTTGGTTAGAGCACCTGTGTACTTTGAACTGTCATTTAACACAGTTGCATGGTTAGAGCACCTGTGTACAACTGGCTGCGAACTGTCATTTAACACAGTTGGTTAGAGCACCTGTCTACTTTGCAGAATGTCATGACTTTGAAGAAACAAGAGCAGCTCGTTGAAAGAAAACTGCTGTTTAAAGCTAAAATTTCTTGACCTTCCTTTGAACAGTGTCTAGTAGTTGGCACAGTCAGCCGAGGAATTTTTCATCCTGACTAACAGAGCTTCTGCTTTCAATCATACATTTGTATGAGCTGAGCTTCTCGAAGTTTGTTGCGATAAAAACTAAAAGCCAAGAGAGACGGAAAGCTGTTGAGTAAGAGCTTTGTGTGTATTTTTGTACTATTCTTGCAAGGATATCGCGTTCATTAAAACAAGTCTGGGTTTCACCTTGAGTGACACATATATTTAAAGACTAAATTAACTTTATGTAATACCTCATTGAAGTGTGTCACTTTGTATTACTTTGGTTTAGAGGGTGCTTCAGGATTTTGTCAAAGATAAAAAATGACCCATGACTTACAAAAAGTTGAGCATCACCGCTTTAGATGACACCAGTAGACATCTATTTAAATAGACATTTATATAAATATACATCTATATAAATAGACATCTATATAAAGTGGTTTGTTTAGACTTGCAACTGTGATGGGAGGGGTGCAGTGCGAGTTGTACATAGACATTTTTATATCACATATTATTAAGTTTTATCCAGTTTAATTTTATAGCTTTTAGCTAGTAGCATTTCACTACTTTACCCCCTTCCATTTCTATTCTGTTTACTTAGGCCAGTCTTTATTTGTTAATAAAAAGAATTGTCTCCCTACTTCATGCAGTGGTTTATTTATAAGGAGAGTTGTCTCCCTACTCCATGCAGTGGTTTATTTATAAGGAGATCTTTAACAAAGACCTTATACTGCTAGGTACTTGAATCACGCAGTTGGATCAACTGAGCTTTTCTGAATAGTTAGAATAAACTGCACATGATTATTTTGTAACAACTTGAGACCAGTTGGCTTTTAGGCTTAACTTAGACGACTCTTATTTCTAGTACAAGTTTGGACACAACATGTGATTAATATCTACATTACCTAATGTGATTATATCTACATTACCTGATGTGATTGTATCTACACTACCTGATGCGATTGTATCTACACTACCTGGTGTGATTGTATCTACACTACCTGATGCGATTGTATCTACATTACCTAATGTGATCTCTGGCCTGCCTGGTTGACATGATAACTCTGATGTTCCGATCCTGGCAGTTGAAACTTGTGTGCCTGTTAACTACATAGGTGTCTGTTTATCCGGATCGGTGCTAACAGGCAAAGAGTAATGTTCAGGAAGTTGCCTTTACACTGATGAAACATCTCCCTTTCTAGCCCTGTACATTAAAATACTCAAAGACATCTATTCCAGGTATTAGTTTAAAATAAACGACTATGATAACATTAGATAACATATAAAATTAGAACTTTTGTTACCCAAATAACATTGAAACTTTTATTATCCAGATAACGTTGAAAATATTTATTATTAATGCAAGTTTAAAATGAAATTTTCTACAAAGTAATTATTTATTTAAGATACTGAAGTATCTACAGAGCAACTATTGTATGGCCCGCACATGTCTCATTATGATTCTATTTAATAATACATCTTACTGCGCCAGTCCTGGGAGTTCCAGTTTTATAGCCAGCATCTTCCATACATTCTAGGTCTATGCTGGTATTGCCATCATATATTACATTTATTTTGGTAGTCAATTTGAAAGGCTTTTATTTAATTGAATTCAGACATTGTTATAATTCCTATATTTATATATATATGATAAAAAATATCTAGATATTATGTGGTAGAACTTTATATAACATATAAATAATATAACATTTGATATAAAATAACATTATAAATTATAATACAATACAATGCAACTCACTACAATGTAATGAAATTCAATATAACACGATATAAGTTTCTATAGTATTATATAATATTATATTATATAATATTATATAATATAATATTATATAATATTATACAATGTAGTGTTGTGTAATGTAGTATTATATAATAGGCCTATGCCATAAGGAAATGAAATTTAATATAATATGATATACTATAATATAACCTTAAATTTATAATACAATATAACATAAAAATATAATGTATAGACACATAACGATACACACTCCAATATTTCATTAGCAGCTCAATATGACTGATGGCTCTCATGCCAGAGGCTTCCTCTAAATTGAAACTGGTAAGTATTCATGACACAATTGATTAAGTGCTCGCTCATCCGCTCATCCAAACACTAACCATAAAGATACTTGTGGCCAGTTTAGAAGCTGCCAGCTAAGCAAGTGAAAGGGAGACGAATTTGGTGAACGCAAAATGAGTGGATATCCTGTGGACAGCAAATATTCATGTCTGGTGGCAGTTGGTATGTATGAGCAGCGGGTATTCACAATACTTTACCGCATTATGACAGGCAACAGCAAGTGCTCCCATTTATAGTACTGTTTAGCCTAAATTCTAGCCTATAAAATAAAACTAAATACATTGTGTGTAGTTAGTTTCATTTTATAGCATAGAAGACTTGAGCTAACTGAGTGACTTAAGATTTCATGAAGGCAACTGCAATTACACATTAACAACACAAGGTTATTTATTACATAGTTTACTTAACTTTTGTGAAACAGCAAAACATTGGGATTTACACTAACTTAAATCTTGCTGTTCGCATTCATTACACTAACAATGGAATAGCTGGTAGGAATGCATTTCATTGACAATGTTATCATACTTTTCAAAAATAATATATGATACTCATACAAATAAAACAGAAGGTTTCATAATTTATTGTTCGCATAACACATTTCCTTTATAAAGCAAGGAACATAGAACTTACTTGTTTATAAGCTGTCAATTTTAAAAATTGCATTATGGGTTAAAAGTTTTTTAAAAATAGTTCAGTTAAAAAATTAGTTATATAACTATTTGATGTTATATAACTATTTGATGTTATAAAACTATTTGATGTTATAAAACTATTGGATGTTATAGATAGTATTTTACGCTTTGTTTGTTGCGAATATCTTTAGTATCATTGAATTTTGAAAGTGTATAAAATAAAACATTTTCTGCTCCCTGGCTGCGTGTACGAAACTGCTTACATAGAAATGGTGAAATTGATGACATCACCTCTTATTAGAGTAAATGGAAAGTGAAGCATTCAGCTGTAATAAAAACATGTTTTACTTAGAAAAGACGAACCCCTACCTGTGCTGTTGTTATGGTTTTACGTGTTTTTTTATTTGGAATCGCCGCACAAGGTCTTAACATGGTTATTAAGTTTGAACTTGTGGCGGCTGGCATAAAACTTACACACATAATCACAGCGCTTCATATCAAAGAGAATTACAAATATATTAAATACAATGTGGATATAGACAAAATTTTGCATTTTTCCTCCAAATTTAATTCTTCTTATATTATTGATGTATTGATGCCAGCTGTTAATGTAGAAGCTGAATGATGCCTCCTTACTCCAGCCAATGGACAGTAGTTAGCCCTGCTACTCCATATTGTACCTTCTTTTTTCCCTTTTAGGTGCCTTTTACATTTCATAATAACAAAAATGCAAAGTAATTCATATAATATGTGTGATTTCAGACAGCTCCTCAAATATTTTGGTATTGGCAACATGTAGATATTTTTTTTAATAAATAAATTCATAGAATTATTTAAATTGATTCTAAAGAGTTAGAGTTAAAACATCAACCACCTGTTTTCAGATGCCATAAAGCTTGCAGCCTGAAGCCTCGAACAGCATACGTTATGATATAATCATTTAAACAAGCAGACTTGGTATTTCCGAGCGTCGAACTACGCTTGAGTTAAAACCATCTCAGACTACTCGTTTCAGAGTTGAATGTCAACATGGACACTCTCTCTTTCAAAGTTTGTAACTATTTTGAATTTGAGTTTGACAGCCCCTAGCATAATTACTCAATTGTCTCTTCAACTATACACAGTGAAGTACACCACTGTACTAGTATATATACTACCATGAAAGTACCCTGAGAGTCTTAAATGTCATCAGAGGTCATCAGAGGTCGTCAGAGGTCATCAGAGGTCGTCAGAGGTCGTCAGAGGCCGGGTTGCTAGTATAGTACAGAGGATAAGTATGTGCACAATAATTATAAACTCCAGTAAGGCGAATAATTGGTGCAGATCGTTGTGTACCAGGCAATGGAGCTGAATGTTATCAGTTCAAATCCCATAAGAAACATCCCTGACCTTCACCTTTGGCTTTGGATAGACAAACACGGCTTTTATTATAGTGAATACTAGTACGCTGGCAGTTCTGTGCGCCATCACATTTAATAACTCTGTGCACAATTGTTCTATTGAGCTGCAAGGTGGGTCAAATGGTTTGGGATGGTAGTGTGCTTGCCTGGCAATAAAAATAACCAGGTTTGATTTTTATGTTGTGCAGTCTTTTTCCTAACGCTCCTAGTGAGGATTCGAACAAACGGATGGGTACGGCTCTTATTATAGTAAAGATTACGTCAAAGGATAGTAAAGTCAGTGAGGCGACATGTTCAAAGTGTGTCAATATTTGACTCGGTTATAATTGTCAATGCTCACGTCACAACATATGCTCTCAAACACTATTGTTAGAAAAAGTTGCATTGTATGCATTAGAATAGCTTCCTTTGTTTGCAGTTGCTACCTTGGTGTTTTTTATCTCCCCTGGAATGCTTCGAACAACTGGCATTATTCTTGTGGAGATGGAGGAGCAATATGATTGGCTGAGTCCAACCTTGAGTATGTGGATGTACTGTCTGACATTCTCCCTATCTCTCTTAGCGGGTAAGATATTTTAAACTGTGCTGTATTCCCTCGACAAAATAATTAAGGAAGGCTGTCTAAAATACCTAACCATTTCAGATCGATAAAGGAAATAGCAATAATATTCCGAAAATTCAAGAACTTTTCTCTTAATAAGTAGTTTTTGTATTATAAAGTGAGATAGGATTCAGTAAATAGGTAAAAACTATATACATGTAGTAACAAAGTGCTCAATATAACTACAAAATGCGAAACATAAAATGTTCCCTTTTTCTTTTAACCAACTTTAAAAAAGAGCAGACAACTCTTTGTATTGTAATCATATTGTATTGATTTTTGTTGGACTTATATAAACACTTGTCTGAAGCAAGGTTTTAAGCATTGTCAAACATAGTTCTAGCTAAAGTGACAATTCATAATAATAATAACAATACATAACAAGGACAGGGATAAGGTACTGTATGATAATAGTGACAATTCATAATAATAATAACAATACATAACAAGCACAGGGATAAAGTATTGTATGATAATAGTGACAATCCATAATAATAATAACAATACATAACAAGCACAGGGATAAAGTATTGTATGATAATAGTGACAATCCATAATAATAATAACAATACATAACAAGCACAGGGATAAAGTATTGTATGATAATAGTGACAATCCATAATAATAATAACAATACATAACAAGCACAGGGATAAGGTATTGTATGATAATAGTGACAATCCATAATAATAATAACAATACATAACAAGCACAGGGATAAGGTACTGTATGATAATAGTGACAATCCATAATAATAATAACAATACATAACAAGCACAGGGATAAGGTATTGTATAATAATAGTGACAATCCATAATAATAATAACAATACATAACAAGCACAGGGATAAAGTATTGTATGATTATAGTGACAATCCATAATAAACACAGAGCATTCAAGCTAACTGTTATTAGTTAGATATTATCATATTCATATTGTATTAGTAATTTGACTATTCATTCGTATAGCCTATACACCCTACCAATTTTACACACTGCACTATAGCTGGTATTATACGGTAACTGATTGTACACTGCTGACAACAACCACAAATAGTTTTGCAACATACTTGTGTGTTTTTATGTATTATTCATTGCTTGCTTCTGCTTTAAAGTTAGTTGCTTTTAATACAGTCTAGTAAATATCCAATACTGGTTTAGGTAAGTGTAAAATAGAGCACTGGCTTGACAAAAACTAGAGAAAACAGCAAAATTTTACTTGGCAACTAACTTAAAAAGCTAAATGAGTGCAAAAGAGAAAAACATTATTAGCAATGGGAAGAGAGATACGAGAAAAGCAGTATTATACAGAGGATGATAAGAAGAGAGATACGAGAGAAGCAGTATTATACAGAGGATGATGGGAAGAGAGATACGAGAGAAGCAGTATTATACAAAAGATGATGAGAAGAGAGATACGAGAAAAGCAGTAGTATACAGAGGATGATGAGAAGAGAGATACGAGAGAAGCAGTATTATACAGAGGATGATGAGAAGAGAGATACGAGAGAAGCAGTATTATACAGAGGATGATGAGAAGAGAGATACGAGAGAAGCAGTAGTATTCAGAGGATGATGAGAAAAGAGATACGAGAGAAGCAGTAGTATACAGAGGATGATGAGAAAAGAGATACGAGAGAAGCAGTAGTATACAGAGGATGATGAGAAGAAAGATACGAGAGAAGCAGTAGTATACAGAGGATGATGAAAAGAGAGATATGAGAGAAGCAGTATTATACAGAGGATGATGAGAAAAGAGCTACGAAAGAAGCAGTATTATACAGAGGATGATGAGAAGAGAGATACGAGAGAAGCAGTATTATACAGAGGATGATGAGAAGAGAGATACGAGAGAAGCAGTGTTATACAGAGGATGATGAGAAGAGAGGTACGAGAGAAGCAGTAGTATACAGAGGATGATGAGAAGAGAGATACGAGAGAAGCAGTATTATACAGAGGATGATGAGAAGAGAGATACGAGAGAAGCAGTAGTATACAGAGGATGATGAGAAGAGAGATACGAGAGAAGCAGTAGTATACAGAGGATGATGAAAAGAGAGATACGAGAGAAGCAGTATTATACAGAGGATGATGAGAAGAGAGATACGAGAGAAGCAGTAGTATACAGAGGATGATGAAAAGAGAGATACGAGAGAAGCAGTATTATACAGAGGATGATGAGAAGAAAGATACGAGAGAAGCAGTAGTATACAGAGGATGATGAGAAGAGAGATACGAAAGAGGTTGGTCTCCTAGGATGAGTTGAACTGAGGGAATCAACAGTAATCTTTCCTCCGATCGCCACTCTTAGATTCCTTTAGCGAAAGGTGAATTTAAGATATGTAACTTCGAATAAGGTAATTGTTTTCATTTAACTTTTTAGATTTTGAGACTTTATTCTCACCATCTAACATCATATCTCTCACAGTGATTATATCTCTAACAGTGATCGTATCTCTCACAGTGATTATATCTCTAACAGTGATCGTATCTCTCACAGTGATCATATCTCTCACAGTGATCATATCTCTAACAGTGATCATATCTCACACAGTAATCATATCTCACACAGTGATCATATCTCTCACAATGATCATATCCTTAACAGTGATCATATCCCTAACAGTGATCATATCTCTCATAGTGATCATATCTCTCACAGTGATCATATCTCTAACAGTGATCATATCTCACACAGTAATCATATCTCACACAGTGATCATATCTCTCACAATGATCATATCCTTAACAGTGATCATATCCCTAACAGTGATCATATCTCTCATAGTGATCATATCTCTCACAGTGATCATATCTCTAACAGTGATCATATCTCTAACAGTGATCATATCCCTAACAGTGATCATATCTCTCACAGTGATCATATCTCTCACAGTGATCATATCTCTCACAGTGATCATATCCCTAACAGTGATCATATCTCTCACAGTGATCATATCTCTCACAGTGATCATATCTCATATCATATATGATCAATTGTTGCTGTAGATTTGTTTAGAAGTCTGTTGGCATCGCTGAATGTAGTTCAATATTCATCATTATTTTGCTAAATCAAATAAAAGTTTTTAATTTCATCTTTTTGGCCACTGAGTATGTCTTTCAAACTGCCAATTTGTTAATATATATTGACTGCCAACTTTGACTGGCTGCCCCTTTGACTAACTGTCCATGGCCTAATCATAATCCAGTTCTCCTCACCGACTGTAGACAGAAATAATTTCAGCAGCTTAATTGATGTTTTTGTGTTAACATATCTGCTGTGATCTTCTTCGGGCCCTTGAAGGTGTGATTGCACCATTGAAGTCGATCAAATGAAATTAAGACCAATAAAAGGCTAAAACATCAGCGAGAATTTGATGTCATCTTTGTCTTTGTAGGCTAACCCTGTCCAGAGATATAAGCGTTTGAATGAGATCATTTTTTAAAAAGCTCAGATTTAAGCGGATGCTTTATTCATGACGTGTATAGTGAGCGTATATGAAAGAGTCAGTGAGTGATAAATATACTATCTCTTCTTTAGCCAATTATTTGCGATGGGACATCACAAATGTTCCATCATTTACGCATGTTGCATTTCATAGCTTCGGAATTACTATTTTGTAAACAGTAAATTTTATACTATCTGGAAGCCAAGAAAATACTGCCTCAAATAATTTAAAGAGTTTTATAATGGAAGCAAATGTGCATGTGTAGTTGGTATCAAATAACTCTAAATGTCCCATCATAGTGATCATATCTCTCATAGTGATCATATCTCTCACAGTGATCATATCTCTCTTCTCAATCAAAAGGAAAATTTTACTTATTATATCAAGAAGAAAAACAACTTCAAAGGTTTCTTGCACGCGGTTCTTTCTGAAACTAGAAGAAAATGAGCTTATTTCAAAAGTCGTAAAAAATTGTCATTCCACTGATCAGCTAATCATCCATAACTATAGCTCTTTCTCTTTCCCCCTTTTATCTCTGTTTCTAGAGAATGAATCTGTAAAGAAACATTAATTTTGGCAAAAAATTATTTTGCACTGCAACTAAATGCCTTATGCTACAGGAACCAACCGAGTTCCTTTACTGGCTCGACAAGTGAACAAACCACTCGAGTGCAAGGCAATGAATGTATATATTTTTCAGCAACTATATATAATAAACAGTTGAATATGCAATAAATATATAAGTAACTGCATGGGGAGAAGCTACTTTAGTAGTCAACATAGTCATATCTATATATATATTTCTCAAAGTATGTCGTCTGTGAATCTGTCTGTCATTCCAGCTATAGCTATTAAAATCTCGGAATAAATATTCCATACTGAAGAATATTCGATCTCGGACACTGCCATTCACCAGCCTGAGACCGTGCGCATTAGGCAACCTAGATTTATTTATTCGCTTGCCGATATATGTTGCCATATGGGAGCAAATTCACCTCGGCAAATATTTATATATATATATATTTCTCAAAGTGTATTGTCGTCATTGGATCTGTTCGTCATTTTGGCTATAGCTATAGCGCACACTGATTATTTTATCGGTGTAGCCACCCGTTACGATACCTCTGTTACGAAATATTTTTCGTAAAGTTCAGTTACTATATCTGGGGTCAAGGCCAATTCATATTGCGCAGACAATTATATTGAAATATTTTAGGACCTAAGTATATGCAACACGATGCTTCTTCGTCTTTTTTCTGTTAGGGCAAACTTGTTCAGCCCACGAAATCAACAATAATTTATCTCGAACTTGAAATTTGGCGATTAGTGTACCGATTATATATATGTTATTAAAAGATACACGTCACTGAAATCTCCAGGGCGAGTTATCCATATTCGTTATATCTGGTATTCGTTATAATAAACATGAGTCGTTAACGTAAATAATAAAATTTTGTTAAAAGTTTGAAGTTTATTAAAATACATACTAAAACTTCCTTCAAGTATGTGTTTAGTAAGCTAAATTCATTTAATTTAGGTTCAGTGTTTAGGTTGCACGTCGGTCTCGAAGGTAACAATGCTCCACGTAGTACAGTGTAATGTTCTATCTTGCAAATCATAACCACAAAATACACTAAAGTCATTGTAGGTACCTATAGTTACCAAAGTTAACATAGTATTTTGGTACTATTTTTAATGATGATGATTTTTACTAGGAGGTGATTGCATCAGATAATGACTAAGGGTTTCTATACCGCTCTATGTATGTCTATACTCACTCTATAGCCTTCGATGTTTTTGCATGCCAATTTTTGCATGCTAACACTAAAACAAACTGAAATCATATAATTGTATACCAAATAATTTTTGATTGTAATCGTTGCAAAATAGACTATATTTAGCCATTAATCTCTAATGAGTTCACACTTACATTTAAACACCTTTACATTTTTATTTTATTTTTAATTTGTTTCAACTAAACACTTCTTCCACGCTATAAAATTTTAAACTTACAGTTGTTTGAAAACCTTTACAGTTGTTTTATTTATTTTTAATTCAGTTGTCCTGCACAAAACCTTTTCTTTGTGATAGGAAGTTTGAAAGTTATAGCTGTTTGACAATGTTTGAAAACCTCTACATTTGCTTTATATTTCTCTTAATTTATTTCAACTACACTAAAAATTTCTCTCATGATATGTAGTTTGAAAATTAGAATGGCAATTTTTGTTATATTTTAAAAACAAATCAATTTTCTGTCCAAAGACTTTTTTATTACCCGGGTAACGCCGGGTAGCACAGCTAGTATATGTATATAAGTAACTGCATCGGGTGGAATTACTTTAGTAGTCGTAGTCAACCTATTCAAATATAAATATTTAAGTAACTGCATGGGGTAAAGTTATTTTAGTAGTCGTAGTCAACATAGTCAAATATACAGTAAGTATATAAGTAACTGCATCGGATGATGTTACTTTAGTAGTCGTAGTCAAAATAGTCAAATTCCAGGTGCTCTGATGTTGGTCGCTTCTACGGCTCCTTTTATAACTTTTGTCTATGCTTGGCTCTGCCCCTTGGTAGCATAGTCGACTTGGCAGCCGACTTTCAGTCAACCACAAGTATCACCGAGAGGCCATGTCCCCTGCTGAGTCGGGGCTTAATCCGGTCGTAGCGTCGGCTTCCTCGGAGTAAGGTTTGCTCTGGCATCCAGCTCTGGCCTCGGGAGTTGTTCCCCACAGTATGACATAAATATTATTTTACTATATTATGTACAATAATGTATATCGTATACTATTTTTATTAACATATTATTTCTTATACTACATTACTATATTATTGACTGTATTATATTACGTATACCGGTATATTTACTATATCATAGTTGAACAGTAAAGAGAGATTTCTTAAACCAAACAGCTTGTATAGAGGAATAGAGACAAGTAACATGCAGTGAATAAGTTTGCATGAGCAGCTTTTTGCTACATGTGCACGTTGTAGCATATGTAGCATGTTTTTCAATGTAGCACTCATTCATGGTCTACCACGGCACTAAAGGCTGGATTGTACTGGTGTATAGAATGGTAATCCAGTCCAAGATGGTTGAATGGCCAAGTGGTCTAGAACACCTGACCTGCAAACAACAGGTTTGTGCTCTAAAACTCCTGGCCTCTAAACAACAGGTCAAGGTTAAATTCCCATAAAAGGCAACTGGTGGTGATAATAATGACATCCAACCTTAAATTGCTCTCAGCAACTGGGCGTGTCTACACATGTAAGGGGTTCCTTGCCACTAGACTTAGACACGTCCAGTCAAGATCACAGAGACATTGTTTGTGCAACACTGGCTCTCAAAAACACGTCCAGCCTCTGCTTACAGTGAGCTAAGCAGACATCCTACTCGATCTTGACCTGAACTCGAACTCTTGACCTGAACTCGAACTCTTGACCTGCTAACAACAGGTTGAGGTTCAATACCCAAAAACGGTCACTGGTGGTGGCAGGAATGACAGACAACTTTAAATTGTTGTTCTTTTCAACTGGGCATGTCTTCAGTTGTTGAGACTCCCTTGTCACTGGACTCAGACATGTCCAGTCAATCACAGAGCCAGTGTTTGTGCAACACTGGCTCTGTGATAGAATGCTCTAGAAAAAACATGCACACAGCCTCTGTTTGCAGTAAGCGATGCATAGATGTTAAAGCGTAGAAGAAATGCACACAAACGGCGTGAGAAGCACTTGTAGTCTGGTGACTTGAACAATCATGAATAACTGTATAATACCAACCTAGTCATATTACAAATCACGAATAACTGTATAATACCAACCTAATCATATTACAAATCATGAATAACTGTATAATACCAACCTAGTCATATTACAAATCATGAATAACTGTATAATACCAACCTAGTCATATTACAAATCATGAATAACTGTATAATACCAACCTAGTCATATTAAAAATCATGAATAACTGTATAATGCCAACCTAGTCATATTACAAATCATGAATAACTGTGTAATACCAACCTAGTCATATTACAAATCATGAATAACTGTATAATACCAACCTAGTCATATTAAAAATTAGGATTAACTGTATAATACCAGTATATAGCCATATTACAAATCATGAATAACTGTATAATGCCAGTATATAGCCATATTACAAATCATGATTAACTGTATAATACCAACCTTGTCATATTACAAATCATGATTAACTGTATAATACTAACCTTGTCATATTACAAATCATGATTAACTGTATAATACCAACCTTGTCATATTAAAAATTATGAATAACTGTATAATACCAACCTAGTCAAATTACAAATAAATAAATGTAAATAAACTATGTATTTCTATGAGAATACATTTCAAGTTGAAAAAATAGTTTGTAATCGAAATTCCATTAATAAGAACAGAACTTGGTTAGTTAAAAAATGCTAAAAATGCAGCAATCTTATTATAACACTGAGCGCCTGAAATCAGCTCATCTTAATTTCAGGACCAACAAGTGGATTTTTGCTTACAAAGTTGAGCTTGCGAACAGTTTTGTGCCTTGGCCTTTGTCTCATCACCGCTGGATTTGTTATGCTTGGCTGTTGTTCATCAGTCTACCTCCTTTTCCTGGCTTTCATCTTTATGGGTAAGTTCCGGTGAGCAACAGTTTCAGTGAGCAGTAGTTCTAGTGAGTAGTAGTTCTGGCGAGCAGTAGTTCTAGTGAGCAATAGTTCTAGTAAGCAGTAGTTCTAGTGAGTAGTAGTTCTAGTGAGCAGTAGTTCTAGTGGGCAGTAGTTCTAGTGAGCAGTAGTTCCAGTGAGCAGTAGTTCTAGTGAGCAGTAGTTCTAGTAAGCAGTAGTTCTAGTGAGTAGTAGTTCTAGTGAGCAGTAGTTCTAGTGAGCAGTAGTTCTAGTGAGCAGTAGTTCTAGTGAGCAGTAGTTCTAGTGGGCAGTAGTTCTAGTGAGCAGTAGTTCTAGTGAGCAGTAGTTCTAGTAAGCAGTAGTTCCAGTTAGCAGTAGTTCTAGTGAGCAGTAGTTCTAGTGAGCAGTAGTTCTAGTAAGCAGTAGTTCTAGTGAGTAGTAGTTCCAGTAAACAATAGTTCTAGGGAGCTGTAGTACCGGTGAGCAGTAGTTCCAGTTAGCAGTAGTTCCAGTGAGCAGTAATTCTAGTGAGCAGTAATTCTAGTGAGCAGTAGTTCTAATGAGCAGTAGTTCTAGTGAGGAGTAGTTTTAGTGAGCAGTAGTTCCAGTTAGCAGTAGTTCCACTGAGCAGTAATTCTAGTGAGCAATAGTTCTAGTGAGCAGTAGTTCCAGTAAGCAGTAGTTCCAGTTAGCAGTAGTTCCACTGAGCAGTAATTCTAGTGAGCAATAGTTCTAGTGAGCAGTAGTTCCAGTAAGCAGTAGTTCCAGTTAGCAGTAGTTCCACTGAGCAGTAATTCTAGTGAGCAATAGTTCTAGGGAGCAGTAGTTCTAGTGAGCAGTAGTTCTAGTGAGCAGTAGTTCTAGTGAGCAGTAGTTTTAGTGAGCAGTAGTTCTAGTGAGCAATAGTTCTAGGGAGCAGTAGTTCCAGTGAGCAGTAGTTCCATTGAGCAGTAGTTCCAGTAGTAGATTATAGTAAGGACTTGTAAGTGTGTCTTCAGATGAAAGGACGAACACATTTCTTGTTCACGGGGCCTGTGAAGCTGCATTGTGTTCATGAAGCCCGCAATTCACATGCTGTGCTGTTTTTTACTTGAAAATATCTAGAGTTTTGTTTTTTCGAAGTATTAGTCAGCCATTTTTAATACAACATGTTTGATTCATAGGCATCGGCTACAACTATTCATTTGTTGGAAGTATCGTGTCTGTCTCGACATACTTCGAAAAGAGGAGAGTTTCAGCGATAGCTATGTCTACATCGGGATCTGGTATAGGGACCTTCTGCACACCGCCTTTAATTCGACTCTTCTTTGACAAGCTATCATACCGAGAAGCTGTCATGTTTACTGGGCTCATAGCCTTACAGATGTGTGTACCAGTCATGCTTATTCTACCAGAGACTTATTGGTGAGCCTTTTATAACACTCTTAAATACCTACCTCGTATATAAAACCAGCTATATTGTAACACCTTTATTTAAATAAAGTAACTTTACATGTATTTGTGCTTTAAAAACTAAACATTACAAGTTTGTTTATTACATAGTTTCCTTAACTTTTGTGAAATGGCAAAACACACGCACGCACGCACGCACACACACACACCACACACCATACCACACCACACACACCACACACACAAACACGCACACTTCGTTACACTAACTAACAATGGAATAGCTAGTAGGAATGATCTTAAAAGACAACTCACTTGCTAAAAGTTATCACATTCTTCAGAAGTAATATAATAATTTAATAAAATAATATAATAGTCATACAAATAAGACATGAGTTTCATAAATTACAGTTTGTATAAAACGTGTCCTGTCCTTTATAAAGCAAGGAACATACAACCTACTTGTTTATAAGCTATCGATTTTAAAAAATGCATTATGGGTTAGAAGATTTTTAAACGAAAGAAAAGTACAACACTATCAAGCTCTGCTTGCCAAAACCAATTTTCAAGACTAGTTTAACTAACTGCTACTTTATTAGCTACATAACTATTTGATGATCTTATGTTATTGTTAGTACTCAAGGCTTTCTTTGTGAATATCTTTAGTATCATTTTAACTGCAGCCGTATTATAAAATACTCATATGAAGTTGGAACTTTTGCTAGGCTGAGCTGATGTAAACAACAGACAACATTTTTTTCCTAAACTAAGAAAGTACTTGGAAACCTTGCAGGAGGCGAGAGAAGCTAACTAAAAGGAAGTCAATAGTGGAGAATAGAGGGCATTCTCATTCAAACCCAGCATTCGTATCAGATAGTCAGTGTGAGGCAAGGGAAGACAACTCTCTGACCATACCTACAAATGCTGACCGAGGTGACAAATCAAACTTTTCATTGACTACTCCAAATCCTAGTAGTTGTTGCTTGGCAGCCTCAACAGGTGATGATCTCAGTCCAACACTCTCTTTTATTAGTACACAAGTAGAAATAAATTCTTCAACATCCATTAACAGAATCAGAACAGATGATAGTTTCATCCCTACAATGGTTATCACTAGTGGTTCTGATTCCACAGGTGAAGCCAAAAGAGTTAATAACTTCAACACTTCAACAGCTGCAACTAATAGAGATGACAACCCTGTATCCATAATCATTAGATGCAACGAAGCTAAAAGTTACAGCTCTGCACCAGTTATTATTTTTGATGGGAGCTGCACTCCTTCAGCAGTTGTAAGCAACCAAACAAACAATTCCAGCCTTAAGGATGGTGAAACCAAATATGAAGACAACCCTTCTCACCCTTCCGCACTTTTATCTGATATACCAGGCTATTCTAACCGTGTGACAGTTGCAGCTGATAGAGCAGATAACTCCAACTCTAAAACAGTTGTATGTGACCAAAAAGAAATCTCTCGCCTTGTAACAGATACGCATAACCAATGTGACAACTTCAATCTTGGCGCAGTGTCAAATGGCGTCTCATGTAACTCCAATCTTGCAACAATTTCAACTGATATAGCAAACGACTCCTGCCTCTCATCATCTGATTTATCGGACAACTCCAATGATTCAGCACTTTCAATCGATGGAGACAAAATGAAAAATGCTGCAAAAACTACAACCAACAGAGTTGATAGCTGCAACTCTTCGAACTTTTCAGACAACAAGGAAGAAAACATTGATCCTTTAGTATTGGCACCAGAACAAGAAGAAAGCTTGTTTATTGCAGAAGCTGCAACTGATGGAGATGAAAATTACCACCTTAAATCTGATAGTCTGAACAAAAATAGGTGTATGCTCAATACCGCTACAATTAATAAAGATGCTAACCTTGACCTTGCAAATACGGTGTCAAACACAGACGGCAATGTTAACTCTACAGCATCTGCATCCATGGCAAACATCAAGCCCTGCACTAGACGAGCTACCATAGGAGAAGATGCATGTTTTAACCCTGTTATAGTCAGACGAGACAATTGCTCCAATTTTGAAAAGGCTATCCACACTGAAGATAGTGAATGGAAATGTACATCAGGAACATTTAGCAAAGATGACAATTCCAATAAAGCTGACAACCTGACGGTAACAACAAAAGACGAAGAAAACAGTAATCTTACAGCGACTCATACAAAGAGAGTTGACAACTTCACCTCTGCGACTGCAGAAAAAGACGGTGTCGCTTATCCTACAAATACCATAACTAGCAAAGAGAAAAAATCCAGCTTTACAATAAGTGCGATTGAAAATGATAAAGCCTCCAGAATCTTAACAGATTCAACAAAGGGAAATAAAAACTTCAGTCATTACACATCCACTAGCAGAAGAGATGATAACTCCACTTCTGCAACAGTTGATGCCAAAAGAATAAATGGCTCCGAGCTTGCAACAGTTACAGGCAATAAAGAAGACAACTCCTTGTCTACATTAGATGAAACAATGAAGTGCCATAATTTCAACTCAGCAACAGCTGCCAGCAGAGAAACTAGTTTTACTCAGCCTGTAGCAGTTGCAGCTAATAATGCTGAAGGCGTGAAAATTTCTGCAGGTGAACTAAGCAATGATGAACTTACTTGCACTAACACCACTCTAACAATGGACAGCAAAAGTAGTAGCCCTAGCTGTGTATCTACTAGGGCTAAAGAAGATGATACTCTCTGTCCTACAATGGCTAGCTGCAGTAGAGACCTTACTGACATCTCACATGTACCTATAGATATCTCTGACGGGCAGCGATCAGTTGAAATAACAGAAAATTTACAAGGCAGCAATTTACTTCCTGAAACAATTATCAACCAGTCAGCAGCATTCTCACATGAATTCAATAAAACTGGCCAATGTAAGTCCTACCCTCTTGTTATTGGTTGATGTAAGAATGCTGACATAAAGTGTAATGGATGAATAAAAGTTGTTACATCGGTTGAACTAGTGTAGAGAAAGTATTTTAACTAAATCTAGACTGAAAGAGAGTCTATCTTCTTTCTCTTCTATAGATACATTGTATATAAATCTCAAAGTTTGTCTGTGTGTACTTGTGCTCTTTGATATGTCCAGTTAGAGCTATTAAAATATTAGAATGAAGAATCTGCATACCACAAGATTTGATCTTCGAACTTCCCATTTGCTAGGCAAATACCTTACCAATTGAGTTAAGTGAGTTTGATGGATTCATTGAACAATTGAAAATGCGCTACGGCTCTCCATTACGGCGCAACGTAATTTTATGCTTGTTCTCATGGCTCTTATTAGTAAGCTTACTCAAATTAGCCATTGGCAATGTGCCAGGCTAATGGCGAGTGGCAGGCAACTCTCATTACCTCTCATTGTTTATAAGCTGATTTTTAATATTATGCTGAAATGTTGAAGAGACTCAAAGCATGGGAAAGAAAAATATGTGGATGAAATGCTTGCAAGAAGCTTTATTGAAAGAGAAGCTTATTACAATTAAATTTTTAAAAAAGTTGAAAGCTCTAAACATATAGGGAAAAACTAAAAAAAGCAATTAGAACAAACAACTGAAAAAAAACAGGGTAAACACAAGTGATGGATAGCAGTACGGAAAAAATATTTCAGTCATTTGATAAGAAACTCTAATGGATCGGCTTAATTCTCCGAGGGCAGAATACTCCCGATTACTCAACAGAATACATGCAACAGCTGAGTTTGGAGTTATTTAATGCTTGTAGGTACAAACACTGCTCTTTCATCTAAACAGCCTCCTATAGAAGACATTCATCACCAACGAGATGTGAGTAATTTTAATAGGAGTTGCTCTTCCTCTTCTCAGAGCTTGTATAGAGTAGACTGAGAGCAAGGAGGGTTCGATTAATAAAGGAATCGAGTGATGTTTCGAGAGCTCATTAGAATGCAGGTTCTAAAAATTAGCCTGTGAACCCTACTCTTTAAAGGAAGAACAGAGCTGTGATCTACAACGATTGTGAAATGCTAGCAAAGAACAGATTCCACATATTATCTTTACTTTTAAACATGTTTAAGATTTATTTGTGCATATTGTGACATAAATAACAGTCCACTATAAACTGTTAATTATAGCCAGTAATATTGTTTTGTGCCAGAGAACGCATTAGCCTGACCGCGAAATAATATAAATGTATTTATATTTGACAGGAAATGAGTAACACTACACAACCTGCACCCAGTCTACGTGAGACTCTGTCTTTGCTCATCTCTTGCAGAGCCTATTTATTGTTTGTTCTTTCATGCTTCTTAGCCACGATTGGCTATTCCAGCATATTTGTGCTACTTCCTGTTTATGCAAAGGAGTGTGGGATACCCAAGTACCATGTGAGTTATACTTACATAAAGAAGTGGTGAGTTTGAGACATGCAATAGCTAAAGTAGAGCACCAAGTAATCTATTTTTAACATCGCAAAGTTTACTGACTGCTTACTCACCAGTTTTACTATTACTAAATATTTAGAGAGCTTCCGTGAATGACACTTTTCAAATACCTGTCAGCTGCTTTCAATTAGGTGTGTTGACACTAGATAGCGTTCAAGTATATACTAGTTACCATCAGTTCAATCTTTTGGCACAAGTTAACATGTGAGGACATATCAGATACCATTAGCTGTGTGTGTTTACACTAGTTAACATGGAGGACATACCAGATACCATCAGTTGAGTGTGTTGACACTAGGTACCATATGAGAACATACCAGATACCATCAGTTGAGTCTGTTGTCACTAGTTAACATGTGAGGACATACCAGATACCATCAGTTGAGTCTGTTGACACTAGTTAACATGTGAGAAAATACCAGATACCATCAGTTGAGTCTGTTGTCACTAGTTAACATGTGAGGAAATACCAGATACCATCAGTTGAGTCTGTTGACACTAGTTAACATGTGAGGACATACCAGATACCATCAGTTGAGTCCGTTGACACTAGTTAACATGTGATGACATACCAGATACCATCAGTTTAGTCTGTTGTCACTAGTTAACATGTGAGGACATACCAGATACCATCAGTTGAGTCTGTTGACACTAGTTAACATGTGAGGAACTACCAGATACCATCAGTTGAGTCCGTTGACACTAGTTAACATGTGAGGACATACCAGATACCATCAGTTGAGTCCATTGACACTAGTTAATATGTGATGACATACCAGATACCATCAGTTGAGTCTCTTGACACTAGTTAACATGCGTGGACATACCAGATACCATCAGTTGAGTCTGTTGACACTAGTTAACATGTGAGGAACTACCAGATACCATCAGTTGAGTCCATTGACACTAGTTAACGTGTGATGACATACCAGATACCATCAGTTGAGTCTCTTGACACTAGTTAACATGCGTGGACATACCAGATACCATCAGTTGAGTCTGTTGTCACTAGTTAACATGTGAGGACATACCAGATACCATCAGTTGAGTCTGTTGACACTAGTTAACATGTGAGGAACTACCAGATACCATCAGTTGAGTCCGTTGACACTAGTTAACATGTGAGGACATACCAGATACCATCAGTTGAGTCCATTGACACTAGTTAATATGTGATGACATACCAGATACCATCAGTTGAGTCTGTTGACACTAGTTAACATGTGAGGACATACCAGATACCATCAGTTAAATCTGTTGACACTAGTTAACATGTGAGGACATACCAGAAATCATCGGTTGAGTGTGTTGACACTAGCTAACATGTGAGGACATACCAGATACCATCAGTTAAATCTGTTGACACTAGTTAACATGTGAGGACATACCAGAAACCATCGGTTGAGTGTGTTGACACTAGTTAACAAGTGAGAATGAGTCAGCCGCGAGTTAACTGTGAGACCAGAATAAACATCTTATTTGAAGATACACTAACTATGAAAACTTGCAACAAAAAATTTGTAATTACTTCAATCATAAAGACATCTACATGAACTTCTACTTTTAGGTATCATATGCACTGTCAGCTTATGGGGCCATAGAGGTGGCGTCCCGTATCGTGCACGCAACTGTTGCTAACAAAAAGTTTACCTCAGCTCTGACTCATCTCGGTATCTCCTTACTGCTTGGCGGAGTTGGCATACTGCCAATCTGTATTTGGGGAACTGCTGAAGCACTCTACGTCACATGTTCTGTTAGCGGTGAGCATCACAGCTCTATTAAGGATTTGCCTTCTCTTATATGTGGACATGAAAACATAAAACTGCTAAAACTAGACGAAGTTGACATGCATAATGTCAGAGGGATGAATAATCAACTTGCAGCATGGTTTTGCATCCAGACACAAACTATTGTAGATACATATACGAGCATATGTATAACATAGAATATATAGAATCAATTTTATGTGTTATTATGCAGTCAAACCCAAATAAAGCGCAAAACATACTAACTATAAAGCTAGGTATAGAACTAGTAATTTGGATTGTACTGAAATGGATTATGCTAAATATGTTTTTGGACAAAACCATTTAATGCAAAAACATTTGATTAAATTACACTTTACTTTGTGTTTATGTGCGTGTATGTGCGTGTGTGGTGAGTGTAGTGTGTGTGTGGTGTGTGTGTGGTGTGTGGTGTGTGTGTGGTGTGTGTGCGTGCGGTGTGTGCGTGCGGTGTGTGCGTGTGGTGTGTGCGTGTGGTGTGTGCGTGTGGTGTGTGCGTGTGCCTGTGGTGTGTGTGTGCGTGTGTGTGTGTGGTGTATGTGTGGGGAGTGTACTGTGAGTGTAGTCTGTGTTGTGTGTAATGTGTAAAGTATGTGTAGTGTGTGTTGTGTATATAGTGCGGGTTGTACTTGTGGTTTTGGAGAAGTGTGAATATGTCATGTAATACTTAACTTGCTATGTTATTACTTTTATATTAAAGTTTCTACCAAGCGGCTTCTTGCCGCTGCATCGTATGTCTGGTCGACTGTAGGATTGGCAGTATGTGACAGGCTCATTACAACTTCAGTACGAATAGGACAACACCACAAGCCAATTTAGTGAACTAATTATAGTTTTAGCCAAACTAACAGAACTCATATTTAATGTTTACATCATGTCTGACTTTGGTATTTTTGATTACTCATCTATTACATACTATAGCATGTACGAAATCTATATCACAGCAATAAAATACGTTTCTATCTCAGGTGTAACAGCTGCATTAAGGTGTCTATTTCAGGGTTGGCTTTCGCCTGTATCATGGCCTTTGTTCCTGTGGTGGTCTTAGAAAGGATTGACAAGCGATATGCATCAATCGCTGTTGGAGTTGTCTATGGAGCTGATGGTTTGGCAACTCCTATCAGTTACTGCATTTCGCGTAAGTAGTTTGATTTGAAGCATGGCGATGCGACTCTAGGTCATACATATATATAAATACAATTATCATGATTTCTATCTGTGATCTGATTCCTTCAAGTGAAATGTTATATAATGGTAATAAACCACTTCAACCACGCAGTCAGAAATTTTACAAATCCATATTTCTTGTTGAAACAAAACGCAAATTTAGCTCTAAATAAATTGAACTGTTGATAACTCTATGAATTTAGCGCTAATTACATTGAACTGTTGATAACTCTATAATTTTAGCTTTAATTACATTGGACTCTTGATAACTTCATGAATTTAGCTCTAATTATATTGGACTGTTGAGAACTCTATGAATTGTAAGTTAATTATAGACATTTCTCTTTTAACTGGTACCTGTATTAAGTTATTATCTAAAGGCTAACTCTATTATTGTAGTAACAATGCAATACTAATCTTTATTATGATTTAATTTTAGCTATGCTCTATTCTCGATACAACACTTGGGCTGCCGGACTTCTGCTAGCGGCTGTCACAATATCTACAGGAAGTCTTTTTATGTTAATCACAGGCTGTATCTTTCCTGTTTCTAAACGGTCAACCAGTCGATAGACCTTTACTAAAACAGGTGATAGCAGCGAGAGCTCAGGGAGCGAGAGCTCAGGGAGCGAGAGCTCAAGCAGTGAGAGCTCAGGCAGCGAGCAGGCAACTCTTCTTAGCAAGCATTATAAACTCATGCTCTGTATCTTCTGGTGCATCTAAGCTGGTGCATTGTGCTCCGCACCATGCACCAGCTTAGATAGGAAGCCTTGAAATCTTTCACCAGGTGTCCTGTTGTGGTGATGTGTCAAGATGAATATCGGTTATCTGTAATAACGATACAGACGTCATATAATGAATGTCTGAGCCATTGCTAAACTGCTCGTCTCTATCTGCTAAACTGCTCGTCTCTATCTGCTAAACTGCTTTCTGCACACTCATTTTACATTTTATCGTTTATAATCTACTGATGTTTGTAATAATAGTCCGATTGATTTAAACCTGCTGAACTGTTGATCTGATGAGATTTCATATGACGACGTTTGCTTTTATTTGCAGTTTTATCTGTTTCATTATAGATTAGTCTAGAGATATTTACTAACACTTGTACGTACTTTTATTAAAACCCGACAAGTTCCTTCTTTCAGAGCTGACGAGTTTACTTAATTAGTGCTCCAAGTTCATCATTACATGGCGATTAATACCATCTAAGATATAGATATATATATATACATATAAAAAAATTGTTTCCTCACCCCGGATACCCGTATGGGTGGTAAATTCTGCTCTAACTCGGGTCTCCTACCAGAGACCTGGGAGTTTGAGCACTCGCCTCAAGATCTTAGCTGTTCCCAATAGCGCACTTTTCTGCAACTCACCTGAGTTGATTGCTGTTGGTATTTGGGCAAGCCACATTTTATGCGCCGGTGTTATTGCGCCCAATGCCCCAATGACTACTGGGATTACAGTTGTTCTTACATTCCAGCATTTTTCAATTTCTTCTCCAAGAGGGAGATATTTCTCTACCTTTTCTCTACCTTATACATATATATATATATATATCTATATATATATATATATATATATATATATATATATATATATATATATATATATATATATATATATATATATATATATATATATATATATATATATATATATATATATATATATATATATATATATATATATATATATATATATATATATAGTAACTAAAAGCAGGTGCAAAAGCATATACAAAGAGAACTCTACACCTAAAAGATAATTAGTGGAGTATGAAGTATATGAAAAAATATTACGAAGAAAGTAAACTTTTAGTAATTGCGCTACAAATTTGTTTGTGCGATGCACTCATCAGACACGTTTGTACTATAAATTTTTAGTACAACCGCGTCTGATGAGTGCATCGCACAAAACAAATTTGTAGCGCAATTACTAAAAGTTTACTTTCTTCGTAATATTTTTTCATATATATATACGTATGTATATATATATATATATATATATATATATAGGATTACTGTCGGTATCGTGCTTGCGAAATCATCAGGCTGTAGATCTCAACTCAAGATATGTGCATATATATGCCTTTATACGTAAGTACCTGCATACCAATGTTAATCACTGCAGTTTCCTTTCAAATTATTTTAAAAAGAGGCTGTAACCATGGTGAAGTCTGCAAAGGGTTGCTATGTAGCGTCAGGTAAAACCTGTAACTATTGGCGCTAGTGAGAGACAATCTTCCTTCCTCGCATGCCTGTGATACCAATTGATCATTTCATAACGGTTGTTACCAATCGATAGCAGATTCGATTTTTATTGTGTTTTGCGGCACTACTTGACATCCTTCTCCAGCAGTCCAAATAAAGCTGGTATTATTTGTTAAAGGTTGACTTGCAACAAAATTCACATTACAGTTATTTGATATGAAAAGATTCACCATGTCTTACTATGTTGTAGGTGCAAAATATGTGGAAAGGTGATTACAAGCTCTTAAAAGCTCAAAAACGAACAGAAAATCGCAGCCACATGAGACCGCCGTAGTTTGGATTCTCTTTCCAAAACGGCTCAAATGTGACGAAGTTGTGAGAGATGGTTTCTGTTTATACTTTCATACAACCTTATTCGTCGAAATATTTTCACAAATATACTTCACGCATTCAATAAAACCATGTCTATTGTTCTTACGTGTCTGTTTTATCGTCATCGTAATGCTGTCACTTTTAGCAGTGATATCCTATAACTTACCGTAAAAATTCGTTTAATTTTTTAGCTTTAGCTTGAAGGAGTACATATCATTGTTTGATAATCATGACGAGTCTGTTGGTCACATGTGATAATCGAAAAGTGCTGCAGAAATTACTTGCGAAGTATTGGGTCACATGATCAGATTACGACTTGCCGATTAGACAAACCAAAACAAAACTGTAAAGTAGCGAGCATCTATATTTGATACGGGGTCTTCGGTAAAACCCAAAGTGTTTGTCATAAACTAGTGCTACGATAAGTTTTATATTGAGCTTTTTATTGGCCTTTCAATTCTTATGAGAACATCACGTAACAAGACAATAACCAAATTTCATGGCTACGTCATCGAAATAAAGAGATTCCAATCTTCGGCGGCTTTTCGTTTTTGAGCTTTTAAGAGCTTGTAATCACATTTCACTACAACACAACAGAGTAAGACATAGTGAACCTTTTGATACCAAACAACTGTAATGTGACTTTTATTGCAAGTCAACCTGTAATGTTAACCATGTTAATGTTAATGCTTCAAGGGATTTGCCAACATCATAATAACCAACAGTGTAACAACACCGTAACAACCATAACACCGTAACACCGTACACCGTAACAACCATAACACCGTAACACCGTACACCGTAACAACCATAACACCGTAACAATCGTAAAACCGTACACCGTAACAACCGTAACAACACCGTAACACCGTACACCGTAACACCGTGTAACAACAGTGTAATAACACCAACAGAGTGACAATTGAAGGAAACAGTGCATGACATGAGTCTACCCTAAGTGGGTCACATAAGTGTCTCTCCTAGGTGGGCCACATAAGAGTCTCTCCTAAGTGGGTCACATAGGTGTTTCTCCTAAGTGGGCCACATAAGTGTCCTAAATGGGCCACACGAGTGTCTCTTCTAAGTGGGCCACATGAGTACCTCTCCTATGTGGGCCGCATAAGTGTCTCTCCTAAGTGGCCCGCGTGAGTGTCTCTCCTAAGTGGGCCGCATAAGTGTCTTTCTTAAGTGAGCCACATAAGTGTCTCTCCTAAGTGGGTCACTTGAGTGTCTCTCCTAAGTGGGTCACATGAGTGTCTCTTCTAAGTGAGTCACATGAGCGTCTATTCTAAGTGGGTCACATGAGTGTCTCTTCTAAGTGGGTCACAGCCTCACAGGAGGGTCTCTCCAAAGTGCTTATGTGTAGGTGCTTATCTCTCCATCAAAAGAAGACATACAATTGGCAGCTCGACTGTTTGACAGATAAATATGTACCAAGTTTTATATACTGTAGCTGTTATATACTATATGTTGTAGCTGTTATATACTATATACTGTAGCTGTTATATACTGTACACTGTAGCTGTTATATACTATATACCGTAGCTGTTATGTACTATGTACTGTAGCAGTTATATGCTATATGTTGTAGCTGTTATATACTATATACTGTAGCTGTTATATACTGTACACTGTAGCTGTTATATACTATATACCGTAGCTGTTATGTACTATATACTGTAGCTGTTATATACTATATGCTGTAGCTGTTATATACTATATACTGCAACAGTTATATACTATATACTGTAGCTGTTATATACTATATACCGTAGCTTTTATATACTATATACTGTAGCTGTTATATACTATATACTGTAACTGTTATATACTATATGTTGTAGCTGTTATTTACTATATACTGTAGCTGTTATATACTATACACTGTAGCTGTTATATACTATATACCGCAGCTTTTATATACTATATACTGTAGCTGTTATATACTATATACTGTAACTGTTATATACTATACACTGTAGCTGTTATTTACTATATACTGTAGCTGTTATATACTATACACTGTAGCTGTTATATACTATATACCATAGCTGTTATATACTATACACTGTAGCTGTTATATACTATATACCATAGCTGTTATGTACTATATACTGTAGCTGTTATATACTATATTCTCAGTGCCTTCCACTCGGCTGCTAAAACGTTTGGTTTCAGAAGTCTGAGTGGTTCGTGAGAATATAGCCTCTTAAAATCCCAACCGACTAGAAACTCAAGGATGTGCTGTTACGTGCCTTAGGGATGATTGCCCTCAATGAACATATTCATGAACTGTAGTCATCAAATCGGTGTAGCTGTATATTATAACAGACATATACATTAGTAGACATATACAGTAGCAGTCATATACTATAGCAGACATATACTATAGCAGACATATACAATAGTAAACATATACTATCGTAGTCATATACAATAGCAGACATATACTATAGCAGACATATAGTATAGCAGACATATACTATAGCAGACATATATTAATAGCAGACATATACTATAGCAGACATATACTATAGTAGTCATATACAATAGTAGACATATACCATAGCGGATATATACTATAGCAGATATATACTATAGCAGACATATACTAGTAGCAGACATATACTATAGCAGACATATACTATAGTAGTCATATACAATAGCAGACATATACCATAGCGGATATATACTATAACAGACATATACTATAGCAGACATATACAATAGCAAACATATACTATCGTAGTCATATACAATAGCAGATATATACTATAGCAGACATATACTATAGCAGACATATACTATAGCAGACATATATTAACAGCAGACATATACTATAGCAGACATATACTATAGTAGTCATATACAATAGCAGACATATACCATAGTGGATATATACTATAGCAGATATATACTATAGCAGACATATACTAATAGCAGACATATACTATAGCAGACATATACTATAGTAGTCATATACAATAGCAGACATATACCATAGCGGATATATACTATAGCAGACATATACTATAGCAGACATATGCCATAGCGGATATATACTATAGCAGACATTTACTATAGCAGACATATACTAATAGCAGACATATACTATAGCAGACATATACTATAGTAGTCATATACAATAGCAGACATATACCATAGCGGATATATACTATAGCAGACATATACTATAGCAGACATATGCCATAGCGGATATATACTATAGCAGACATACACTATAGCAGACATATACTAATAGCAGACATATACTATAGCAGACATATACTATCGTAGTCATATACGATAGCAGACATATACCATAGCAGATATATACTTTAGCAGACATATACTATAGCAGACATATACCATAGCGGATATATACTATAGCAGACATACACTATAGCAGACATATACTATAGCAGACATATACTATAGCAGACATATACCGTAGCAGACATATACTATAGCAGACATATGCAATAGCAGACATATACTATAGCAGACATATACTATAGCAGATATATACTAATAGCAGACATATACTATAGTAGTCATATATAATAGCAGACATATACTATAGCGGATATATACTGTAGCAAACATATATTATAACAGACATACTATAACAGGGCAGCAAATTAAGTAGGCAGCTATTGACTGTGTAATAAAGGCTATGATGCAAATCAGACAGGATATAATTAATGGAAGAGGTTTGTTCAGAGCATTCCTATGAACATCTATATATATATAAATCTCAGTGCCTGCCTTGTGTTAGTCTGTCTGTGCTGTTAGAGCAACTGAAGTTTCAGAATTGAAAAGGTGGCTCTGTACTGGTTTGAACTTGGAACCTCCAGCTCTGCATACAGCCATTTATCCACTACACTCAGTGTCCAACTTGCTGTACTATGGAATAAATTATGCATATACTCATTACATATGCCTATCTTTTATGATTCACGCTAGATACTTCATATAGTATTATGCTAGAATTGTTGGCCAGGAGACAAATGCTTTAACTCCCATGGGCAGCAAGACTTGTGATCGGTATAGAGCTATAGAACGCACTGCACACAGAAATATACAAACGCCTTCATTAAAAAGATGGAATTGTAGATGTTGTATATGTTGATTGAAAGTAAATTTTCTGTGCCAAAAACTTTGTTATTACTTGTGCAGTGCCGGGCATTCAACTAGTTAGACATAATGACAAGGGAGAGGTCAAGGCCATGTTAGAAATCAATGAAAAAGACAAATGGCTAGCTTGAGCTTTTGGCTCGTCGGAGAAATAATTTTTAAATTCCAATTGAAAATCTGCTTAATAGGTGAAATTTTGAAGTTGAAATTAGAGCATTATTAAACATTATATTCTACAGTTATGTGACGCCTTTTCTTTAATTGCAATTGGTATAGGTATTTATGGCAGAATATATTTAGTTTGGTTTTCTATTATCATTTTTGTATTAAGAATTATTTCTATTATTTATGAAATATTACACAAATAATTTTCTTATATTAAATGTTACAGTATGACTACAATTGTTTTATTTTAATACATTCGCATATGGTAGAATATAACGCAGAATTATGAACAAAAATGAAATGTATTGTTGCCACCCCACTTAATGGAACGGCACTGATAGTAAAATCTTGGCTTGCAGACACAGATTAAAGACATGGGACATCTTTTTGGATCCAGCCAGCCATCAGTTTGTCCCTATTGCATACTCATTCTGCATAATCGCAAATTAGCAACAAATTAGTTGGAACTATAGCTGCTACTCTATTTAAAATCATTGTATTTGAAGAGCACAGGCTAACTGCATAAACCAACAAGCAATACAAGGTTTCTATAGCATCAAAACAACTTGCTGCATTCACTCGCGTAATGTATAGTTGTGTTTTCAAATAAAGTATTTCAATAATAATTGTTATGCTCTGAGCACCATAAAAGTAGACTCGCAAATCATGTAGCAACATACAGTAGGCCTACTTGTTAATTGAATTTAGTGCACAAGTGAACGGAGGCTCAGAGCCAATTTAATATAGAATGTCTAATCTAATTTACTTATACGTTAGGTCGAACTAAGAGAAGGCTCCCGGTTTCGCTTGAAGCATTACTTAGTAGCTGAGGAGATGACCTGCTGATCTAGTAGTCAATATAGATCAATATTACATTCAATGGTTAGTAGATGGGCTTGTTAGTAGGAAGTAAGAGAGGATGTATGACTAGACAGTCTCGGCGCTTATCTTAAATCAGTGAATCAACAAGTTCAAGCCAATCGGCAGTTGATTCCAAGAGAGGCTTGTTTACGGACAATTAATCACTTGTAACTGCGACAAGATCCGACAAGATCCGGGACGCAAGCTGTGAGTCTCTTTATTAGACATCAATAGTAGCTGCTCATTACTAGTTTGTAGCAGCAATCAGCTAGCTAATAGATGTTTAGATTTTCTTTGCTATTTTCTGTGTAATATTAAATACATGTTATCAGGTTTCACTCTTTCATTTGGAACATTCTCTACTAATCTTTATAAGACGCTAACGTATTTCAAACAGTAAACTTTTTGGTAAACTTGGCTTTGATATTACTGTAAGTACCAGTTTGAATAGCCTCAGATTCTAATATTTCTTTGTATGGTTTGATACTATAATCTCGCTATAATTAGGTCTGGTAGAAATAAAGGCACTATCCGGCTTGTTCAAAAGCATGAGTTTACACTTAAGACTGATAACAAAATAGCTGACAGATAGTTGATCTGACTAATGCAGGTAAGGTAGCACTCTATTCTCATCTGACTACTGCTGGTAAGGTAACCTTGCTCTGTTCTCATTTAGCTTCTGTAATGCTGGTTTGTTCTAGTTATCTTGCGCTTTTTACGATTGCCCATCGAAGGCCCAGGGTTGGGATACTGGGTGTATCATACTGGGACCTCAACTGGGAGGTGTCATAACTGTAGCAGATTTTACTGGTTGAAGCTAAATTGTACGATGATTTATTGACTCTAGTTTACTTAGAAGGACGTTTAGGGTTTCTTAAGATGCAAAATCATAAGTTTGGACCAGCTAAATATCCGCTTGACCTCTACGCACAAAGATATACAAAATAAGCGATTAAGCTTATAGCTGATCATACATACGTACAAGTGGCTCATTACTAAGCGTTGCAATGGTACTGCCTATCCTAGATGAGTAATTCACTGCATAGTTTAGTAGATAGACTGTAGCAGGTGTTTTAACTAGAAGTAAATAATTCAGGCGCCATCTCTCCAATGAAGTCATACAGCCTCACCAAGTCTCTTGTGACAAAAACAAGCTTTAGTTTTTACATAGTTTATAGCCTCTGTCTGTGTGTTAGCTTTCTAAAGATACACATGTTGATGACCGATATATTAGTGATCACCTGTTCTAAGGTTTGTTTAGACAGACATTGCCTACAGTGTCTAACGATACAATCAACTTGAATTCTGTTGAAAACAAACCTGTGTTACATATACATGTAACACAGGTTTGCTATCAATAGGGTGCCTGGCGCCCAATTAGTAGCCTGCCGATAACAGAGCTTGATAAAAAATGTAAGAGCTCTATGGGATTCTATTGTCTTCACCTGACAGCTGTAATGAGTGGATGAAATCCCCGTTGGGCTTTTATCATTTCTCTTAGATTGCAGGATAGATAGACTGACCAAAACCACTGATAAATCTCTCAGGCGGTTCACATCATTAGCTAGCTTTAGCCACCGCTGTAGAAAATGTATTTGACTGCATCACCGGCATGCTAGATCATACTACCAGTTTCTACTATGTAGGCCTACTAGCAGTAACTAGCGTAGAGAAACCTGTCGTAAGTGATGGATATGACTTGTAGCTAATCTGCACGGCATCAGTGTTTGCGTGCAGAGACTTTTGTATTTCTCAAGCCTCCTTGACTAATCTGCTAAAAATAAGGAGATGTTTTGGCGTTGAATTACCAAAGAGATTTGATAACGTTGCAAATAGAAAAGGGTCATAGAAATGGCCGATACGCGGATTGAAGGGCTGTTATTAAGGATACGGCGAGAGTTTATATTGAATTCTGAGAGAGGGGTCAGCAGTTATGATTGGTCAGTGGAGATACCAATGTCCAGTGCACCCTCAGGATACGATTAGCCTGATATACAGTGCACACTCAGGATACGATTAGCCTGATATACGATGTTTTCACCTAACAAAGTGAAACATGATGATTTTTTCACCTCACCATACGAATCTTTTTTCACCATACGAGTTCAACAAAATTTTTGCCCGTGTTCAAATTTGGCAGTCGGTATGCTTATTACGTACATCAAAATAACCAAGACGCCGAAATACTGGTCGCCAAAAATATTTTCACAACGTCTGAAAGAGACACGATGACGGATTTTGTAAGTTCAGCATTTCTGGTGTGTAAAACGGTAATATTTTTCCTTTAAAACCAAGCTAACCCTTTAAGACCTTTAAAACAAAGCTAAAGTTGAGATCCCTACAAACAAGTCGATAGTCAGACATCTTCCCTTACCTGCTAACAAAAAACCAATTCATTACAAAAACAGCACTGTTCGGGTTTGATTGCCAAATCAGGTTGAAAAAGGTTTTAAACAGGTCCAAGCGCTAAAAGTTATAATGAAAGTGAAGACAGAAACTGATAGGTGATAAAATTTTAGTTGATAGTGATAAAAAGTTGAAATTTAGCAAAATAATTAAAAATACATACTAAACATAAGTTTATGTGTGTATGTTTAGTAAGCAAAACTTATTTGAAGTGAGTTCCAGGTTTATGTTATACGTACATCTGTCTTGAAAGTAATAACTCCTATGGTATGTAATGCACATGGTAGGCCTACACTATAATGTTACATTTTCTTGCAGATCATAACCAGTAAATACAATAAAGTTACTGTATGTAACTATAGTTACTAAGGTTAACATACTATTTTGTTATCAATTTGTAATATGTGCAGTACTTATTTAAAATTTTGATGATTTTTACCATGGGATGTTTGCATTATTAATACAATTACAATAGTTTCTATAGCCGTACATACGATTTTTCCCCTCATATGATGCCAACCCAAGAATGGATAAAAATCATATCCTGAGCCAGCACTGTACTACTATCTTAATGCCTGAAATACTGGCTCATGTAGCTTACAACACTGTTGAGATGAAGTAGCCAATAGAACAACTATACAAAGCATGCCAAGATTTGACTGGCTAAAGATAAAATTAGTACCAATTTTATGTGTCTACAGTTGTCTCTATGTGTGTACACGCATCTGTACATGCCTACACGCGTCTCTACGTGCCTACACTTGTCTCTACAGATCTACACACGCCTCTACGGGTCTACATTGGCCTCTACGTGCCTACACGCGTCTCTACAGGTCTATACTGGCCTCTACGCGCTTACACGCGTTTTTACAGGTCTACACGCGTCTTTAC
Source organism: Watersipora subatra (assembly GCF_963576615.1). Taxonomy (NCBI): domain Eukaryota; kingdom Metazoa; phylum Bryozoa; class Gymnolaemata; order Cheilostomatida; family Watersiporidae; genus Watersipora; species Watersipora subatra. Next base: position 23,197,404 of record NC_088718.1, on the reverse strand, counting down.
GTGCCTACACGCGTTTCTACAGGTCTACACGCGTCTCTACGCGCCTACACACGTCTCTACAGGTCTACACTGGCTAACTAAATGGAGCCTAGTTATGTCAGATAATAATACCTTGATCTGCTTAGTAGTTGATTTAAATAACAGTTTTTGCCAGTTAGACAGCTTTAATTTGTTTCAAAATATTCTTAACCGATTTGCAAGAGTTTATTATTCCTAAATAAGGTATTTGTAGAAATTGGATTGATGAAAATTACGATGATGTTTTTGTACAACCAAATCGGTGCTATAAAACTTGAAAACGCATTTCAGCTTATGCTGTGGAGAGTCTCATGTGAGACTAAGTTGCTTACTAAACAGTATTGGATTGGTATTCTAGAAAGGCTGGCTGGCAACGTGCCAACTACTAGGTACCTTGGCTACTAACTAGAAAAACCCGATATTGATATTTTTATCAATAAATGTAAGGTATAGCCGATTGGAAAGCCTAGTCTTGTTTCCTACATTGTGTACAGTCTTAAGTTAATACATCCAAACATCTCACATATAAGGCATCAAAAGAGTTGACCCCAAAAGCAAAGACTGCCAAGACTTGACTGGCTGGAAACTCTATTGAAGAACGAAACAGTAATTTTATGTTGGCCAGGTATAATCTATCGTGACTCCTTTAGGCAAAGATCTACTAGAGAAACATTTGGCGTTGTTCACTCACAACTTCACAGGTGTCAGCCCTGTGGCTGACATTAATGAATGTTGAGAAATTCATGGCAATGTGTTACTCTTTAGAATTTAGATTATCATGCTTCTTCATGATTGGCTGATTCTCAATGAGTGCGCTTTAAAATGAGATTCAGGAAAGTGATTGGATTTATAATAAAACAAAGCTCCGGTCGCTCTAATAATATAAAGCAAAAAAGGTTGTTACAAAGTTACATTTAAATAAAATCTAAATGTTACCAGTTCTAGTACTCTGGCACTCCGGTGTGCTGTGAGAGATCGTCAGCTCTAGTACTCTGGTAGTCCGGTGTGCTGTGAGAGATCGTTAGCTCTAGTACTCTGGTAGTCCGGTGTGCTGTGAGAGATCGTCAGCTCTAATACTCTGGCACTTTGGTGTGCTGTGAGAGATTGTCAGCTCTAGTACTCTGGCACTTTGGTGTGCTGTGAGAGATTGTCAGCTCTAGTACTCTGGTAGTCCGGTGAGCTGTGAGAGATCATCAGCTCTAGTACTCTGGTAGTCCGGTGTGCTGTGAGAGATCGTCAGCTCTAGTACTCTGGTAGTCCGGTGTGCTGTGAGAGATTGTCAGTTCTAGTACTCTGGTAGTCCAGTGTGCTGTGAGAGATTGTCAGCTCTAGTACTCTGGTAGTCTGGTGTGCTGTGAGAGATCACCAGTTCTAGTACTCTGGCACTCCGGTGTGCTGTGAGAGATCGTCAGCTCTAGTACTCTGGCACTCCGGTGGGCTGTGAGAGATTGTCAGAAGAGTCAATAAAGCACAGAGAATAAGTAGCTGCACAATTATTTCGAACTTATGCAAGACAATTGATTGATGCAGTTAGAGTGTCTGTCCACACTTTCACAAGTCATGAGTTTGAATACGGTATGATGCCATTCAATTCGCAACCTTCATCTGTGGCTTCAGATGGCTACGGCTTTTATTTGTAGTCAAGATTTGACAAGAGTCAATGTCAAAGATCTTACTGCCAGTTGGATTTAATGCTGAAGCTAGTAGGCCTGCTAGCATCTAAGATTTTACACAAATTTGTATACATTGAAGAGATGTCAATTTGAAAACTATCTCTCACGCTTTTATTACCTGATGCTAGACAGCAAGACAGGTTGGCTCATGCTGCAGAGGGCCCCATGTGAGAAAAGGTTTTCTCTGGAGTATACCACTAGTAAGCTACCCTCCTGGTCATCTCCAAGTGGGTCGCTCTTAACACATGTGAAATGTAAACCTGCTGTTCATTGCATGTCACAGTCTCACATAGACCTCTGGCTTTAGCATATAGAGTTACATGTCACAGCCTCACATAGACCTCTGGCTTTAGCATATAGAGCTACATGTCACAGCCTCACATAGAACTTTGGCTTGAGCATATAGAGCTACATGTCACAGCCTCACATAGACCTCTGGCTTTAGCATATAGAGTTACATGTCACAGCCTCACATAGACCTCTGATGGTGACAAGAATGGTATCCAACATTAAAACTGCTCTCAGCAACTGGGCATGTCTTCAGTTTCTGAGGTTCCCTTCTCACTTAGCTCTGACATGTTCAGCCAAAATCCCACAGAAATGATTTGTATTTGCACAGCCTCTACTTGCAGCAGATAAAAACGCGATCCTAGAGAGAATGCCCACACAAACTAAAGCCTGGTTCAAATATCGATTGTGATACTCCAGCGGTAACTTGCGCAGCAAAACGCTTGTGACGCTAGGCTCGGCGGCTTATGTTCACATAAAGCTGCATCACTAATAACGGCATAAAAATGTTCGCTCACCATGCTGTTTCGATAATGCTGACCTTCACCTGTACAGTGCATTTCAAGAAGGTTTTGCCTGCGGCTCTTCGGCATGTCATAAAATGCCCAAACACACCGAGGCATAGCATAGGATGCCTAAACACACTGAGGCATAGCATAAGATGCCCACACGCACTAAAGCATGTCAAAAGATGCCCACACAGGCTAAAGCCTGGTTCCCATGTACGTCACAAAGCACCGACGACAGCACCGCAGGCTATTAGCGGTGAAATGAGAACCTACGCGCCGGGTACCGCCGAGGACCGCCGGTAGTTGCCGGTGGCATCGCAATAGTTTAGCGCTGTTCAAATTTCGCAAAAGGCCGCAGGCAAAACCTTCCCGAAATGCACTGTACGGGTGAAGGTCCCCATTATAGAAATGGCATGGCTAGCGAACATATTATTTGACTACGCGATTATGTTTAGCGATGCAGCTTATATGTGAACATATCCCGCCGAGCCTAACGTTGCAAACGTTTTGCTGCGCAAGTTACCGCTGGAGTATCACAATCGATATGGGAACTAGGCTTTAGACATGTCATAAGATGCCCATGCACACTAAGACATGTCATAAGATGCTCAAACAAACTGAGGCATATCGTAAAATGCCCACACACACTAAGGCATGTCATAAGATGCCCACACACACTAAGGCATGTCATAAGATGCCCACGCACACTAATACATGTCATAAGATGCTCAAACAAACTGAGGCATATAGTAAGATGCCCACACACACTAAGGCATGTCATAAGATGCCCACACACACTAAGGCATGTCATAAGATGCCCACACACACACTAAGGCATGTCATAAGATCCCCACACACACTAAGACATGTCATAAGATGCCCACACACACTAAGGTATGTCATAAGATGCCCACACACACTGAGGCATGTCATAAGATGCCCACATACACTAAGGCATGTCATAAGATGCCCACATACACTAAGGCATGTCATAAGATGCCCACATACACTAAGGCATGTCATAAGATGCCCACACACACTAAGACATGTCATAGGATGCTCAAACCAACTGAGGCATATCGTAAGATGCCCACACACGCTAAAGGTAGGGCCACACGAGACAAAATTCTCACGAAATCGGCGAAATTTGGACGAAACGATTCGTACGAATTGACATTTGGACGAATTCGTCCATCGTTGGTTGCGCACGATGAACGAATCCTGAATTGGACGAAACGTCAGAAATTCATACGAATCGTTGTTGGATTGGTCGGTTGAAAAGGTTAATTGAATGTTGAAGGTCGTTTTCTTTAGTTTTTCTGTTTGTACTGAAGTAAATGATTGAAACGGAATCGGCTTCAATTTATCACCGCGTTCTGATTGGCTAGTTGAAAGTTAGTTTTGTACGAATCCGTGGTGGGGAAACTCCGTGTGGCAGGTCAGAAATTTCGTACGAATGGAATTTCCCAGATTAGTTGAAATTACACGATACGTGTGGCCCTACCTTTAGGCATGTCATAAGATGCCCACATACACTAAGGCCTGTCAAAAGATGCCCACATATACTATGGCATGTCATAAGATGCCCACACACACTAAGGCATGTCATAAGATGCCCACACACACTAAGGCATGTCATAAGATGTCCACACGCACTAAGGCATGTCATAAGATGCCCACACACACTAAGGTATGTCATAAGAAGCCCACACACACTAAGGCATGTCATTAGATGCCCACACACACTAAGGCATGTCATAAGATGCCCACATACACTAAGGCCTGTCAAAAGATGCCCACATACACTATGGCATGTCATAAGATGCCCACACACACTAAGGCATGTCATAAGATGCCCACACACACTAAGGCATGTCATAAGATGCCCACACACACTAAGGCATGTCATAAGATGCCCACACACACTAAGGCATGTCATAAGATGCCCACACACACTAAGGCATGTCATAAGATGCCCACACACACTAAGGCATGTCATAAGATGCCCACACACACTAAGGCATGTCATAAGATGCCCACACACACTAAGGCATGTCATAAGATGCCCACACACACTGAGGCATGTCATAAGATGCCCACACACACTGAGGCATGTCATAAGATGCCAACACACACTGAGGCATAGCATAAGCTAATGTTGGTTGTTTAAGATGACCCGGAATGGCTGGTAGAATCAGCTTGTATAAGCAATTAAATTAAAGTTCAGCTAGTCATCATCTTCTATTCACTTATTCGGCCAAAACGAGTTTCTTCACTTTGGAATGTCTGACTTATAACTCTTCAATTACAGAATACAGAAAAATGATATTCACTGCCTTTTTGCTGCTGCTCCTGGCCACCAGCTCCCACGCTGCCATAGGAGACTTCCCATCGGATAGTTTTGACAAACCTATTGTTGATATTCTCAACCAGACTCTTTATGGACAATGCTTGGTGCCAATGATCTGCTTAGATAGAGGTCAAAGGTCAGTGAAATACTCGTTTAGCCTCAGAGAAGCGAGATGTTGCCTAAGAGTATTAAATCAACTTCGCGGCTATAGTATTATATCTATTTGTGCTGAATTGAATCGATCTTTACCTATGTCTATGTTATGCTCTGTTAACTCTATGGATATGTTAACTCTATCATATGGGTCACCTACTAATATACTCATATTAGTGTGTACTATGAAGACATACTAATATGAGACTTATGAGTATAATATAAATACTATACATATACTAAAGAAAGAACTGTAGCACCTCTAGTGTTTATTTAGAATCAAGGCTACCAGCATGCACATGGAATGCAGAATAATAGGCTCTCTCATCATAGTTAAAGAAGCAGTGATGCGGGCGTTAGTCAATAGTCCCACTCCAGTGATGCGGGCATCAGTTCACAGTCCCATTCCTTCTGGCACAGTCTATGATCGGAACAAAAAAATGTAATTTATTTGATCTGGGAGTTTTGGAACTGCCAACTTGTGCATATGGGATGACATTTTTATACAAATATACTAAGCAATATCCCCATGTAAAACATACTTAAACAGCTATAAATTCTGTCTGTGTGTCTATAAACTCTGTCTGTGTGTCTATAAATTCTGTCTGTGTCTATAAACTCTGTCTGTGTGTCTATAAATTTTGTCTGTGTGTCTATAAACTCTGTGTGTCTATAAACTCTGTCTGTGTGTCTATAAACTCTGTCTGTGTATCTATAAATTCTGTCTGTGTGTCTATAAACTCTGTCTGTGTGTCTATAAACTCTGCCTGTGTGTCTATAAGCTCTGTTTGTGTGTCTATAAACTCTGTCTGTGTATCTTTAAATTCTGTCTGTGTGTCTATAAACTCTGTCTGTGTGTCTATAAACTCTGCCTGTGTGGCTATAAACTGTCTGTCTTTCTGTTTGTCTGTAAACTCTGACTGTGTATCTATAAACTCTGTCTGTGTATCTATAAATTTTGTCTGTGTGTCTATAAACTCTGTCTGTGTGTCTATCAACTCTGTCTTTGTGTCTATACACTCTGTCTGTATGTCTATAAACTCTGTCTGTGTGTCTATAAACTATGTCTGTGTGTCTATAAACTCTGTCTGTGTATCTATAAACTCTGCCTGTGTGCCTATAAACTCTGTCTGTGTGTCTATAAACTCTGTCTGTGTGTCTATAAACTCTGTCTGCGTGTCTATAAACTCTGTCTGTGTGTCTATAAATTTTGTCTGTGTGTCTATATACATGTAGCTGAACATCACAAGAAAGTAAATCGAATGTACAAACACAGGAAAGTGTCGCAGAAATTTCTAGTACAGTAAACGTTCCTATAACGCAAATAATCCGTTCAAGGAATGTTTACAGTAATGGGAATTCATGTCATAAGAACAGTGAAATACATGTAAATTGCCTAATCCGTTCCAAGATTTTTCCAAACTCATCCTTCTGGCCATGCAAAAAGGAAAAACTTTATTTATCTCTTTTAATTTGTGGGCTGTACCTTAAAGGTTGACTTGCAACAAAATTCACATTACAGTTATTTGGTATCAAAAGATTCACCATGTCTTACTCTGTTGTGTTGTAGGTGCAGAATAGGTGGAAATGTGATTACAAGCTCTTAAAAGCTCAAAAACGAAAAGCTGCCGTGGATTGGAATCTCTATATTTCTCTGACGTAGTCATGAAATTTGGTTATGGTCTAGTCACGTGATGTTCTTCCGTGAATTGAAAGGCCAATAAAAAGCTCAATACAAAACTTATCGTAGCACTAGTTTATGCCAAACACTTCGGGTTTTACCGAAGACCCCGCATCAAATATAGCTGCTCGCTACTTTACAGTTTTGTTTCGGTTTGGTCTAATCGTCAAGTCGTAATCTGATCATGTGACCCAATACTTCGCAAATAATTTCTGCAGCACTTTTCGATTATCACAAGTGACCAACAGGCTCGTCATGATTATCAGACAATGATATGTATTCCTTCAAGTCAAGGCTAAAAAATTAAACGAATTTTTACGGTAAGTTATAGGATATCACTGCTAAAAGTGACAGCATTACGATGACGATAAAACAGACGCGTAAGAACAATAGACATGGTTTTATTGAATGCGTGAAGTATATTTGTGAAATATTTCGACGAATAAGGTTGCATGAAAATGTAAACAGAAACCATCTACCACAGCTACATCACATTTGAGCCGTTTTGGAAAGAGAATCCAAACTATGGCGGTCTTGTGTGGCTGCGATTAACTGTTCGTTTTTGAGCTTTTAAGAGCTTGTAATCACATTCCCACATATTTTACACCTACAACACAACAGAGTAAGACATGGTGAATCTTTTCATATCAAATAACTGTAATGTCAACCATTAAAGGTTGACTTGCAACAATTTAATTTGTGGGCTGCACCTTAACTGCAGAATTATTGGTTTGCATCCGACAATTGAAGAAGTTAATTTCCTGAGTGTGGTTATGATTCGTGTACCTGCTCTTTACTGACTCCGCTGCTTTTTACTGACTCCGCTGCTCTTTACTGACTTTGCTACTTCAGTTCGGCACTTTGGAAGCTCTGGTTTAGTTGCCTCTTTTAATCCATCAGTTGAATCACAGTAAATAATATCTGGTTAACTTTCAGTAGGTCCACCCAGCATGACCTGAGTAGTCTGCCCCTCAGTATGACCTGAGTAGTCTGCCCCTCAGCATGACCTGAGTAGTCTGCCCCCCAGCATGACCTGAGTAGTCTGCCCCCCAGCATGACCTGAGTAGTCTGCCCCCCAGCATGACCTGAGTAGTCTGCCCCCCAGCATGACCTGAGTAGTCTGCCTACCCAGCATGACCTGAGTAGTCTGCCTACCCAGCATGACCTGATAAACAGATAATTCACATGAATTTGCTTTATAGCTGTGGAGTGGAGACCGATCATCATGTGACAGTGAACTGCTCAAACAGGATGGCAGGCCCATACATTCCGTACTTCCAAACTTACTTTCTGCCTCGAAGAACATGGGATTTTGACTTCAGGTAAGACACTATGAGCCAAAAGCATTGCTGAATTCATGTAGAAAACAATGTAATAAGCGGTTGAAACTGACAACATAATAAACCAACAGACTCTCCTATAGTTTTACTGCAACGATTAATAAATAATATGTTTAACCATCACTTAGAGCTCAGTGTACATTTCCAGAGGTCACTGTTTTTTTATTTCTAATTAATCTTTGGCTACAATTGGAAATAGATATTATCATGATTTGAGGCTTAAATAAAAGAAGCCAACAAGTCAATCATAGATTTAATTTTGTCAATAATATGTTTAGTAATGCAGTTGGGTATCATTTTGATAACGTGACATGTTGAGGGCTGCAGTTGGGTATCATTTTAATAACGTGACATATTAAGGGCTGCAGTGAATATGTAGAAAGTCAGTGAAAGAGTTCAAAAGGTCAAATGGAATAAAACTGTAGGCTTAGAGATTATTAGACCTGAATGGTGTGGTTTGCTGGTATTTTTTGACAATAGTCAATCTGTCAGCAATGAGATGAAGAGTTGCATTCCCTTGAAGCTGTTTTGTTGCAAATTTGTAAAATAATGTGAATTCATGAACTCTTTCACCTCGTTCAACGATGTGAAGATGTTTGACTTTATTGTAACTTTCAGTTAATTGTATCCTGTTTACCGCGTGATGCTAAACAAGCCGTCTTACTTCCTGTTACATCATAATCTATTCATTTCCAGTAACAACTACATTGAGCAACTGCAAAGTCTCTCCTTCATTGCACCGATAAATGTCTCGGTCAACTTGACTCGAATTGACCTCTCCCACAATTACATTTTCAGCATTGCTCCCACAACATTCAGAGGTCAGTGAAGAACATCCGCTTAGGCTTTCTGTCATTGCATATAGCTAGCTTGCTATTACTATATGCGCAGGTTTCTTCTACATACAGTGAACCTTTACATATAAAGTTATTCCGCAAGTTAGAACCATCTTATATTGGAGCTAATATCTCTATAAGAATGCACAGTAGTTCCTTCCACATACCAAAAACTTACGATAAATCTTTGATAAGTACTGCAGATAAGTCTTTGATAAGTACTGCAGATAAGTCTTTGATAAGTACTGCAGATAAGTCTTTGATAAGTACTGCAGATAAGTCTTTGATAAGTACTGCAGATAAGTCTTTGATAAGTACTGCAGATAAGTCTTTGATAAGTACTGCAGATAAGTCTTTGATAAGTACTGCAGATAAGTCTTTGATAAGTACTGCAGATAAGTCTTTGATAAGTACTGCAGATAAGTCTTTGATAAGTACTGCAGATAAGTCTTTGATAAGTACTGCAGATAAGTCTTTGATAAGTACTGCAGATAAGTCTTTGATAAGTACCGCAGATAATTAGATAGCATTAAAACAAATACAATGTCCAAAATTATGTAAAAAACTAAACATAAAAACTAACTTATATGTAAATAATAAAATTAATTAATTAATAACTAAATTAATAAAATAACAATCAATAAAAGCAGGTTTTAGTGTTACGTAGAGACATTGGATTGAAAGTGTAGCCTCAGTGATGTAGTGTGCAAGTAGAGGGATGATAGAGATACAGCCATACCGTATGTCTAACTTAAGCTACAGTAAGTGAAGTTTAAATTTAGTCTACACGATTTATTCAGATCTACTTAAGTTAAACCAACATTTTAACTCACAATATTGAACCTTCAGAACCTTCAATGCTTTGAGAAGGTTTCAAACGTTGTTTATAGACAATTATATTAGCCATGGATTAAAATATTTGCTCCAAGTTTTTGGCCTGCTGGAATATGCATTGAGGCAACCGTACATAAAGGTTTGACAATGGTTTAATAGCAAAACATTGAATAGAAACTGTTTTTCAAATGTGTATCAGCTTACGGAGCTTACGGAGCTATGACAGTGTCTGCAATTTTCTTTTGCATTCTCTCAGAATGATGAGTTAACTTCAATAAATATTCTATAGTTACAATACAGACAGAGAGACACCGACTTCGCCTTAAATAGTTGCAATGTTTTCAATGATTGTTCTCTTGTATTGGGTACTTTATCACAAACAAAGTAATTCTCAAAATATATATTTATAGATCACAAGCTTTAACTGAACTTTCAAGTTTTCAACACTAATAAAACCTAATAAAAACTAGTGCAGTTGTTGACCCTTTCAAGTAGGGCAGACAACTTCAATTTCCAAATAATATATCTAATTTTTATTTATTATTATATATATATTTCTCAAAATTAGTCGTATATTCGTGTATTTGTCGTTTTGATTGTCCAGCTATAGCTATTATTTTAGCATTGCTTCCACATGTTACGAAGCTCTAATTAAGAAATATTTTGGGACCTATGTATATGCAGCACGATGCTTTTCCGTCTTTATTGCGTTAAGGCTAATTTGTTCAGCCCCACGATATTGACAATATTATTTCTACGAACTTGAATTTGTGTACTGATTACATACGTTATTAAAAAATATTAGTTGCTCGCCATGGTGAGTTAAGCGTTATCCATTATGGTAAAACAGTTTCGCAAAATAAAATTTAATAAATTTCAGCTAAAAGACGTATTTATTGATACGTTGCACTCGCGGGTTACTATGCCCGTATAAAACACGATGCTTTCTGCCAAACCGTATCAACAAACATTTCTCTCGAAATAAATAATTGGCGACTGTTGTAATGCTTTTCATATGGTCATAAAAAATTTTATTTTGTATTAATTGTATCATTACCAAATAATCTGTTTTGCAGTCATACCTGCAAACACATCAACAGTTACACATCAACATTTAGTTCTTTGCTTAGTTATTCGAGCTGGTCGAAATACTTTCTTTCACCTACCTGTTTCCTTGATTCTCATTTAGTACCGTGCAATTCCGTGCAGTACCGTCTACATTCAATCTTTTTCTTGTATTTATTTACGGCTTTTACGTTATTTCTTTTAGTTCTATTTAAGACACCTTTGTTTATATGAATATTGTTCAATTTGTTATTTAACATTTATTTTAATAGCGATTTATTATATTAACAAGCGCAATTTCCTTTCCTCATCAAACGAATATTGATTTGTTGCACACGTGTGTCACGAAAGTTCCTATCAGTGCTCACTTTGTGTATTACCTTACACATCTTTCCATTAAAACCAATCAGTAATTCGTAATTAATTTCACGTTTTACAACAAACATTTTAAAAAATACTATAAGATTATATTTTTGATTATCTGTAAGATTTACTGGACTATCATGTAAGATTAGAAGTATCAGTTATTTCTCACTCTCATATATTTGTATTTATAAATATATACATATTTACATTCTCATATTACATTTATAAATTTGTTATAACTTTTGAAGTTTATAATATAAGTTTTTAAAGTTTGTTTCATTATCATTATTATTTCTACTTGCATTCTTTTAAACATAAATTGAATATCGTGTTTTAAGTTTAAACATTATTCATTTTCCTACCACTGTTATTGTTACTTAGTTAGTTTACAATTTTTATTATTAATATTTGCTGTGCTAATTAATAAAAGGTCTTTGGTCATAAAATTGATTTGTATTTAACATATAACAACATTTGGCATTCCAACTTTCAAACTGCATATCATGAGAAAAGTTTTGATGGATAGCTTCTGATGGAACAGTAACTTTTTTTATACACACACATCTATGCAAGAATTTTCATTAATAATTCAACGTATTCAAGATTTTTATTTTATTTTTTCAGTTCGTATTAACTGTATCATTACCAAATCATCCTTTGACATTGTAATCGTAGCAAAACCAACTTAATTTAGCTATTACTTGCCAAGTATTTCACATTTGCATCTAAATTGTTCATAGTCGTTTTATTTATTTTAATTTATTTGACCTGCACAAGACATTTTTCTCATGATATGAAGTTTAAAGGTTAGAATGGCAAATGTTGTTATATGTTAAATACAAATCAATCATCTGACCAAAGACTTTTTATTACCCGGGCAATGCCGAGTAGCACATCTAGTATCTATATATTTCTCAAAGTATGTCGCCTGTGGAGTCGTCCTGCTATAGCTATTAAAATCTTGAAATAAAGAATCTGTACCTAAAAAGATTTCATCTCGAACCCTCCCGTGCACCAGTCCGACACCATGCCAATTAGGCCACAGAAATTGATCTGTTCTTAAGCTGATATAATTATGTTCCTATATGGGAGCAAATACCCTATGGCTGTACGTACTCTGCAGGCTGATTGCGTAACGCCAGTTAGACGAATAGCTCTCATTAGAAAGCGTGCTCAAATTTTTCATTGGCAATGTGCCAGGCTAATGGAAAATTTGAGTAAGCGGCAGACAACTCTCATTACTTCTCATCTCATGGTTTATAAGCTGATTTCTATTACCCAGGCAACGCCTAGTAGTACAGCTAGTCAGCTATTAAAAGCCAGACTATGCTGGATTCTAACAAATGAGAAAAACACAATGAATAAAATGATTGTTAGGTGATGAAGACATGTACCTGTACTAATAGGAGTTGCTTAACCTCGCAAAGAAGGTGTCATATGAAATACTGAAACCTTACACATTGTAAAACTGTATGATTCAGGTGAGGTCTCTAAAATGCTACACACCGTGGACCTCAGTTTTAACAAGTTAGAAGACATCGAAGAGGGTGTCTTTGCTGACATGCCAGCTCTGATCACCCTTGACCTCTCAAATAATAAGTAGGTACATGTAGGCCTATATATTTTTCAATTTTAGTTTTTTTCTTTGTATTATTATCTACAAAATACTTGACAATCTATTTAAAGCTGTAAAGAATCATAGTGGTGTAGGAGATGAGCTATATGACTATATTATGCTGCGTGTACTTGAGTTTGTATTGTATGTTGATGTGAATGGTTACAGACTAGATATTGCTGCGTGTACTGGAGTTTGTATTGTATGTTGATGTGAATGGTTACAGACTAGATATTGCTGCGTGTACTTGAGTTTGTATTGTATGTTGATGTGAATGGTTACAGACTAGATATTGCTGCGTGTACTTGAGTTTGTATTGTATGTTGATGTGAATGGTTACAGACTAGATATTGCTGCGTGTACTTGAGTTTGTATTGTATGTTGATGTGAATGGTTACAGACTAGATATTGCTGCGTATATTTGAGTTTGTATTGTATGTTGATGTGAATGGTTACAGACTAAATATTGCTGCGTGTACTAGAGTTTGTATTGTATGTTGATATGCATGTTTACCAGGCTCGGTTGAATTTTAGAATTGGTTTTGTTTGGTTGGTCAATAATTTAGGCTGCCAATTTAATTTAATCTATTGTTTGAATTGCCCAAAAAATGAAAGTGGAACAACCTTGTTAACTATGATCCAAAACACTTTCTCATCATATAAGTTGCGCACCCTTTATGTATGATGACAAGTTCTTTCTAGAAGCTTCGCGTAAATGTATGAGAATCTGGTCAACTCGAGTCCACTAAATCAGACACAGGACAATCTAATAGGTGACACCTTACCAATACCTTCATACCTTTAATGTAGTACCTTTATTTTTTTCTTTAAAAACTCTTCCAAAGAGTAGCTGGCTTGTTGCAAAACTTAATGGTATTATGGAAGAGCTACAAAAAAACTTTGGCTCAGCATTTGCATTCTTTGAGATTATCTAACCTTGCAACATAAATGTATTACAAGATTACACAACTTCAAAGTCATCCTTGAAGCTGGAGTGCAAAAGTTTAATGATTTAGAAACTCAACAGCAAGGTAATCTTACAAAACAAGTAAGATAAATTCTGTTTGAGCTTTGTGATGTCAGTGGTTTTAAGGTTTTAACTCCAAAAATTGGCAAAAGTAAAAGAAGTTTTGCTTCTCAGCTGATGAGAAACGCAGTGCAGCAATATTTATTGCTCATCATTGTAATCCGATTTGCGATTCTGCTCAGGTTTATCATTTCCTGAGCTTGAGAATCCTAATTAATCCTGTTAATGAGGTTCCTCTACTGGGGCCCCTCTACTGGCACTCGCTCTACCAGTGCCCCCTTCTACCAGTGCCCCCTTCTACCAGTGCCTCCTCTACTGGTGCCCCATCTACTGGTGCCCCTTCTACTGGCGCCCCTCTACTGGCGCCCCCTCTACTGGTGCCCCCTCATTGGTGCCCCCTCTACTGCATCTCCTCCCTGGCGCCCCCTCTACTGGTGCCTCCTCTACAGGTGCCCGTCACTGGTACCCTCTCACTAACATAATAGAAGCCATGTCCATTTGTCCGAAGCAACACTAAGAGCTTTAGCAAAAAGGATTGCGACTCACATTGGCTCGAACTCTCACATTATTCATGGTCAAAATCTAGCGCACAACCAATACTCCACTCGATCACCTTTCCACAGCTAGGAATATTTGTGCACGTAATTATTACGCATGACGATCTCTCATGGTACATAGGATTGCAAGCATATCAGTTCCCAATAATTTGCACAGCCACTTTTATTAGATTAGCGTGCTTCCCAGGCTAACAAAATGAGCAACACAGTGAACTACATTTGAAGAGAATTAATAGGGCATATGCTACAGCCATCCATTTCTGTTCAGTCTTCCTTGTTCTTTCTTACATAGGCTGGTAAACTTGGACAGCACATGTAAAACACCATTTCCTTCTCTGATGTCTCTCAATGCAGAAGGTAACAAGCTGGCTAAAGTGACCTTTAACTGCCTCTCAACTGCTGACAAGACTGTCACTCTGCAGCTCGACAAGAATTATATTACATCCGTAGATGATTGCTCATACAGGTAAAGAAGAAATTAAACTACTCATGTACTTCTCCTAAATGTTTATTAACATGAAATACAATTGCTACAAGCTAGTAGTTGTGTCTATAGATGTTTTTATCAGATATGTACTGGTTTATGTAGATAGGTGACTGTGCGTTTGGTGAAAAACATGGTTCCGTGAGATACCCGTGAAGGGTTGTTTTTTTATTGTATTTAGCAAGAGTTGGTTATCTCAGGGACCTGTAAACACCTGTTCGTCTAGATAGATGTTTGTGTATAGTCAAGAGAGGTGTCTGTAGTAAACTGCTTTCAGTGGCGGTATAATCTACAGAAAAACAAATGCAAGACAATTTAGTTTTTGGAAGAAAACTTTGGATAATTTTTATGATCGCCCTTACTGTAATAAGAACCGTGCACGTCTGCCTGTCGGACACCACAATTGGAGCATTAGGAAAAACAGATTGCTTTTACCAGGAATCAAACTCACAGCTTTGCCTTGGTAGACTCTCTACTATCATCAATCAACCACTTTGCTACATTATAGAATACTTGTGCAGTTTGTTATTACACCTGACTATTACTTACGGTTAGTACCGAACTACTAGGGTACTTGTCTATTATAAAAGAGTCATTCATTTTTGTTGGTTCCTTCTGGTTGAACTCAATTCTGCTAGAGTAACAGTGTTAATAACACATCCGCTAAATCTCTTGTTCCACATTCAACAAACAATGGTAGTGTGAGATGCGTAAGTTCAGTTCCCAGCTTAACCACGCTTTTTTCTTTCATGTTCTGCATAGCAACTAGTAAAATAAAATATTAAAATGTAAAGCAATGTTATGAGGATCTTTGGAAATATAAAGTGTGATTTTAAATGAAGTTTTTACATCTGAGATCCAAGATTGTTAGCACACGCGCAGCGCCTTTAACTGATCAGCCCTGTCTGGCTAGACAATCTTTTAAAAAGTCTGCATAAAACTAAGCTGGCAATCAGCCAATTTAATAGAGAATGAATAATTAGTTTACTCTGAGGCATCTAGGAGCTGTTAGTAAACAGTCTAGTACACGCTGGGTCACAAGGGGTCACAAGGGGTCATATTCTTATTGGTTTAAATTAAAATGCTGCTTGACTGTAAAAAACTGCTGTTTTTGCTGACATGATTATTTGCATTTTATTTGTACATTATATACATTGTATATAATGTGCAAATAAATGTACATTATATATGTTGTATATAATGTACAAATAAATGTACATTATATACGTTGTATATAATGTACAAATAAATGTACATTATATACGTTGTATATAATGTACAAATAAATGTACATTATATACGTTGTATATAACGTACAAATAAATGTACATTATATACGTTGTATATAACGTACAAATAAATGTATATAATGCACAAATAAATGTACGTTATATATTATAGATCATTTGTAACTAGAATAGTTATTGTTTTAATTGAATTAATAAATTGTTTATTAAAATTGTAATTTTACTTTTATCATTATGGATCATGGCCTCTGATATTCGCAGGTCGGGAATTCAGCCAATGAGTAAACTTGCTTGACCGACTTGTTAAATGAAGAGTCGTTTGCTCACTGGAGCTCATACGAGTAACCTGCAGTTAATATTTAAACATATTGATTGCATTTTATGTTGTTATACTTGACTTCAAATATTCTGAAAGTGTTTGCTGCAATGCCAAGCAGAAGTGTATTGTATTACAAATCAGTATAAACCCCTAAGGTACATACGACAGTGGCTAATAGCGACCATCGTGCATACTTATAATATTGATTTTTTAAAAGCGGTGTACAGCTTGTTTGTAACTGCGGTGTACAGCTTGTGTATAACTGCGGTGTACAGCTTGTGTATAACTGCGGTGTACAGCTTGTGTATAACTGCGGTGTACAGCTTGTGTATAACTGCGGTGTACAGCTTGTGTATAACTACGGTGTACAGCTTGTGTATAACTGCGGTGTACAGCTTGTGTGTAACTGCGGTGTACAGCTTGTGTACAACTGCGGTGTACAGCTTGTGTATAACTGCGGTGAAAACACATTATCTAATGTATTTCCCCTCCACAACACACAGCGGGCTTAAAACTTAATTTTTATTGATAGAACTAATCTTTAGTGATAGAACAATTGTTTGGTTAAGGAATGTACAGATCTTCCTGGTAATGCTTACAAAGAACTTCGTGTAAATTAATTTATTACACAAAAGCTAAAAATGGGTTAAAGGAGATGATTGTTACTAGTTTAGATTTTCCTTGTAGTGATGTCAGCCACCCCCATACAGCTAATAGTCAGCCACCCCCATACAGCTAATAGTGCACATTTGTGTTTCAGCGACAAACTAAATGTTAAGTTTGGACAAAACCCCATCATATGTGGGTGTTCTACCAAGTTTACCAATTCGGATTGCCTTCAGATGGACACCAAAACCAATACAAGCGTCATCGAGACTCAGCCCAGATGTGAATCGGCAGCATGTGAAGTTATTTCGTATAACAAAAGCTATGAGCTAGTAGATGGAAAGAAAGCTACTTACGTCGTGACGGTCAAGTTTTCTGGAAACGCTGAGTACACAGTCGACGTAATACAATATAGAAAAGCTGATGAGATACTTTCTCCTCAAGTCTTTCAGTCAAAGTCACAAGTTACTGGCATGATGAAGACTGCCACGCTTTCTTATAACGATGAGTACTCAGTGTGCGCGACACGCACTTCTGATACAGGGTTTGCGCAGAGAAGTTGTGAATATTTGACACCTCCTAGATACTACATCGGAGCTGCTAGACAACTATCAGCAAGTGTTTTATTTCTCATCACTGCAATGCTGCTAGTCCACTGCTAGAATGTCCATCTCATCTGTCAGATAGCCAAAACATTATAGCGCTTGTGCCATGAATGCTTTTGCTGTAGTGATGCCGATTGATGCTGATGCGTATTAAATGTTGTCATATATTTTTGTACTTGGAGCTAATCAAAACCAAATATGGATTTCATACAACTTCTGGCCTCTAATCACCACGAACCACTAATCAATTGTGCAAAATATGATGTTGTTTGAGTTATCAAATAAAATTCTCAACATTGAGACTAGCACCACAATTTTTATCCACGCTGTTGGAAGTTTTACAGCCATTTTTAACAAATTTGACAGAATATGAAAATACTCTATGCTTGTCAGAGAATTCTATTTTCAGATGATTCCTTACAGGTTCTCTTTGGAATGTTTTGTTAGGTTCTTTCAGGAAATGTTAATGAAAGGATAACCGCCTTTTCCGCCCTTTGGCCCCTTTCACTCGTTAATCCACACCTATATTTGCCTTCTAGCTTTGCTAATGTTAAACGATCATCAACTACTGCCGATTGTGACCTAAGAATGTTAATGACATTAGGATGAGTATTAGAGCCTCCATCTGGCAGCTATAAAGTCTAAAGGCAAAGGTCACTCAGATAGCTGTCGACATCGTGGTAGAGACATGTTTACAATAATTAGGGCAGAGGTAGAACACTCGTTGTACATGGTCTTACACATCAGTAGGCATTTATAGACTCCCACTGCGAATAACTAGTTAAATGTTTAATAAAAAGTGTTGCCAAGCAATAGCGAGGTCATATCAACACTTATGAGCAACAGAACAGACGTATATGTCCAACATGCAGGAGTGCGCTGGACACATGGACAAAAATAGAAATGGCAATAATGTATACGAGATTCTGGTAAAAATACATGAGTAACAAACTAGACGCTAACAATAAATATTTTAAAAGGCACTTACAGCATTCAACACAATACTCAGGACCAACCAGATGAGACCCTCGATATGATTGGCTGAGGATGCTACATCACTGATATGATTAGCTGATTAAGTATTACACAATTTTGCTGAGTCATATTTTTTCAGGCATCAAAAGTGTCTTAATCGCATTGTTAATTTGCCTGGCTGTTTCTAGCATCTCTTGGGGAATAAGCGATGAAACGGCCTTGACCTGTTCTTCGGCATTCAAGGTCAAGAAAAGGTTAGGCAAACTCGGGCCAATATCTGTACATTTTATAATCTCTTCAAGAACCGCCTTATAGTTGTTTCTATTCATAAACTGGCTTGAGATGGCAATAGTCTCCTCCACATTGTATGCCTATGTATAAGAGAACAGAGTCTATGTACATGTATATAAGAACTGAGTCTATGTATATGAGAACAGAGTCTATGTATATAAGGACTGAGTCTATGTATATGAGAACAGAGTCTATGTATATAAGAACTGAGTCTATGTATATGAGAACAGAGTCTATGTACATGTATATGAGAACAGAGTCTATGTATATGAGAACAGAGTCTATATGTATATGAGAACAGAGTCTATGTATATGAGAACAGAGTCTATGTATATGAGAACAGGGTCTATGTATATGTCTATGGCTAGATTAGTTGTTGGATAAGAAGTACTATAGTTTCAGCCTAAACCTTAAAGGGTCACTCATGTCAAATTTTAAAATATTTTATCAAAAAGCACAGATATTTTTCGATCGTTCGATATTTAGTTTGTTGTTTGACTGGTCTGAAAGCCAGGACGTTTCGAGACTAAAATCGGTGAAACTTGAACACGATTAAAGCGCTCAAAAGAAAAGTATCTTTTCAAAAATGGCGTCAGTCTACCTTATTCTTTGTCCCTCTCCTGACATCGGTTATTGCGTTCAAGTTGCAATCTTACCCGTCTCTATTTATATCAATTTTATTTTGTATTTGCACATGATTGTTGAGATAAAATTTCAAACATAGCCTAAGATACATTGTAATATGTATTTCAAATAATTTAAAAATAGGTTGGTTAGCAATTGTTCCATAGCTTTTTTCTAAATGCTGTGTAAACATATAAGTAGCTGATGCTAATGAGACTATATTTATCACTTACAAACAATATCTACGACCACTGACGGCATTTTAATGATGGGATTGCGTCAAAAAGGTCGATCAAATAAAGTTCAGGCCAATAAACGGTTAAAACATCAGCTACAATTTGATGACATTTTTGTCTTTGTAGACTACCCTTGACCAGAGATAAAAGACAAAATTATATAATAAGTGAATACCCTAGGACACTTAAGTATTCGCCTCGTCTAACTTTTCGCGTTTTCGCCAAGTCATCCTCTCGCGAAAATTTCATATGCGAAACTAAACTATCCTAACGAACGAGCAGAAAAGCGAAATTAAATAGCTTTGTTCATTAATAGTCAGGCCTGTATTCACCGGTTGCAAGTTGGGCGGCTAATGTTGGGCGACTAGTTATGAACACCTAGGGTGTGGAGGGAGCGGTGTAAGCCCCCAATAGGTTTCTCACATGTAGGGCCTCAGCCGGGCCACTCGAGTGAAGTTTTCAAAAATTTTATCGGAAAGCATCAACATTTTTCTATCTTTTGAGATTTGTTTTGTTTTAGGTGATGTGACTGCCGGGACGTTTTTAAATTAAAATAGGCAAAACTTGACCACAGTTGAAACGCTCAGAAAAAAGACATCTTTTTCTTTTGAGCGTTTTAACAAAGATCAATTTTGCGGATTTTATTTTTAGTTCATTCGGAGGTTTTACGCTTTCGATGGGACATGGCCAAGCGGGTGTTTGGTAAAACTTGATCTTTTGCAAACCTTTATAAAAGTCAGAATATTTTGTCGCGGATGATGATAATAATGATGCCTAAGAACTACTAAAAGTTGATGTTTGTCTCTATGGCTTGGAATGAAGTGATATTCTACAGCGATAAAAACCGTGTCCATGGCCGTTGGGCAAATAACTTTTCGAATAAATGATGTTGAGGTCGAGTTATCTGAAGCAATTTATCATTGCGTTGGAAATGACCAAACAAATCTGTTCGAGTTAACTTTGTGTTTGAGATGAAATGTTACATTTTATCCGAGGGCGAGTTATCCGAGTTGGACTGTACTTAGCCGTGAAAAATTCCCAAAAAATTGGGGCGGCTCAGTCGGCCAGCCGCCCCAGGGAATACGGGCTTGTTGATAGTCCAAGAAACAAATGGCAGCAAACGATCAAATTGCATTATCGACCTTGCCCACACCATTCTACCTGCGGTTCACAATTACAAACTAGTCGCAAATTGAAATTTTTTTTATCAGTGAACTGAACTTGAGGAATCTAATTATGTTTGTTCCACTGCATTTATTTTCACATCACTATATTTTCGCACTCATCAGAGCTGCGAAATTAAGTGGCAGCGAAATTTTACTCTGTGAGCTACTCACGAAACTAAATACTAGCGAAATATAAGTGTCCTAGGGTAGTGCGAAATAGTGAAGTGCAAAATTATATGAAAAGTGCATAGTGCGAAATAGTGAAGTGCAAAATTATATAAAAAGTGAATAGTGCGAAATAGTGAAGTGCAAAATTATATGAAAAGTGAATAGTGCGAAATAGTGAAGTGCAAAATTATATGAAAAGTGAAAAGTGAATAGTGCGAAATAGTGAAGTGCAAAATTATATGAAAAGTGAATAGTGCGAAATAGTGAAGTGCAAAATTATATGAAAAGTGAATAGTGCGAAATAGTGAAGTGCAAAAATATATGAAAAGTGAATAGTGCGAAATAGCGAAGTGCAAAATTATATGAAAAGTGAATAGTGCGAAATAGTGAAGTGCAAAATTATATGAAAAGTGAATAGTGCGAAATAGTGAAGTGCAAAATTATATGAAAAGTGAATAGTGCGAAATAGTGAAGTGCAAAATTATATGAAAAGTGAATAGTGCGAAATAGTGAAGTGCAAAATTATATGAAAAGTGAATAGTGCGAAATAGTGAAGTGCAAAATTATATGAAAAGTGAAAAGTGAATAGTGCGAAATAGTGAAGTGCAAAATTATATGAAAAGTGAATAGTGCGAAATAGTGAAGTGCAAAATTATATGAAAAGTGAATAGTGCG
This sequence comes from Watersipora subatra, assembly GCF_963576615.1. NCBI lineage: Eukaryota > Metazoa > Bryozoa > Gymnolaemata > Cheilostomatida > Watersiporidae > Watersipora > Watersipora subatra. The sequence continues at coordinate 23,175,696 of NC_088718.1, read as the reverse complement.
AAATAGTGAAGTGCAAAATTATATGAAAAGTGAATAGTGCGAAATAGTGAAGTGCAAAATTATATGAAAAGTGAATAGTGCGAAATAGTGAAGTGCAAAATTATATGAAAAGTGAATAGTGCGAAATAGTGAAGTGCAAAATTATATGAAAAGTGAATAGTGCGAAATAGTGAAGTGCAAAATTATATGAAAAGTGAATAGTGCGAAATAGTGAAGTGCAAAATTATATGAAAAGTGAATAGTGCGAAATAGTGAAGTGCAAAATTATATGAAAAGTGAATAGTGCGAAATAGTGAAGTGCAAAATTATATGAAAAGTGAATAGTGCGAAATAGTGAAGTGCAAAATTATATGAAAAGTGAATAGTGCGAAATAGTGAAGTGCAAAATTATATGAAAAGTGAATAGTGCGAAATAGTGAAGTGCAAAATTATATGAAAAGTGAATAGTGCGAAATAGTGAAGTGCAAAATTATATGAAAAGTGAATAGTGCGAAATAGTGAAGTGCAAAATTATATAAAAAGTGAATAGTGCGAAATAGTGAAGTGCAAAATTATATGAAAAGTGAATAGTGCGAAATAGTGAAGTGCAAAATTATATGAAAAGTGAATAGTGCGAAATAGTGAAGTGCAAAATTATATGAAAAGTGCATAGTGCCAAATAGTGAAGTGCAAAATTATATGAAAAGTGCATAGTGCAGTGCATAGTGCAGTGCAAGTTAATTAACTTCAACCATACCGTGCAAAGTATAAAGTGCAAGTGGATTTCATGCTTGGAGAAAGTGCAAAGTGTAAAATGCAAGTGTATGATTCTATCCTAATAGTGGACAGTGCAAAATGCAAGTGCATAAAGCTCCACCTAAAAGTGCATAGTGCAAGTGCATAGTGCAAAACCATAGCTGGCAGTGCACTTTAGTGCAGTGCGTCCAATATATGCTAGTGGCCCCAGCCCTGAAACTAATATGACAAATTTTTCATTTCCCTTATTATAATAATGAATCTGTAGCTAGATTTAAAATTTTATCCTAGCAATCATGAGCAAACAAAAAATAAAATACATGTCAATAGAGCCGCGTAGGACTAGACTTATCGCAATAGCCAATGTGAATACGAGAGATAGAGACAGGTTGTATCACGCGTTACATCACTTTGGGCAAGTCTGGGCATATCTTTTGTTTCCGAGTGGTTTTACCGCATATCAATTTTTGTCGATTTTAATCTTCAAATATCTTGACAATGAGATCACCTAAAACAACAACCAACATCTCAACTGATAAAAAAACATTAATACTTTCTGTGAGAATCAACTAAAATTTGACGCAATCACATCTTTAACTCTATGAAAACACTATGCTTTTTCAGCTTTTCATGAACTTTTATTTCCCGTTTTTTGTAAGGTTCAATTGCTAAATCGGTAAAAGCAAACACTTTTCACGCGAACAATTGTATTATCTCGAGTAGGAATAGCCTCTACATTCTCTCTTTGTTCGGTCAGACAAAGACAGTCCGATATCCCAATTTTACATTTGTACCAGTGTCGAGAGGTACCAGTGTCGAGAGGTACCAGTGTCGAGAGGTACCAGTGTCGAGAGGTACCAGTGTCGAGAGGTACCAGTGTCGAGAGGTACCAGTATCGAGAGGTACCAGTATCGAGAGGTACTAGTGTCGAGAGGTACCAGTGTCGAGAGGTACCAGTGTCGAGAGGTACCAGTGTCGAGAGGTACCAGTGTCGAGAGGTACCAGTGTCGAGAGGTACCAGTGTCGAGAGGTACCAGTGTCGAGAGGTACCAGTGTCGAGAGGTACCAGTGTCGAGAGGTACCAGTGTCGAGAGGTACCAGTGTCGAGAGGTACCAGTATCGAGAGGTACCAGTGTCGAGAGGTGCCAGTATCGTCGTATTCAAAGTTTTAATGGATATCTTCTGCTGGAACAGTAACCTCTTTTATACACACACAGCTCTATGCAGCAAATTGTTATTATTAATTCAACATATTTTCCTTGTTTCGGATTTTCATTTTGTTTTTTTAGTTCGTATTAATTGTATCATTACCAAATCATATTTTATTGTAATTGTAGCAAAACAGACTCAATTTAGCTATTATATGTTAATTATTTCACATTTACATCTAAACACTTTTATGGTTGTTTTATTTTCTTCTTAGTTTATTTAAACTGCACAAAACACTTTTCTCATGATATGAAGTTTGAAAATTAGAAAACTGTTGTTATATGTTAGATAACAATAAGGATTTTAGTACCCGGACAATGCCAGGCATTCAGCCAGTACAGACATAAGACACAAAATGTTTTAGCTATCATCAAAGTCCTCGGCTACTCTTTATACTGATTGTTCCTTGAGTTGCCCTCTCACTAAACAATCACCTTGTGCATGTGGGTGTGTTCATAAATAATGATGGGACATCTAGAGTTATTTGATACCAACTACGCATGAACATTTGCTTCCATTATAAAATTCTTTGAAGTGTTTGATGCAGTATTTTCACGATGAAACATCACAAATGTCCCATCGTTTACGCTTGTTGTACTTCATAGCTCCGGAACTACTATTCTGAAAGGAGTAAATCTTATATTATCTGAAAGCCAAGAAAATACCATAGGTACCATACACATCTTTACCAGTTACAGCGGACAGGGCTTGAGAGTGGAAATTCCAGAGAATGAACAAAATCCTTTCTTTTTTCATGACGTAACTTCATCGTTGTCGGCCATCTTTATAGACAATTTTATCGTTAAAAACACAAAGCTTTTGCAATAAATGTTTGAAAACGATGCTTTTGTTTGCAATGTTTTTTATTATAGTATCAAAACAACACCAAGAAGTACTATTAAATAAAAAAAGCGATCGTTTTCTACAAATATGGCGGCTTTTTCATTAACGAGCGCATGTGCAAACAATTTAATGACGTCAAAAAAGCGATGGGTTAATCACAATATTAAAATAAAAGTTGGATTCAAATTGGTCTTCAAATGTTGCATGAGGTATGTTGAGAAGACTAAGATGTTCGATGCATGGAGGACTGACCTGATGGGCCCAGCCCGTAGGTATAAAGAGTAAATCCCCAGGCTTCTGGTCAAACTCAACACTGTAATCAAGCCTATCACCACCGCCATTCTTTGCCGGACTCATTTGGGAGAAAGAGTCACGGTTGCTGACCAAAGTCGGGCAGTCCAAAGGCAGTCCCGACCTTCGTAGAGATAAACCGAGCGTATTCTCCGGGTTAGGGGGCCACAGCTACAAAACACACCCCACATGATTGCATCTCATAATGTATAAATAAAGAAAATGGTTCTGTTAAAAGCACGCATAGAGTAGCATGCACCGTGGAATGGTATATCTCACCATAATATATTAGTTATTAGTCTCTACATGTATTAGTTATTTGTCCCTGCATATATTAGTTATTAGTCTCTGCATATATTAGTTATTAGTCTCTGCATATATTAGTTATTAGTCTCTTCATATATTAGTTATTAGTCTCTGCATATATTAGTTATTAGTCTCTGCATATATTAGTTATTAGTCTCTTCATATATTAGTTATTAGTCTCTGCATATATTAGTTATTAGTCTCTGCATATATTAGTTATTAGTCTCTTCATACAGTAGTTATTAATCTCTACATATATTAGTTATTAGTCTCTTCATACAGTAGTCACTAATCTCATATCCTGAATAGGTACAAAACCATTTAAAAGCATAGGAGATAAAATCACATGAAAACCTTCCAGCGTTTGGTTCCAGAGAGCAAAGCTATAGTTCCAGTCCAATTATATGGGTCAACATGTAACTTTGATCTTGAATATTTTGTTCCCCACAACAGCATAGCATTTTTTGGTCGCACTTCATCAGGCAAATAGGAAAAATAGTCCTCTTCTGCATATTTCTGCAAAATGACGCATTGTGTATTAATTGTCTTAGAATATCCACTGCTCATATAATTGGAATATCCACTGCTCATATAATTGGAATATTCACTGCTCATATAATTGGAATATCCACTGCTCATATAATTGAAATATCCACTGTTGGTATAACATAAATTTCTTACCGCTGATATGAATAGAATTTACTTTGCTAATATCACTGGAATTTACCTTGCTAATAAAACGGGAATATTCATTATGCCCCTTAAAATCTTCACGGGGCATATTTAGGGTCAATTTAAAAGGCAATTACGTACATATATAAGTTAACAATTATACAAAATATGTATAATATTTACAAACCTAATTACTCTTCTTAATTTTATGCACTCCATGCCATTCCTCCTGTTGAACTCCAAAAGAAGGACAGAAAGTGCACAAAATTTTAAGTACAGGAAAAAAGTTCACACTTTTTTATTTATAAAACTTCAAAGTTGTAACCAACGCATTGTTGGAGATCAGTTTGACTATAGAATGTCAACTCCAATTTCATATCAAATGTTGACAGACTAATAACTCTACAAACTAATACAGAGACGAGGTAGCTGGTAGAGTGTAAATTTGTTCCTATATCATGTAATCCCGCTCACTTTTTTCATGATCCGATAACTCCACAACAAATCTCATAAGAAAGACTCCGGAGAAACTCTATAATGTTTCAATATAAAACTCAAAAGCATATTTTACTCCCTGAAAGCAGAAACTCAACAAAATTCACTGTTTACATTCTTAGATGTGTACATATATAGCCAAATCGAAATATCCGTTATTGGAATAAAAGGAATTTCCATTGCTGATATGACTGAAATTTCTATTGCTAACAAAACTGGAATATTCATCATTTTTCTAAAATTCTCTAAAGAAAAAGAATCACATTTAAAACACTCACTATGGTAATTACAAAATATATATAAACAAGAACTAAAAGTTTTACAATGAATTAAATAAAACCTGCCTCTTTAATTTAGCATCTGCGCTCACTTTTGAAAATGTCCTGAGTAGTTAATCAAACATCTCGAACAATATTTGAGCTACAACCATGTAGCTTTTTAAAAATTGTTCAAATATGATCCGCATATACACTGTATATACACTTTAGTAGATTTGTTCAAGTAATATTCACAAATATATACACTTTAGTAGATATGTTGAAGTAATATTCACAAATATATACACTTTAGTAGATATGTTCAAGTAATATTCACATGTATATACACTTTAGTAGATTTGTTCAAGTAATATTCACATGTATATGCACTTTAGTAGATATGTTCAAGTAATATTCACATGTATATGCCCTTTAGTAGATATGTTCAAGTAATATTCACATGTATATGCACTTTAGTAGATTTGTTCAAGTAATATTCACATGTATATACACTTTAGTAGATATGTTGAAGCAATATTCACATGTATATGCACTTTAGTAGATATGTTCAAGTAATATTCACATGTATATGCACTTTAGTAGATATGTTCAAGTAATATTCACATGTATATGCACTTTAGTAGATATGTTCAAGTAATATTCACATGTATATGCACTTTAATAGATATGTTCAAGTAATATTCACATGTATATGCACTTTAGTAGATATGTTCAAATAATATTCACATGTATATGCACTTTAGTAGATATGTTCAAGTAATATTCACATGTATATGCACTTTAGTAGATATGTTGAAGTAATATTCACATGTATATGCACTTTAGTAGATATGTTCAAGTAATATTCACATGTATATACACTTTAGTAGATATGTTCAAGTAATATTCACATATATATGCACTTTAGTAGATTTGTTCAAGTAATATTCACATGTATATACACTTTAGTAGATATGTTCAAGTAATATTCACATGTATATACACTTTAGTAGATATGTTGAAGTAATATTCACATGTATATGCACTTTAGTAGATATGTTCAAATAATATTCACATGTATATGCACTTTAGTAGATATGTTCAAGTAATATTCACATGTATATGCACTTTAGTAGATATGTTGAAGTAATATTCACATGTATATGCACTTTAGTAGATATGTTCAAGTAATATTCACATGTATATACACTTTAGTAGATATGTTCAAGTAATATTCACATATATATGCACTTTAGTAGATTTGTTCAAGTAATATTCACATGTATATGCACTTTAGTAGATATGTTCCAGTAATATTCACATGTATATGCACTTTAGTAGATATGTTCAAGTAATATTCACATGTATATACACTTTAGTAGATATGTTGAAGCAATATTCACATGTATATGCACTTTAGTAGATATGTTCAAGTAATATTCACATGTATATGCACTTTAGTAGATATGTTCAAGTAATATTCACATGTATATACACTTTAGTAGATATGTTCAAGTAATATTCACATGTATATACACTTTAGTAGATATGTTCAAGTAATATTCACATGTATATACACTTTAGTAGATATGTTCAAGTAATATTCACATGTATATGCACTTTAGTAGATATGTTCAAGTAATATTCACATGTATATGCACTTTAGTAGATATGTTCAAGTAATATTCACATGTATATGCACTTTAGTAGATATGTTCAAGTAATATTCACATGTATATACACTTTAGTAGATATGTTCAAGTAATATTCACATGTATATACACTTTAGTAGACATGTTCAAGTAATATTCACATGTATATGCACTTTAGTAGATATGTTCAAGTAATATTCACAAATATATGCACTTTAGTAGATATGTTCAAGTAATATTCACATGTATATACACTTTAGTAGATATGTTGAAGTAATATTCACATGTATATGCACTTTAGTAGATATGTTCAAGTAATATTCACATATATATGCACTTTAGTAGATATGTTCAAGTAATATTCACAAATATATAAACTTTAGTAGATTTGTTCAAGTAATATTCACATGTATATGCACTTTAGTAGATATGTTCAAGTAATATTCACATGTATATGCACTTTAGTAGATATGTTGAAGTAATATTCACATGTATATACACTTTAGTAGATATGTTCAAGTAATATTCACATGTATATGCACTTTAGTAGATATGCTCAAGTAATATTCACATGTATATGCACTTTAGTAGATATGTTCAAGTAATATTCACATGTATATGCACTTTAGTAGATTTGTTCAAGTAATATTCACATGTATATACACTTTAGTAGATATGTTCAAGTAATATTCACATGTATATACACTTTAGTAGATATGTTCAAGTAATATTCACATGTATATACACTTTAGTAGATATGTTCAAGTAATATTCACAAATATATACACTTTAGTAGATATGTTCAAGTAATATTCACAAGTATATGCACTTTAGTAGATATGTTCAAGTAATATTCACATGTATATACACTTTAGTAGATATGTTCAAGTAATATTCACATGTATATGCACTTTAGTAGATATGTTCAAGTAATATTCACAAATATATACACTTTAGTAGATATGTTCAAGTAATATTCACATGTATATGCACTTTAGTAGATATGTTCAAGTAATATTCACATGTATATGCACTTTAGTAGATATGTTGAAGTAATATTCACATGTATATGCACTTTAGTAGATATGTTCAAGTAATATTCACAAATATATGCACTTTAGTAGATATGTTCAAGTAATATTCACAAATATATACACTTTAGTAGATATGTTGAAGTAATATTCACAAATATATACACTTTAGTAGATATGTTCAAGTAATATTCACATGTATATGCACTTTAGTAGATATGTTCAAGTAATATTCACATGTATATGCACTTTAGTAGATATGTTCAAGTAATATTCACATGTATATGCACTTTAGTAGATATGTTCAAGTAATATTCACATGTATATACACTTTAGTAGATATGTTCAAGTAATATTCACATGTATATGCACTTTAGTAGATATGTTCAAGTAATATTCACATGTATATACACTTTAGTAGATATGTTGAAGTAATATTCACATGTATATGCACTTTAGTAGATATGTTCAAGTAATATTCACATATATAGATACACTTTAACAGATATGTTCAAGCAATATTCACATGTATATACACTTTAGTAGATATGTTCAAGTAATATTCACATGTATATACACTTTAGTAGATATGTTCAAGTAATATTCACATGTATATGCACTTTAGTAGATATGTTCAAGTAATATTCACATGTATATACACTTTAGTAGATATGTTCAAGTAATATTCACATGTATATACACTTTAGTAGATATGTTCAAGTAATATTCACAAGTATATACACTTTAGTAGATATGTTCAAGTAATATTCACATGTATATACACTTTAGTAGATATGTTCAAGTAATATTCACAAGTATATACACTTTAGTAGATATGTTCAAGTAATATTCACATGTATATGCACTTTAGTAGATATGTTCAAGTAATATTCACATGTATATACACTTTAGTAGATATGTTGAAGTAATATTCACAAATATATGCACTTTAGTAGATATGTTCAAGTAATATTCACAAATATATGCACTTTAGTAGATATGTTCAAGTAATATTCACATGTATATGCACTTTAGTAGATATGTTCAAGTAATATTCACATGTATATACACTTTAGTAGATATGTTCAAGTAATATTCACAAATATATGCACTTTAGTAGATTTGTTCAAGTAGAATTCACACGTATATACACTTTAGTAGATATGTTCAAGCAATATTCACATGTATATACACTTTAGTAGATATGTTCAAGCAATATTCACATGTATATGCACTTTAGTAGATATGTTGAAGTAATATTCACATATATATACACTTTAGTAGATATGTTCAAGTAATATTCACATGTATATACACTTTAGTAGATATGTTCAAGCAATATTCACATGTATATACACTTTAGTAGATATGTTCAAGTAATATTCACATGTATATACACTTTAGTAGATATGTTCAAGTAATATTCACATGTATATACACTTTAGTAGATATGTTCAAGTAATATTCACATGTATATACACTTTAGTAGATATGTTCAAGTAATATTCACATGTATATACACTTTAGTAGATATGTTCAAGTAATATTCACATGTATATACACTTTAGTAGATATGTTCAAGTAATATTCACAAGTATATGCACTTTAGTAGATATGTTCAAGTAATATTCACATGTATATGCACTTTAGTAGATATGTTCAAGTAATATTCACATATATATACACTTTAGTAGATATGTTCAAGTAATATTCACATGTATATACACTTTAGTAGATATGTTCAAGCAATATTCACATGTATATACACTTTAGTAGATATGTTCAAGTAATATTCACATGTATATACACTTTAGTAGATATGTTCAAGTAATATTCACAAGTATATGCACTTTAGTAGATATGTTCAAGTAATATTCACATGTATATGCACTTTAGTAGATATGTTCAAGTAATATTCACAAATATATACACTTTAGTAGATATGTTGAAGCAATATTCACAAATATATACACTTTAGTAGATATGTTCAAGTAATATTCACATGTATATGCACTTTAGTAGATATGTTCAAGTAATATTCACATGTATATGCACTTTAGTAGATATGTTCAAGTAATATTCACATGTATATACACTTTAGTAGATATGTTGAAGTAATATTCACATGTATATGCACTTTAGTAGATATGTTGAAGTAATATTCACATATATATATACTTTAGTAGATATGTTCAAGTAATATTCACATGTATATACACTTTAGTAGATATGTTCAAGCAATATTCACATGTATATACACTTTAGTAGATATGTTCAAGTAATATTCACATGTATATACACTTTAGTAGATATGTTCAAGTAATATTCACATGTATATACACTTTAGTAGATATGTTCAAGTAATATTCACATGTATATACACTTTAGTAGATATGTTCAAGCAATATTCACATGTATATACACTTTAGTAGATATGTTCAAGTAATATTCACAAGTATATGCACTTTAGTAGATATGTTCAAGTAATATTCACATGTATATGCACTTTAGTAGATATGTTCAAGTAATATTCACATGTATATGCACTTTAGTAGATATGTTGAAGTAATATTCACATGTATATGCACTTTAGTAGATATGTTCAAGTAATATTCACATGTATATACACTTTAGTAGATATGCTCAAGTAATATTCACATGTATATGCACTTTAGTAGATATGTTCAAGTAATATTCACATGTATATACACTTTAGTAGATATGTTCAAGTAATATTCACATGTATATGCACTTTAGTAGATATGTTCAAGTAATATTCACATGTATATACACTTTAGTAGATTTGTTCAAGTAATATTCACATGTATATGCACTTTAGTAGATATGTTCAAGTAATATTCACATGTATATGCACTTTAGTAGATATGTTCAAATAATATTCACAAATATATGCACTTTAGTAGATATGTTCAAGTAATATTCACATGTATATGCACTTTAGTAGATATGTTGAAGTAATATTCACATGTATATGCACTTTAGTAGATATGTTCAAGTAATATTCACATGTATACACACTTTAGTAGATATGCTCAAGTAATATTCACATGTATATGCACTTTAGTAGATATGTTCAAGTAATATTCACATGTATATACACTTTAGTAGATATGTTCAAGTAATATTCACATGTATATGCACTTTAGTAGATATGTTCAAGTAATATTCACATGTATATACACTTTAGTAGATATGTTCAAGTAATATTCACATGTATATGCACTTTAGTAGATATGTTCAAGTAATATTCACATGTATATGCACTTTAGTAGATATGTTCAAGTAATATTCACATGTATATGCACTTTAGTAGATATGTTCAAGTAATATTCACATGTATATACACTTTAGTAGATATGTTCAAGTAATATTCACATGTATATGCACTTTAGTAGATATGTTCAAGTAATATTCACATGTATATACACTTTAGTAGATATGTTGAAGTAATATTCACAAATATATGCACTTTAGTAGATATGTTCAAGTAATATTCACATGTATATACACTTTAGTAGATATGATGAAGTAATATTCACAAATATATACACTTTAGTAGATATGTTCAAGTAATATTCACATGTATATGCACTTTAGTAGATATGTTCAAGTAATATTCACATGTATATACACTTTAGTAGATATGTTGAAGTAATATTCACAAATATATACACTTTAGTAGATATGTTCAAGTAATATTCACATGTATATGCACTTTAGTAGATATGTTCAAGTAATATTCACATGTATATACACTTTAGTAGATATGTTGAAGTAATATTCACAAATATATGCACTTTAGTAGATATGTTCAAGTAATATTCACATGTATATACACTTTAGTAGATATGTTCAAGTAATATTCACAAATATATACACTTTAGTAGATATGTTCAAGTAATATTCATATGTATATGCACTTTAGTAGATATGTTCAAGTAATATTCACATGTATATACACTTTAGTAGATATGTTGAAGTAATATTCACAAATATATGCACTTTAGTAGATATGTTCAAGTAATATTCACATGTATATACACTTTAGTAGATATGTTCAAGTAATATTCACAAATATATACACTTTAGTAGATATGTTCAAGTAATATTCACATGTATATGCACTTTAGTAGATATGTTCAAGTAATATTCACATGTATATACACTTTAGTAGATATGTTCAAGTAATATTCACATGTATATGCACTTTAGTAGATATGTTCAAGTAATATTCACAAATATATACACTTTAGTAGATATGTTCAAGTAATATTCACATGTATATACACTTTAGTAGATATGTTCAAGTAATATTCACAAATATATACACTTTAGTAGATATGTTGAAGTAATATTCACATGTATATACACTTTAGTAGATATGTTCAAGTAATATTCACAAATATATACACTTTAGTAGATATGTTGAAGTAATATTCACATGTATATGCACTTTAGTAGATATGTTCAAGTAATATTCACATGTATATACACTTTAGTAGATATGTTGAAGTAATATTCACAAATATATACACTTTAGTAGATATGTTCAAGTAATATTCACATGTATATGCACTTTAGTAGATATGTTCAAGTAATATTCACATATATATACACTTTAGTAGATATGTTCAAGTAATATTCACATGTATATACACTTTAGTAGATATGTTGAAGTAATATTCACAAATATATACACTTTAGTAGATATGTTCAAGTAATATTCACATGTATATGCACTTTAGTAGATATGTTCAAGTAATATTCACATGTATATACACTTTAGTAGATATGTTCAAGTAATATTCACATATATATACACTTTAGTAGATATGTTCAAGTAATATTCACATGTATATACACTTTAGTAGATATGTTGAAGTAATATTCACAAATATATACACTTTAGTAGATATGTTCAAGTAATATTCACATGTATATGCACTTTAGTAGATATGTTCAAGTAATATTCACATGTATATACACTTTAGTAGATATGTTGAAGTAATATTCACAAATATATGCACTTTAGTAGATATGTTCAAGTAATATTCACATGTATATACACTTTAGTAGATATGTTGAAGTAATATTCACAAATATATACACTTTAGTAGATATGTTCAAGTAATATTCACATGTATATGCACTTTAGTAGATATGTTCAAGTAATATTCACATGTATATACACTTTAGTAGATATGTTGAAGTAATATTCACAAATATATGCACTTTAGTAGATATGTTCAAGTAATATTCACATGTATATGCACTTTAGTAGATATGTTCAAGTAATATTCACAAATATATGCACTTTAGTAGATATGTTCAAGTAATATTCACATGTATATGCACTTTAGTAGATATGTTCAAGTAATATTCAAATGTATATGCACTTTAGTAGATATGTTCAAGTAATATTCACAAGTATATGCACTTTAGTAGATATGTTCAAGTAATATTCAAATGTATATGCACTTTAGTAGATATGTTGAAGTAATATTCACATATATATGCACTTTAGTAGACATGTTCAAGTAATATTCACAAGTATATGCACTTTAGTAGATATGTTCAAGTAATATTCACATGTATATACACTTTAGTAGATATGTTCAAGTAATATTCACAAGTATATACACTTTAGTAGATATGTTCAAGTAATATTCACATGTATATGCACTTTAGTAGATATGTTGAAGTAATATTCACATGTATATGCACTTTAGTAGATATGTTCAAGTAATATTCACATGTATATGCACTTTAGTAGATATGTTGAAGTAATATTCACATGTATATGCACTTTAGTAGATATGTTCAAGTAATATTCACATGTATATGCACTTTAGTAGATATGTTCAAGTAATATTCACATGTATATGCACTTTAGTAGATATGTTCAAGTAATATTCACAAATATATACACTTTAGTAGATATGTTGAAGTAATATTCACATGTATATACACTTTAGTAGATATGTTCAAGTAATATTCACAAATATATACACTTTAGTAGATATGTTGAAGTAATATTCACATGTATATGCACTTTAGTAGATATGTTCAAGTAATATTCACATGTATATACACTTTAGTAGATATGTTGAAGTAATATTCACAAATATATACACTTTAGTAGATATGTTCAAGTAATATTCACATGTATATACACTTTAGTAGATATGTTCAAGTAATATTCACATGTATATGCACTTTAGTAGATATGTTCAAGTAATATTCACATGTATATACACTTTAGTAGATATGTTGAAGTAATATTCACAAATATATACACTTTAGTAGATATGTTGAAGTAATATTCACATGTATATACACTTTAGTAGATATGTTCAAGTAATATTCACAAATATATGCACTTTAGTAGATATGTTCAAGTAATATTCACATGTATATGCACTTTAGTAGATATGTTCAAGTAATATTCACATGTATATGCACTTTAGTAGATATGTTCAAGTAATATTCACATGTATATACACTTTAGTAGATATGTTCAAGTAATATTCACAAATATATACACTTTAGTAGATATGTTCAAGTAATATTCACAAATATATACACTTTAGTAGATATGTTGAAGTAATATTCACATGTATATGCACTTTAGTAGATATGTTCAAGTAATATTCACAAATATATGCACTTTAGTAGATATGTTCAAGTAATATTCACATGTATATACACTTTAGTAGATATGTTCAAGTAATATTCACAAATATATACACTTTAGTAGATATGTTCAAGTAATATTCACATGTATATGCACTTTAGTAGATATGTTCAAGTAATATTCACATATATATGCACTTTAGTAGATATGTTCAAGTAATATTCACAAATATATACACTTTAGTAGATATGTTGAAGTAATATTCACATGTATATGCACTTTAGTAGATATGTTCAAGTAATATTCACAAATATATACACTTTAGTAGATATGTTCAAGTAATATTCACATGTATATGCACTTTAGTAGATATGTTCAAGTAATATTCACATGTATATGCACTTTAGTAGATATGTTCAAGTAATATTCACAAATATATACACTTTAGTAGATATGTTGAAGTAATATTCACATGTATATACACTTTAGTAGATATGTTCAAGTAATATTCACAAATATATGCACTTTAGTAGATATGTTCAAGTAATATTCACAAATATATACACTTTAGTAGATATGTTGAAGTAATATTCACATGTATATACACTTTAGTAGATATGTTCAAGTAATATTCACAAATATATACACTTTAGTAGATATGTTGAAGTAATATTCACATGTATATGCACTTTAGTAGATATGTTCAAGTAATATTCACATGTATATACACTTTAGTAGATATGTTGAAGTAATATTCACAAATATATACACTTTAGTAGATATGTTCAAGTAATATTCACATGTATATGCACTTTAGTAGATATGTTCAAGTAATATTCACATATATATACACTTTAGTAGATATGTTCAAGTAATATTCACATGTATATACACTTTAGTAGATATGTTGAAGTAATATTCACAAATATATACACTTTAGTAGATATGTTCAAGTAATATTCACATGTATATGCACTTTAGTAGATATGTTCAAGTAATATTCACATGTATATACACTTTAGTAGATATGTTGAAGTAATATTCACAAATATATGCACTTTAGTAGATATGTTCAAGTAATATTCACATGTATATACACTTTAGTAGATATGTTGAAGTAATATTCACAAATATATACACTTTAGTAGATATGTTCAAGTAATATTCACATGTATATGCACTTTAGTAGATATGTTCAAGTAATATTCACATGTATATACACTTTAGTAGATATGTTGAAGTAATATTCACAAATATATACACTTTAGTAGATATGTTCAAGTAATATTCACATGTATATGCACTTTAGTAGATATGTTCAAGTAATATTCACATGTATATACACTTTAGTAGATATGTTGAAGTAATATTCACAAATATATGCACTTTAGTAGATATGTTCAAGTAATATTCACATGTATATACACTTTAGTAGATATGTTCAAGTAATATTCACAAATATATACACTTTAGTAGATATGTTCAAGTAATATTCACATGTATATGCACTTTAGTAGATATGTTCAAGTAATATTCACATGTATATACACTTTAGTAGATATGTTGAAGTAATATTCACAAATATATGCACTTTAGTAGATATGTTCAAGTAATATTCACATGTATATACACTTTAGTAGATATGTTCAAGTAATATTCACAAATATATACACTTTAGTAGATATGTTCAAATAATATTCACATGTATATGCACTTTAGTAGATATGTTCAAGTAATATTCACATGTATATACACTTTAGTAGATATGTTCAAGTAATATTCACATGTATATGCACTTTAGTAGATATGTTCAAGTAATATTCACAAATATATACACTTTAGTAGATATGTTCAAGTAATATTCACATGTATATACACTTTAGTAGATATGTTCAAGTAATATTCACAAATATATACACTTTAGTAGATATGTTGAAGTAATATTCACATGTATATACACTTTAGTAGATATGTTCAAGTAATATTCACAAATATATACACTTTAGTAGATATGTTGAAGTAATATTCACATGTATATGCACTTTAGTAGATATGTTCAAGTAATATTCACATGTATATACACTTTAGTAGATATGTTGAAGTAATATTCACAAATATATACACTTTAGTAGATATGTTCAAGTAATATTCACATGTATATGCACTTTAGTAGATATGTTCAAGTAATATTCACATATATATACACTTTAGTAGATATGTTCAAGTAATATTCACATGTATATACACTTTAGTAGATATGTTGAAGTAATATTCACAAATATATACACTTTAGTAGATATGTTCAAGTAATATTCACATGTATATGCACTTTAGTAGATATGTTCAAGTAATATTCACATGTATATACACTTTAGTAGATATGTTCAAGTAATATTCACATATATATACACTTTAGTAGATATGTTCAAGTAATATTCACATGTATATACACTTTAGTAGATATGTTGAAGTAATATTCACAAATATATACACTTTAGTAGATATGTTCAAGTAATATTCACATGTATATGCACTTTAGTAGATATGTTCAAGTAATATTCACATGTATATACACTTTAGTAGATATGTTGAAGTAATATTCACAAATATATGCACTTTAGTAGATATGTTCAAGTAATATTCACATGTATATACACTTTAGTAGATATGTTGAAGTAATATTCACAAATATATACACTTTAGTAGATATGTTCAAGTAATATTCACATGTATATGCACTTTAGTAGATATGTTCAAGTAATATTCACATGTATATACACTTTAGTAGATATGTTGAAGTAATATTCACAAATATATGCACTTTAGTAGATATGTTCAAGTAATATTCACATGTATATACACTTTAGTAGATATGTTCAAGTAATATTCACAAATATATGCACTTTAGTAGATATGTTCAAGTAATATTCACATGTATATACACTTTAGTAGATATGTTCAAGTAATATTCAAATGTATATGCACTTTAGTAGATATGTTCAAGTAATATTCTCAAGTATATGCACTTTAGTAGATATGTTCAAGTAATATTCAAATGTATATGCACTTTAGTAGATATGTTGAAGTAATATTCACATATATATGCACTTTAGTAGACATGTTCAAGTAATATTCACAAGTATATGCACTTTAGTAGATATGTTCAAGTAATATTCAAATGTATATGCACTTTAGTAGATATGTTGAAGTAATATTCACATATATATGCACTTTAGTAGACATGTTCAAGTAATATTCACAAGTATATGCACTTTAGTAGATATGTTCAAGTAATATTCACATGTATATACACTTTAGTAGATATGTTCAAGTAATATTCACAAGTATATACACTTTAGTAGATATGTTCAAGTAATATTCACATGTATATGCACTTTAGTAGATATGTTGAAGTAATATTCACATGTATATGCACTTTAGTAGATATGTTCAAGTAATATTCACAAATATATACACTTTAGTAGATATGTTGAAGTAATATTCACATGTATATACACTTTAGTAGATATGTTCAAGTAATATTCACAAATATATACACTTTAGTAGATATGTTGAAGTAATATTCACATGTATATGCACTTTAGTAGATATGTTCAAGTAATATTCACATGTATATACACTTTAGTAGATATGTTGAAGTAATATTCACAAATATATACACTTTAGTAGATATGTTCAAGTAATATTCACATGTATATACACTTTAGTAGATATGTTCAAGTAATATTCACATGTATATGCACTTTAGTAGATATGTTCAAGTAATATTCACATGTATATACACTTTAGTAGATATGTTGAAGTAATATTCACAAATATATACACTTTAGTAGATATGTTGAAGTAATATTCACATGTATATACACTTTAGTAGATATGTTCAAGTAATATTCACAAATATATACACTTTAGTAGATATGTTGAAGTAATATTCACATGTATATGCACTTTAGTAGATATGTTCAAGTAATATTCACATGTATATACACTTTAGTAGATATGTTGAAGTAATATTCACAAATATATACACTTTAGTAGATATGTTCAAGTAATATTCACATGTATATGCACTTTAGTAGATATGTTCAAGTAATATTCACATGTATATACACTTTAGTAGATATGTTCAAGTAATATTCACATGTATATACACTTTAGTAGATATGTTCAAGTAATATTCACATGTATATGCACTTTAGTAGATATGTTGAAGTAATATTCACATATATATACACTTTAGTAGATATGTTCAAGTAATATTCACATGTATATACACTTTAGTAGATATGTTCAAGTAATATTCACATATATATGCACTTTAGTAGATATGTTCAAGTAATATTCACATGTATATACACTTTAGTAGATATGTTCAAGTAATATTCACATGTATATACACTTTAGTAGATATGTTCAAGTAATATTCACAAATATATACACTTTAGTAGATATGTTGAAGTAATATTCACATGTATATGCACTTTAGTAGATATGTTCAAGTAATATTCACATGTATATGCACTTTAGTAGATATGTTCAAGTAATATTCACATGTATATACACTTTAGTAGATATGTTCAAGTAATATTCACATGTATATGCACTTTAGTAGATATGTTCAAGTAATATTCACATGTATATACACTTTAGTAGATATGTTCAAGTAATATTCACATGTATATGCACTTTAGTAGATATGTTCAAGTAATATTCACATGTATATGCACTTTAGTAGATATGTTCAAGTAATATTCACATGAATATGCACTTTAGTAGATATGTTCAAGTAATATTCATATGTATATGCACTTTAGTAGATATGTTCAAGTAATATTCACATGTATATGCACTTTAGTAGATATGTTCAAGTAATATTCACATGTATATGCACTTTAGTAGATATGTTCAAGTAATATTCACATGTATATGCACTTTAGTAGATATGTTCAAGTAATATTCACATGTATATATACTTTAGTAGATATGTTGAAGTAATATTCACATGTATATGCACTTTAGTAGATATGTTCAAGTAATATTCACATGTATATGCACTTTAGTAGATATGTTCAAGTAATATTCACATGTATATACACTTTAGTAGATATGTTGAAGTAATATTCACATGTATATGCACTTTAGTAGATATGTTCAAGTAATATTCACATGTATATGCACTTTAGTAGATATGTTCAAGTAATATTCACATGTATATACACTTTAGTAGATATGTTGAAGTAATATTCACATATATATACACTTTAGTAGATATGTTCAAGTAATATTCACATGTATATGCACTCTAGTAGATATGTTCAAGTAATATTCACATGTATATGCACTTTAGTAGATATGTTCAAGTAATATTCACATGTATATGCACTTTAGTAGATTTGTTCAAGTAATATTCACATGTATATACACTTTAGTAGATATGTTGAAGTAATATTCACATATATATGCACTTTAGTAGATATGTTCAAGTAATATTCACATGTATATGCACTTTAGTAGATATGTTCAAGTAATATTCACATGTATATGCACTTTAGTAGATATGTTGAAGTAATATTCACATGTATATGCACTTTAGTAGATATGTTCAAGTAATATTCACATGTATATGCACTTTAGTAGATATGTTGAAGTAATATTCACATGTATATACACTTTAGTAGATATGTTCA